>NC_081851.1:10898344-11208417 GCF_963259705.1 Myotis daubentonii | reverse complement strand
TGGTGATGGAAGGAGAACTTGACTTGGGGTGGTAAACACACAATACAATATACAATTGATGTACTATAGAATTGCACACCTAAAACCTATATAATCTTATTAGCCAATGTCACCCCAATAAATTCAAATCTTAAAAATTTAAATCTCCAATATTTATACCCCCAATCTTTTGAATTACTGAGAGAAAAGAACCAATTAGAGATGATGAATACAATAATTGAAGTGAAAAATACATTAGAAGGAATCAACAGCAATTAGCTAATACAGAAGAATGGATTAGTGACTTGAAAGATCAGATAGTAGAAATCATCCAATTAGAATAGCAATAAATAAACGAAGAATAGTTTAAGGACCATTGGGACAACAACAATTGCACTAACATCAACATCAGAAGGATCTCCAAAAGAAAAGAAAGCGAAACAAGAACAAAGGCTTTATTTGAGGAACTGTGGCTGAACACTTACCTAATCTGGGGAAGAAAACAGACATCCAGGTCTAGGACGCACAGGAGTTCCAAATAAGATAAATCTAAAGAAGCCAACAAGACATAAAAGAAAGAAATAATCTACCCAGAAAGATTACCATTCAGAATTGAAGGAGAGATAAAGAGTTTCCCAGATAAACTAAAGAAGTTCAGCACCACTCAACTGGCTTTACAAGAAACATCAAAGGGTTTTCTTTCAGCAGAAAAGAAAAGGCCATAACCAGAAATAAGAAAGTACATAAAAGAAAAATATTATCATAGGTAAAGGCACATATGTAACAAATACAGCAAATCATCCACTTAAAAGAAAAAATTAGTAAAATTAACTATAACTGTAATAAATAGAGGATACACAAACCAAAAGATCTAAAATACGACATCAAAAACAAATTCTGCAGTAAAAATGTTATGTGTTTGAACGTAAACATCTATTAGCTTAAAAAAGACTGCTATAGATATAGATGGACATGTATGAACCTCATGGTAATCACAAACCAAATATCTACAAAAAAAATAAAGAGAAACCCCCCAAACATAACACCAAAGAAAACCAGGAAAGAGATTAAGAGAAGAAGAAAGGAGCAGGGAAGAACTATAAAAACAAGAAAAACTCAATTAACAAAATGTCAGTAAGTACACACCTATCCATAATTACTTTACATGTAAATGGACTAAGTGCTCCAATCAAAAGACATAGTATGGCTGAATGGATAAAAATAAAGAACAAGACCCATCTAAATGCTGCCTACAACAGACGCATTTCAGATCAAAACACATGCACAAATTAAAAGTGAAGGGATTAAGTAAAAGGTATTCCATGCAAATAGAAACAAAAAGATAGCTGGGTGAGCAACACCCATGTCAAAGAAAATAGATTTTGGCCCTCACTGGTTTGGCTCAGTGGATAGAGTATTGGCCTGTGGACTGAAGGGTCTCAGGTTCGATTCCCATCATGTACCTCAGTTGCAGGCTTCTCCCCAGCCTGGGCCCTGGGAGGGCATGTGCTGGAGGCAACCAATTGATGTGTTTCTCTCATGCTCTCTTTCTCTTTTTCTCTCTCTCGTCCATTCTCTCTCAAAATCAATGTAAAAATATCCTCAGGTGGGGATTAAAAAGTAAAAAAAAAGGATTTTGAAACCAAGTCTGGAAAAAGAAACAAAGAAAAGCATCTACACTAATAAAAGAGAAAAATGGTAATTGGCGTACGACAATACCCTTTTCATTGGCTAATCAGGGCTATATGCAAATTAACTGCCAACTAAGATTGGCAGTTAACTGCCAACAAGATGGAGGCTAATTTGCATATGTAGGCACAATGCAGGGAGGCGAAAGGGAAAGCAGGAAGAAGCCCCCTGCCACTGACAGTGATCAGAAACCCAGGGGGGAGCTAAGAGCTGGGGGGCAGGGCAAAGGCTGCCCTGGGGCTGCCTTTGCCCTGCCCCCCAGCCATGATCGGAGAATCAGGTGCCTTTGCTGCCCTGGCCAGTGATAGCAGGAAGTAGGGGTGGAGCCAGCGATGGGAGCTGGGCAAGGTCGAAGCTGGCAGTCCCAGGAGCTAGGGGTCCCTTGCCTGGGCCTAAAGCGGAGCCCACGATCGCAGGGCCGCTGCAGCTGCGGGTCCCCGCTGCCCGGGCCGGACACCTAGGCCAGAGGCATCCTGCAGGGGCAGAGGCGGAGCCCGCGCGATCGCGGCGCCCCCCGCTGCCACTGCAGGTCCCTGCTGCCTGGGCCAGACACCTAGGCCAGAGGCGTCAGGCCTGGGCAAGGGGCTGATCCTGCGATTGGAGGGTGATGGGGGTCAACACCTGAGGGCTCCCAGTATGTGAGAGGGGGCAGGCTGGGCTGAGGGACACTCCCCCCCACACACACCCAGTGCACGAATTTCGTGCACCGGGCCCCTAGTCCTATATAATAAAGAGGTAATATGCAAATTAACCATCATACCCTTGCACAAGATGGCCACCCCCATGCGGTTAAAGATGGCCGCCACAAAGTGGCCAGCAGGGGAGGACAGTTGGAGGGGACCAGGCCTGCAGGGGAGGGCAGTTAGGGGAAACCGGGCCATCAGGGGAGGGCAGTTAGGGGCAATCAGGCCAGCAGGGGAAAGCAGTTGGGGGCAATCAGGACAGTAGGGGAGCAGTTAGGCATCGATCAGGCTGGCAGGGGAGTGGTTAGAGGGTGATCAGGCTGGCAGGCAGAAGCAGTTAGGGGCAATCAGGCAGGTGAACAGTTGGGAGCCAGCAGTCCTGAATTGTGAGATGGATGTCCGACTGCCGATTTAGGCCCGATCCCTGTGGGACATCCCCCAGGGGGTCCCAGATTGGAGAGGGTGCAGGCTGGGCTGAGGGACACCCCCCCAGTGCATGAAATTCACTGTTCTATATAATAAAACCCTAATATGCAAATCGACCTAACAGCGAAACGACCTGTGGAACGACTGGTCACCATGACAAGCACTGACCACGAGGGGGAAGACGCTCAACGCAGAAGCATCTGCCCCCAATAGGGAGGCGACTGGCGGTGACGGGGACCGGGCTGGTCGGCGGGCAGCACGAGGCTGCCAGCCAAGGTGGGTGCCAGCGGGGACCTCCCGATTGCTTCACCCACTGGTTGCCCCACAGATGGCCCTGATCACCAGCCAGGCCTAGGGACCCTACCCTATATATTGGGAACAGTCTCTTAGATTTAAAAATTAAAACCTGGCAAGGCTACTCTAACACTGAAAAAACAGGATGATGCAGCGATGATGCATGGACTCTGGCTTGCACAGTTTGTAACTGTGTGACAAAGCCAATTACTTAACTTCTCTTTGCTTCAGTTTTTCCACCCATAAGGTGGGGAAAATGGTACTATTTCCTCAGAAGGATCATGCTATGTACTACTTTGTATAATCAGGGCAAAAAAATATATCTGCCCATACAACAGCAAGATGCCTTTCACCTGTATGAAAAGTAAGGTCACTGGTGCATGCAGTGTCCAGGACTGCGAGAGGGATGTCCGACTGCTGGTTTAGGCCCAACATCCCCTAAAGGGTACTGGATTGCAAGAGGACACAGGCCAGGCTGAGGGATCCGGCCCTCATGCATGAATTTCATTCACTGGGCCTCTAGTCACATAATAATAAAGGGATCAATCCAAGATGAAAATACAATTTTAAATATCTATGTGCCCAATATGGGAGCACCTAACTATATAAAGCAAGTATTAATAAACATAAAGGAAGAAATGGACAGTTTTACAATAATAAGAGGGGACTTTAATACACCAGTTATATCAATGGATAGGTCATCTAAACAGAATCAATTAAAAAATGGTTTTAAACATCACATTATATCAGATCAACTTAATAGATGTAGAACATTTCATTTAAAAACTTCAGAAAACACATTATTTTCAAGTGCATATAAAACACTCTTCCAGACTTATCACACATTCCCCACAAAACAAGTCTCAATAAATTCAAGAAGACTGAAATCTTATTAAGCATCTTTTCCAATCACAACTGTATAAAACAAGAAATCAATCACAAGAAGAAAACTGGCAAAAACAAACACATGGAAACTAAATAACATGCTACTAAACAACCAATGACTCAAAGAGGAAATAAAAAAATACCTTGAACCAATTTAAATGAAAACACAATTTCCAAAGCCCATAGATGTAGCAAAATCAGTTCTAATATTGTAGTTCATAGCTATACAAGTCTACCTCAAGAAAAAAAAGAATCACAAATAAACAACAAAACTTTGTGCATGAAGAAACTAGAAAGAGAAGAGCAAAGAAAACCCAAAGTAAGTAGGAGGCAGGAAATAATATAGATCAGAGTGAAAATGAACAATAGATACTTAAAAAAACAAATAAGAAAATCAATAAAACTAAGAACTGCTTCAATAAAGGATAAACAAAATTCACAATCCTTTAGCCAGACTCATCAAAAAAAATAGATCCCAAATAAATAAAATTAGAAATGAAAGAGAAGTTATCACCAAAATCACAGTAATATAAGAAATATTAGGAATACTATGATCAATTATATGCCAACAAATTGGACAACCTAGAAGAAATGGATGAATTTCTAGAAAGATACAACTGAACAAGAAAGAAACAAAAAAAGGGAAATGTTTTTCAAAATTGACTGTTGTTATGATTGCAATGTCTGTGAATACGCTAAACACAACTAAATTACACATTTCAAATAGGTAAATTTTATAGTATGTGAATTATATATCAGTAAATTTGTTTTTAAAAACAATTGTAACACATGCACACACACTTGGGATAGACATGGAATGTTAGCACCATAGCAGTACAGTTTTGAGAACTCTCCAAATCTCCTCATAAAATCAAAACATCTAATATATCTAAATGAGAAATTCCTAGAAAACATTTACAACAAAACTAGGGAACAATGTATCCTTATGAACTTCAAAATACAAATGAATAGGGATAAGCCATCAATAGCCAGGAAACATAGATGGGATTGTCAGTATCTGTGTAGGAGAAAGCAGAGGAAGTCCCATGAGCATGCACGCTCAAAGTGGCCTTGAACATCCGGTGTACTCTGAATAGGGCCTTCACATTCTAATTGGTTTTGAGCATCGGGTGTACTCTAGACATGGCCCCACAGCTGTTTCAGAATTAAATAAGATCCATGTGAAAGCATCCCACATAACAGGTCCTGGCACATGGTAGAAATTTAATAAATGCTCATTTTTTACTCTTCTTACACTTTTTACAATATAGAAGAGGTGTCATATTATGCTTCATTTTTTAATGACCTCAACTATCAAGAACAGTGCCTTGTGACTAGAAATTGAGGGAAATATTGGAGAGAATAAAGTAGACAGCAAGGTCAGGATGGGGTGGATGAGAGTCCAGAACCTGATGAGGAGGGGTAGGCTGGTTGAAAGAAGAGAAAAGAGAGGAGCACTAAGTGTGGACTTCCCTTAGCCCACGGTTTCCCTGATGAGCCTGGAGGGCCTCGTTGGCACAGCCTTTTCCTCCTGCATTCTCACAGCCACAGGCGCACATTTACTATTGCCAACTCCATAATTCTGGCTTTAGTTGAACTGAAAATCAGGGTCTTGGGCCACCGACAATTTTCTAGGTGGTAATAATGACAGCAGCAACATTTCTAACTGCAGCTGCTGATGGTATTTCCATAGACTTGGTCCAGTGGGGCAGGAGAAGTTGGCAACAGTGTGTGGTGGCAGGAAAAGCACTCAACAAGGAATGCTGGGTTTTAAGGAGCTTTGTACAGAAATAGCATGTATTTCACAATTTCTGGCCTTCTTGAATTAATAGATACCTAATATGCTTGGAATCTGCTTACAGCTTCAATCTGACATTTTTAATAAAGTTAAAGGGCAGTAGGTTGTTACATTTAGTAAAGGGGCCTGGTGCTCAGAGGTCAGTGACATTGCTGGCTTTGGTTTTTCCCTGTGGCTGAAGATCAGCACATCTATTCAGCAGCTCCCCAATATTTTCTTGGGGGTTTCTCCTGACAACAAAGATCTGTGGGTACCATCTTTTCTCTCTTATGGGGCCAGTGTTTCTGTGGATCTGATAATGGTATCTGTGTCCCTTGACACACCTCGGTGCTTGAAGTGGGAATTCAATAAGTGCTTATCAAAGAAATAAATTCAGGTCCCACATATGCAATTACTCCACCACCATAATGCACCCCCTTACTATGATAAAATATACACATGCAACAAATTGGGATGAAACACACATGACATGCCAGCGTTTTTCTTTATGCAGATTCAGTGTGATTTCATCCTGTCTTTTCCCTGGTTTGTCCTAATTACACCACTAACATTACTTTTTTTAAAATAGATTTTTATTGATTTCAGAGAGGAAGGGTTTGGGAGAGATGGAAACATCAATGATGAGAGAGAATAATTGATGGACTGCCTCCTGCACGCCCCCTACTGGGGATTGTGCCCTTGACGGGAATGGAACCTAGGACCCTTCAGTGTGCAGGCTGACACTTTCCACTGAGCCAAACCAGCTAGGGCTAGCATTACTTTTTTTTATAATAATAAACCCTTTATTTTTAAAAGGACATCCAGTTGATCATAGCATAGAAAAATGCACGGGGTTTTGACTTCAGCAATGTTTTAGAGATTCATAATTTTCTCTGCTGCTACTGTAACTAAAAAAGCCAACAAAACAGCCCAGAGAACTGGTCAACTTTCTTAGGGAAAGCCTTCAAAGAACTTCAAAAAGACACGGCCAAATTTAGCACAAATATTTCTTTTCATCGCAACTTTTGACTGCCCACCGCGTGCCACCAGGTGGGTTGGGTTCGGAAACCTAGCGACCGCGGTGCCACCCTCAGCCTGGAGACGCACTTCTCGCGTCCCGGCGCCAGCAGCCACTCCGGGAAAACACGCCCGCAGGCGCATGCGCGCGCCCGCCCCTCCCAGCTACATTCTTCGAAAACCCAGGCGCCGCTTCCGCAGTGCGCCTGCGGGGCGAGGAGGCGGCGGGGAGGGAGTTTGGAGGGCGAGGGAGGGGGCGGGTCGGGGGCGGGGTCGCGCGTGCGCAGTGGTTCTTCCAGGAGGAAACCCGGCGCGCGGAGGCGGGGCCTCGCGGGCGGCCGGGGCGGGGCTCTGTGGGCCGCTGTTGCCGCCGCGCATTGTGCAGCAGGCGCCCCCGCGGCAGGGCCCTGGACCGGCGGGTTCCCGGGGATGGTGAGCAAGACAGTCCTGCGCCTCGTGTCTGCCGTCAACCGCAGGAGGATGAAGCTGCTGCTGGGCATCGCGCTGCTCGCCTACGTCGCCTGTGAGTGAGCGCCGGCGGCCGGCGGCCGGCGGGGAAGCCTCATTCATTCCTGGGCGCCTGGCGGCGGGCGAGGGTCGGCGGGCTGTGTGCAGCCCCGGGGGTGGCCCTGCAGCCCGGTCTCCCTCCCTGGGGGGCCTGCCTTCCTGCTCCCACCCTTTTCCGGGGGCTCCGGACTCTCGCTCTTGACATTTTTGCGGCAACGCTGCCGGCCAACTTGGGCGAAGACCCTCGACCGGTTAGGCCCGGCGCGGAGACCGGGCGGCCCGGCGGAGAGGCCCTTGCCCCGGAGCGCAGTGACCGGGGCCCCGCGCGGCCGCCCTCCTGGGCCAGCCCCGCGCACCCCGGCCCCAGCCCATTGCCCCGGATTCCCGCTCCCCGACGCGCGGGACTGCTGGCCACGTCGCCCCAGGGGCCGCCGGCGAGAGCGGAGCGTGCCGCGCCGGGACGCCCGGGTTCGCGCGCCACCGTGCCGTGCCGGTTCAGTGGGATACAAACACTGTTGCTGTTGGCACGGACGCGTTGCGACTGTTTGCTCCACAGGAAAGTTATTCCGCATTTAGCTGTCGGGGAGCCAAGTGTGCGGCCGGCGGCAGCTCCCCGGTGTGCGGGCGCGCGGTTCCGGGGCGCGGCGCTGGGCTCTCCTGGCCGCCCTGGCCCAGCGGGCAGGCGCTTCCTTGTGTGCGGTTCTTGTCGCTGTCATCACTCAGGGTCGCACCCGAGACAGGGCAGGTATTGATCCCTGTGTCTTCTTAGAGTCTGAAACCGTTTTTGGGTTTTGTTTTTTAATTTAAGATCAGTTCGGTGGGAGTATATTTTAATTGTTGCTATTAGTACTTTATCAAGTACCAAAAGTGGGCCCGAAATGCCTCCCAGTGTGAGTTCCGTTTGACTCCTGGCCACCAGACACACTGAAATGAACCACCTGCTAACCAGCCGAGTTTCCCAGCTCTGGTTCTGGAGGTGAGAGGGGACTCCAGAAAGTGACCTAGGGTGAGCTCTGGGAAGACCCAGCCTGTCTAGCGGAGCCCAGCTGTGCGGGAGGTGGAGCTCAGGACGCTCCCGCAAGGGCTTCTGGTTGCTAGGCAAGGAGGGTGTTAGATGTAGTAGTTTGCCAGGGAGGAAGCGTGTGGACAATTTTAAGAAAGCTAGGACCCAAGGGAAAGACCACTTAAAGTTGCATAATTATTGTTTTGACAACAATAATAATAATACCAACATTTGCTTAGGGCTTACGGTGTATGTGCAGGCATGAGTCTCTTTCTTTGTCTCACTTAATTATATTGGGAAGTAGGTACATAATTATCCCCATTTTAGAAGTGAGGAAATTAAGGCCAAGATAAATTAGGAAAATTTGTGGATGGCCACACAGATGATAAGCTATGGAGAGCCAAGTTTTGAACCTGGAAAGGCCCAGGAGCTGGGGCCTAGAGCCTGACAGACAGGCTCCTGTTCGTTATGGGGGTTTCCAGTGTTACACAGCAGGGTTTTGGAATTTAATAGGGAAGGGGGTCCCGGAGAGGCACCATCATTAACCAGGAAATCCTACCAACTCCTTACTGTGCTTGGCACCAAGGGACACTAAGGAGGGCAGAACACCTAGGCTTTGCAGTCATGGAGTCTAGGGCAGTGGGTCTCAGACTCCAGTGTGCATCTGAGTAGTCGGGAAGGTTTGCAAAACACGAGTTGCTGCCTCCTTCCTCAAGTTCCTGATTCTATAGGTCTGGGGTGTGGCCTGAAAATTTGCATTTCTTTTTCTTTTTTTAAATATATTTTATGGATTTTTTTTACAGAGAAGAAAGGAGAGGGATAGAGAGTTAGAAATATCTATGAGAGAGAGAGAAACATTGATCAGCTGCCTCCTGCAGACCCCCCACTGGGGATGTGCCCACAACCAAGGAACATGTCCTTGACCTTAATCGAACCTGGGACCCTTCACTCCGCAGGCCCACACTATCCACTGAGCCAAACCGGTTAGGGCGAAAATTGGTATTTCTAATAGCTTCACTGGGAAGCCCTGGCTGTGGTTTGGGGACCCACTGAGAACTACTGGCCTAGAAGGTGAGATGGCCATAAATTAGATATAAACTGGTAGAAGGAAAGGAATGCGTAAGAGTTTATGATAGAGACTTTTGAGTCAGAGCAACCAAGGGTGTTTGTTTCACTGAGGAATTGAGGCTTGAGCTGAAGGATATGTAGGAATGAATAGGGAGGTGAGGAAGGGAATGTGTTCCAGAAGAAACAGCATGTGCAGAGGTCCTGTGGCAGCCAAGAGCAGGGAGTGTTCTGGGAATGTAAAACAGGGTAGTGGCTTTGGCGTGTGAAAATGAAGTATAGCGATGAGGCTGACCCACCAGACAGGGGCCTGAGCAGGCAAGCCTGGGAGAGGCCTGTGCCGGCTTAAGAAGTGGGTGGATTTAGCTGTGAGGGGTTTAGGACGAGGGCAGAGGCAGTGGTACTGAAGAGCCGGGATGGTATAGCTGAGACACTGCAGGAAAAGTATCTCAGGGCTCCTGATAGTGTTGAAGGACACTGAAAATGTCTTAACAGTGACTTCTGTGATTTTTAGTGTCTACTTTTCCTTATTAGTAATTTTGCCAGCCCATTATGAGTAAAACCTCACCTGTGGTGACAAAACTGTCCATCCTCCCAAATTACACACGTTGTTGTCCCTGTAAGCCAGCTCCCTTCTAGAAATGCTCTCCCTGTTCCTCTCTCAGGTTCTACTCGTCTCTCTCTCTCCACCTCCTCTGGCTTTTCCTCCCCTTCCCTCAGTCTTTTGTGCCTCCTGGGGCCCAGGCTCCCTTCTTGCTACCGCATAACTCTCTGCCATGCTTAGGGTGGTGAGCATATGCCCACTGGATTGCACTTGCGCTCTTTTCCATGCTCATGTTTATTAATAACTTAACAGCCCTTGAGGACAGGGATTGTGTCTTACAGGTTTCAGCCCTTGTGGCATTTAGATCAGTGCTGTAGGTCATTGGAAGACGCTGAGGTGTGACTGTTTGAGAAATCTGGTCCACGTACTAGATAGCTCCCTTGACAGAGACTCAGCTCCAGTCACCTTTTTCTTTTTCTTTTTCTAAACATGCACATAGTTTAAAAAGTCTAATAGCCTCTACAGGCGTTAGGCAAAACAGAGTTCCCTGCCACTACTTTCCCCTCCGCAGAGGCAAGCGTTGGCTTCTAGCTGATTAGTTTGGTATTTCTCTTTGTGCCATGGAATGCTTTGCCTCTTGGGTTTTCATTTGTAAATATGTATTACGTAGTGACTTTCTTTTTTGAAAGATGATTGTTTACTCTCTTTTTCTGTGCTCCCATGCTCCCATGCTCATAACCCCCCCTCCCCCTTCCCCATGTAGGTGTGGTGGGATTTTGGGGAGATCAACATTTAATATTCGTGTGTGTGACTGAAAGCCATTCAGAGTGAGTCATGCTGTACATTACTTTTTGCTTTCCTTGGAGCTAATGGTTTTTGGTGTTTTTTTAAATTACTTTGCATTTGAGGTGCTACTGCTGCTTCACCTCCAAACGCTTTGTTGGTTGCTTGTGTCTTCCTGCAGGATGCGCAGAAGCAGCAGGGCCTCTTCCTACAGAAGGGCCCCAGCCTTCAGACGCGCTCTGCCCATCGCACATTTCCTGTCTCCTGACTTCCTTTTCCTTATGTCACACTGCACAGATATGCTCAGGATGAGCTTTTGGAGGCATAATTCTAGAAAAGGGTTCCTTCAGGATTTTACAGGCATTGTTCCATTCCTTTCCGGGCTTCTCGTGTTGAGGAGGAGTGTCAGGCCAGTCCCTTTCTGTGGGATTTGCATGTTTTTTTGAGGACTGCAGGATCTTTTTCTCCATCACCAGGTATTTCCAGATCTCTGACCCCTGGCCTTTCCTCACTCCTGGAGTTTGGTGGCCTCTTGGAATCACCGTGCCCAGGGCTGGGTGGTGCCCACTTCACTTGTGGGCCCAGCAGTTGGGAAGGCTGGTTTCTCCAGCGTTCCAGGTGACAGTGGTCAGTGTGCGGAGCCCCTCGCCCCACCCCCTAGTGTGAAATCCACCCAAAGAACCCCGCTCTTGTTCTGAGCCTCTGCGGCTCCTGGGCTGGTTGTCACAGCAGCTAGGCAGAGCCAGCCTGACAGCCCCGCCGTGGCCTCCTGGGTGCCTCGCACACAGGGCGCTGGGTACTTGGAGCAGTCTAGAAACTCGATTCTTTAGTCCTGGAAGTTTTCTTGAATTACTCTGGTTATTTCCTTCCCTCCATTTTATCTTTCTGGGATGTTATTGTGCTAATGCAGATTTGCCTGGTCTAGTCCTTTAATTTCCAATTTTTTTCCTTTTAAAAAAAGTTTTGCTCTGTTTTTAGGAAACTTCCTTATCTTTGTACTCTAACTCTTCTAGTGATTTAAAATTTTTGCTATCACCTTTCACTAGGAGTTCTTTTATGTTTTCTGAATTTTTTAAAAAACTGAATGTCTTTGTTTTCTCTTAGTTTTTTAAAAAAACTAAATGTCTTTGTGGTTGTATTCTCTTTGTGATGGTTTGGTTTGTTCAGTTTTCTTCTCACTGAAGTTTCTTTCTCCCAGGCCGCTTCTCCCTTTCTTGTTCCAGGCTTTCCCCAGCTTTCTGGTTTCCCGAGGGTCTGCTAGTGTTTGAGCCGAGGACTCGGTTGGATGGGGAGCCCGGAGCTGCCCCTGGACTGTAAGCTGTGTCACTAGAACTGGCAGAGCCTCACAACCTGCGTGCCATGGGACTGTCCTCTGAGCTGTGGTGACGAGGCTCCCCCATGCCCTGCAGAACAGGGGGGCCTGGCGGCCTGCAGTGTGGGAGCCCCCTCCAGTTGGACGTGGGCTCCCCAGTCTGAGACCTCCTATTCTGCCCTTTCCTGAGATGGAAATGCCTGTCTTCTGCCGAAGCAGTCATGTTGCAGTTTAGACAGATTTGAAAGTTAAATTTTCTGTCTTAGCTGCATTGTCACCCCATGTCCAAGTGCACCAGGCATGATCATTCTCAATTCTGTCAAAGCAGCGATTTTCAACCTTTTCCCTCTTATGGCACATGTCAACGAATTACTAAAATTCTGTGGCACACCAAAAAATAACATTTGTTGCAGATCTGATGGGGAAAAAGGTATAATTTTGATTCATTCACACTGGACAGCTGCTGTTGTATTGGCTTTTGTCATTTTTTTATTTGACATTTTAAGGGAAAAGAGGTCAGTACTCTCTGACTAAATAGTCAGATATTGCATGATTTGAAAAGTCTGTGGCACACGGGCTGAAAATCGCTGTTCTAAGGTATAACTGGGCCTTTCCCACTACTGGTCTCTCATTCTCTTAATTCCCCTGCCTTCAGCGATCCTCTTTCATCTCCCAGCAACAGTTTATTCCCCTCTTCCTGTCCACATAGATTTATACCTTAAGCTAAGTTTATTTTCCGACATTTTAATAGAGTTTAGGAGTCATTACCTTTTTTTTTTCATCTTTACATCTTGGAACCTGGAGTTGTGGTATCTAGTAATATTCATCTAATTTATAGTGTATCATGGATTTGGTTGTAATGACATTGTATTTATGGTACCTTTCTATTATTCTACACATGCCACTGTTATTCCACTGAAATTTTCAGAAAAGGCACAAAATTAAGCCCTGAAAACCATGTAAAAGCATGATTTATGTGTGATAGCTTTGCATTTATGATAATGCGAACTTCTCTGAGTTGGGACTTTTATTGGAGTAGTTTTGCCATCTAATCAGTCTCCTAAATTCACTCAGCAAACATGTCCTGGCTCGCTGCCAGGGAGGGGGCACAGCGCGTTAGACACCTGATGCCAGCAGACTCCAGGGAGAACGAGGGGAGAGCAAGCAGACTTAGTGTAGCTGGTGTCTCCAGACTCAGCCAGCCTGGCGGGCAGGCCCTCCGTGGACCCTGGCCTTCCCAGCCCTCTGTGGGATCTGGGAGGGCCAACCTGGAAATTGTTTTGACCCCTCCACATTTTACTTTAAGAATTTCCATATGTATTTTCTACTGACAGAGTAATTCAGCAAACACCCAAGGAATCTTCTGCCTAGCTTTTACAGTTGTATCTTTTTTCCACATTAGTTCTTCTCTGTTTTTATACTTTTTTCGTTGAAATGTTTGCAGACATAATGATACTTCACCTTTACATACTTTAATGTAATCTCCCAAGGCCAAAAGCATTTTCTATATAATCTCATTGCCTTTACTGGTCTCTAAAAATTAACATAAATATCTAATATACAGTCTACATTTGAATTTTCCCCAATTGTACATAAATGTCTTTTATAGCCTTTTCTGTTTTTGTTTGTTTCTAAATCTAGAATCCAGTTAAAGTTTCCACATTACATTTGGCTGTTACGTCTTTAACTTTCCCTTGTTTTTCATGCCATTTACCTTTTAAAACAAGTCCCGTATTTTGGGTTTATTTATTTCTTATGATTAAATTCAGTTAAACTTTTAAAAAAGCGTTTGTTTGTTTTAGTTGATTTCAGAGAGAGAGGAAGGGGGGAGAGAGAGACTGGAGAGAAACATTGAGGTGAGAGAAAAACATCGACCAGTTGCCTCCCGCACGCACCCTGACCGGGAATCGGACCCATAACCTGGGTATGAGCTCTGACTGGGAATTACACCTGTGACCTCTTGCTGTTTAGCTGAGCCACACGGGCCCCGGCTTTCCTGAAGCTTTCTTTATAATGATGCTTGCTGATTTGCGTTACAGCAGAGTTGTCCTGTTGGGTGCCTGGAAGGGCCACTGCATCCCTTCATTTTAAAGGCATGTTTCCCCAGTACACAGGGTGGTCGTGGGCACATCAGAAACTTCTCTGGTCCTCCAGCCAGTGTGTTCAGTGCCCATTGACAGCCTTTGCCTGCACTGGTTTTCATACTGGGGATTACATATTGGTGATTTTCTCATTCTCTGAATCCTTCTGTTTGTAGACTGGTGTTCTTTTGAAAAGAAAAGAATAACTTGTGCTTCCTCTTCTCTGACTCTATTAGTTTCCTGCGACTGCTGTAACAGGTTGCCACAGACAAGGTGGTGTTAAAACGAGAAATTATCTCCTAGTTCTGGAGGCCATGGTCTGATTCAGGTGTCCATAGGACCATCTCTCTCCTCAGCCCCTTCCAGGCTCCCGCTGTTTAGCTGTGCGTGCATCCTCTGGGTCACAGTGCCTCCTGCTTTTCTGACTGTCACATCTCTCCTTCATCCCTTGTAAGGACACCTGTCACTCACTGGATTTGGGCCTCCTGAGTGGGTAATTGAGGAGAGTGATTTTCAACCAGTGTGCCTTTAAAACATGCAGTACCTGACTATTTAGTTAGGGACACTGATCTCTTTTCCTTAGATTGTCAAATTAAAAAAATGACAACAGGCAGCACAACAGTAGCCGTCTGGTGTGAAGGAATCAAAATTATACCTATTTTTTGGTCAGGTCTGCAAAAATGTACTTTTTAGTGTGCTGCGGAATTTCAGTAATTAGCTTATGTGCTCCGCGAGATGAAGGAGGCTGAAAATCGCTGATCTGGGGTCACAGTTCCAGGTTTAGGGATTAGAACTGGGGGTGTGGGGGCACCGATCAGTTACACCCCGCCTTTTTTTGTTGTTAATCCTCACCTGAGGATATTTTTCCATTGATTTTTTTTTTTTAGAGAGAGTGGAAGGGATGGGGAGAGACACACAGAGAAACATCGATGTGAGAGGGACACATGGATTGGTTGCCTCCTGCACATGCACCAGTTCGAGCCTGCAACTGAGATATGTGCCCTTGACTGGAATCGAAGCCGGGACCCTTCATTCCATGGGCTGTTGCTCTCTTCACTGAGCCAAACCAGCTAGGACCCGTCCCCCCCATCCCCCCCTACACACACACCTTTAAAAAATTAAAAGAATAAAATCCTCACCCAAGGATATTTCCATTGATTTTCAGAGAGAGTGGAGGGGAGAGGGGAGAGGGAGAGAGACAGAAACAGTGATGTGAGAGAGACACCAGGTATGTGCCCTTGACCGGAATTGAACCCACGACATGCCCGCCCGCTCCCCCCCACCCCCACTCTTTTATTTAAATCACTTGGGACTTTTAGTCTATGAGCACTTACTAGTATCTTCAGATGCTTCAGGCTCATCTTGTTCTTTCCATGCCCCAAACCTGGAATCGACCGTTTGTCCGAGCAGCCCTGATTTTCAGTGCAGAACGTGTTTAAAAATCAGGGTCTGAGTACTAGTGTGTCCTTTGCTACTGAGGGATCATGGCTTCCAGCTCTTCAGAGGACAGAGCCAAGAAATGAAAATATTTTTCCAATCATGAGCTTATGCTGATACCCCCGATTTAAGTCCTAACACAAGTTTTTCTGTTCCCTTCCCTCATTCTGTATTGCTATTTCCTCTCCCCCACAATGAAAATGTTCTGGCAGCAATAAAAATTCATCCTCATTTGCTCTGCACTACCATGCCGACAAAACCAGTTCAGTTACCACGTCAGTACCACTACCAACAGCAGAGTTCAGAAAACTCAGGATTTATTTTTGTCCTTAGAATGTATCCCACTAAGGATGTGTGGTTTCAAGTATTGTGTTCCAAAGCTACCTGAAATATTTTTTTTATGCCTTATACAAGTTAGGTTCATTTTAAAAAATATATTTTATTGATTTTTTACAGAGAGGAAGGGAGAGGGATAGAGAGTTAGAAACATCGATGAGAGAGAAACATCGATCAGCTGCCTCCTGCACAGCCCCTACTGGGGATGTGCCCACAACCAAGGTACATGCCCTTGACCGGAATCGAACCTGGGACCCTTCAGTCCACAAGCTGATGCTCTATCCACTGAGCCAAACGGTTAGGGCCTGGCCAGCGTTTTTAAAACCTTGGGATTTCCTGAGTGATAGGAGTGGCTTTGTTACTCATATGAACCCCTGTCAGTCCCTACGTGAGTTTTTGCCAATGAAGTGACTTAGGGTGGGGCCTGGACAGCCCCAGGATGGGGCTGGTCACAAGAAAGCCCAACCTGTGCTTGAGACAGTGGGCACTCTCGGCCCCACCCATGGGCCTCCTGGGAGAGGATTGGGTGGAGACTGAGCGCGTGAAAAAACGCACCAACAGAGAGATTTGTTGGGCTTCCCAGTTGGTGAACATGCATGGGGCTGTGAGACGGTGTACCTGGAGAGGGTGTTACTGCTGTTAGGGTTCTTGGGTTCCCCAAGTAGAAATGGAGAGGAAACCCCAGAGAAATCCCGGCAGTTTTATTAGGCTTGTGCATGAACTCGGAGGCAGCACAGAGGAAAGGTCCTCTGGACTGGCTTGGGGGCTGGCTCTGCTTGGCTGCTTTTACAAGCTGGGGACAAACTGGGCTTGCACAAAAAGGCAGGCTTTTTGGAAGAGGCAGGCTTGTGGAATTTTCCATCTCAGGCTTGGTGACTTTCTTTTCCAGCTGCCTGGTAACTACCTTCAAATCTGTTCTGTTGGGCCAAGATGACCCACTGCTCCTTACTGCACCCTAGAAAGGTGGAATAGTGGTCAGACCTTGATAAACTGCATGTGGGTCAGTGGGTAAGCAGTTAGGAGGAGATAACATCAGCCACCTCTGTGTTTTTGAGCGGGGATTGGAGGAGTGGTGACATTTTTGCTGTCAGCTTCTCCCAAGTTCCTTCTGACCACCTGGTTTTAACTTGGCTTCCTGGCCACCTGGTATTTTCCATTTCTGGGCCCAGGTTCCTATGCTGTCTTAAGGGCATGGAAGCCCTAGTCCCTTCTATTCCTGACTTGTACCCTTTACAATATGCCAATGTCTTAATAAGTGTTTCCTGAGTTATGTGAGCTGTTCTGGCAAGTTATGGAATCCAAGGAGGGAGTCTGGAAACCCCTGATGGATAGCTGATTTGTCAGAAGTGTAGGTAGCCCCTGGGACTTGTGATTGGAGTATGAAGTGGGGGTAGTCTTGTAGGGCTGGGCCCTTAACCTGTGGGGTGTGATGCTAACTAACTCCAGGCTATAGGTGTCATAACTGGATTGAATTATTTGACACCCAGTTGGTGTCTAGAAAGTTGGGAAAGTGGTTGTTGGTGTGAAAAAGCTCACATATTTGGTGTCAGAAGTATTGTGAGAATAGAAACATATTTTAGGATCGGGAAATTTTTATTTTCAACAGCTTTACTATTCCCATGTAGTTTTTAAGAAACTGATCAAGGTATTCATTCAATGAGAGAAATGAGACCAGGGACTGTGAAGGAATGGGGAGGCCCTCAGATCTGGGAGTTGGTATTCAGGGCATGGATAGGGTTTGGACAGTGGAGGTGAAGGCAAGGATGTTAGCATGACCATAGGCACAGAGGTGACAGGGGGTAAGGAGCATGATCGTTTGGGTCCTTAAAGGTAGAACTTGAAGACTGACCCGACATAAACTTTACTCAATGAGGGTAATAAACCTTTGATGAGAACGACTTTGGGTAAGTCGCCTAACTTTGCTGTTTCATGTTTTTGCTTATAAAGTGAAAATCCTATGTTCTCATACCTGGTAGGTAGTAATACTTAAAAAAAATACTATCACAAATTAAAGGAATTTCTTTAAATAGGTGATAGCTTCAGTTGATGAGCCACCTGGGAAGAAAGGCGATTCCAGGTGTGGGTGTCATAAAGTAGCCTGTTCTCAGGCAGGGAGGGCGCAGGAGTGGGAGCTTCTCAGAGGATGGGCCGAGGTTTTCCTTATCCCCCTTCATTTGGAAGGGCAAGAACGGAATTTTCAAGGTAGTCACTCCATCAGTTTGACTTCTTGGTTCAGCTTTTCTATTGCTCTAAAGAAGTGAACTAAAACAACAAGAGAAAACACTCGAGCGCCGTTATAGTGGTCTTTTTCAGAATGAGTCCGAATTTCCCAGAAAATGAAAACCATATTTTTGTGTGGTGGGATTTGGGGATTTTATTCTTAGTATCTTTGAACATATTTACAGTACTTTCAGAAACTGAAAACAGAACATGCTGGTCCTAGGTTGGCATTCAATGGACATAATATTGGATGACTGGTGTGGCTAATGGGGAGATAGCCCGGTGGGCCCCGACCAGTTGTCTGTCTTGAAGACCCCACAGAACCAATACCCCAGCTTGGATGGTTGGAAGGCTCATGCCTCAGGCCCAGCGGTAGCACCCTGTCTAGTCCAGGGTGCTGAGTCTGCAGGGCCCTGTCTTTCCAAGTGGGAGTGCTTTGTCCCTCCACCTGCTATAGCACTGGTACCTGTCACAAGTACCTGTGTACCCAGCTGGCTCACAGGCCTGTTCCCATCTTGCTATCTCCCTCCCCCATGCCTGCACAGCTGACTACCTCCCCCAGAGGCCTCCCAAAGCACCTGTCCCCCTCATTTCCAACCCCCTTGCACCTGCCCCCTTACAGTCACCTTTCCCCTCCTCACACTCCCACCTGTTCTTTCTCATACCCCACCTCACCTGTAACCCAGGCCCTCACTTTCCGCACTTTCTACTCACTTCCCCTCCTCCACCTTCTCCTTTTGCTCTCACACCTTTCTTGCAGGAGCACCTCAACCTTTACCTGCTCCGATACCTTCCCCTTCCATCTCCTCCCATTTCCTCCTCCTTCTGTTTCACTCCCTCCCCATGCACACACACTCCACCCATCCTCCTCACCTGCTCCTTCGACTTTCCTCTCTTGCACGCACCCCCTCTGCACTTGCCCCCTCATTCTCATCCCCTGTCCTTGCACTCTCTTGGACTCTGCCATTTCTGGTAATAGCTGTGGACAGAAGGCTGATATTTTCCAGGCCTGATTTACAGTCAGCCATTGCACGTAATTCTGTCTCTGTGGATGGCCAGGCCAGAGGTGGGGCACCGGCCCAGAGTGCTCAGTGCCCTGGTCACTCGTGTGGTATGCTGTGGATGGGTCCCTCGGTCTAGGTGGGGACTGTGGTTCGGTGATGGCTTTCCTAGATCCCTCCCACACCACCTCCCCTCTCCCTTTAAATAGGAAATGAAAAGGCAGACTTAAAACATTGTTTAAAAGCTCCCATTTAAAAAGTATGAAATAATTGGAAATAGGAGAATAATGTTCCCGATATGAAAAAACTAGATAGTAAAGTGTAGAGAAGATACCAGTAAAATCACAATCCTCATAATTTTAGCACATTAAAATTCCTTCCCCTACAGAAATAGTGCTGTCTCCTAATTTAGTGAGATCTTTCTTTTTGGCCCTTAGTCATCTACACTAATAAAAGAGAAACATGGTAATGGGCGTACGACCGCTACCCTTTTCATTGGCTAATCAGCGAGATATGCAAATTAACTGTCAGCCAAGATGGCGGCCGGCAGCCAGGCAGCTTGAAACTAGCATGAGGCTTGCTTGCCTCAGTGACGGAGGATCGTTGGAGGAAACCAACGTTCCCCGCCTGGGGCTGCAGGCCTCTGAGCAGGCAGTTTAAGAAACATTGTAACAAATACCGCCGGACTTCAGCCAGCAGATTCGCAACATTGTAAGCAAAGGCCAGAAACCTACTTTCAGCCACTTGAGCTGGAGCCAAGCCTCAAGGTAAAGCTGGCCCAGAATAAAAAAAAGAAAAAAGAAAAAAAGGAGCAGTTGGGAACTTCAGTCACTCCCAGCCTGAAAACAGCCCTCAGCCCCTCACCCAGACTGGCCAGGCACCCCATTGGGGACCCCCACCCTGATCCAGGACACCCTTCAGGGCAAACCAGCCAGCCCCACCCATGCACCAGGCCTCTACCCTATATAGTAAAAGGGTAATATGCCTCCCGGCACCGGGATCAGCGTGACAGGGGGCAGCGCCCAAACCCCCTGATTGCCCTGCGGCTCTGTGTGTGACAGGGGACGGGGCCCCAACCCCCTGAGCAGCCCTGCTCTGTGCCTGATAGGGGGGAGCTCCCCAACCTCCCCCCCCCATGGGCCCTGCTCTGTGTGTGACGGGGTAGAGCCATAACCTCCCCATCGGCCCTGCCCTGAGTGTGAGAGTGGCGGCGCCCCAACCCCCTGATCGGCCCTGCTCTGTGGGTGATAGAGGGCGGTGCCCCAACCCCCTGATGGGCCCTGCTCTGTGTGTGACGGGGGCAGCGCCCCAACCCCCTGATGGGCCCTGCTCTGTGTGTGACGGGGACAGCGCCCCAACCCCCTGATTGACCCTGCTCTGTGCGTGACGGGGTGGCGCCGCAACCTCCCCATCGACCCTGCCTTGAGTGTGACAGGGGATGGTGCCCCAACCCCCCAATTGGCCCTACCCTGAGGGTGGCATCACAACCTCCCAATCTGCCCTGATCTGTGCAAGACGGGGCGGCGCCCCAACTCCCCAATTGGCCCTGCTCTGAGCCCGACCAGGGGCTGCACCTAGGGATTGGGCCTGCCCTCTGCCACCCGGGAGCAGGCCTAAGCCAGCAGGTCGTTATCTCCCGAGGGGTCCCAGACTGCGAGAGGGCACAGGCCGGGCTGAGGGACCCCCCCTCTCCCCCCTGAGTGAACAAATTTTTGTGCACCGGGCCTCTAGTCCTATATAATAATCCTATATAATAAAAGGCTAATATGCAAACTGTCCCCTCGATTGGGAGTTCGACCAGGGGGCGGGACCGGCCAGCCAACCACCTGCGGCCCCTCCCCCTGGTCAGCCCTGTCTCTGATCGTCCCGCCCATCTGGGGCAGGGCTGGCCCAGCCTGATTGGCCCCGATTGGGGTGGGCTGGCCGAACCCCACCCATGTACCGGGCCTCTAGTGTTTTTATAATTTCTTTCACATTGGTTTGGTACATGTGTTGTGAAGTTCATTTCTGTTTCTTTTGTTGTTGTTAATCCTCACCTGAGGATATTTTTCCATTGATTTTTAGGGAAAGTAGAAAAGAGAGGAAAAGACAGAGAGAAATATCTATGTGAGAGAAACACATCGATTGGTTGCCTCCTGCACCCAGGCTGGGGAGGAGCCTGCAACCAAGATACATGCCCTTGATCAGAATCAAACTCGGGACCCTTTGGTCCACAGGCCGACGTTTTGTCCACTGAGCCAAACCAGCTAGGGCTGTGAAGTTCATTTCTATCAAGTTTCTTTTTAGCATTCTAAATAAAGATCTAATAGCATATATTATGAACAAAACTTTTCAACTACAAACTGCAAAATTAACCCCAAAGTTGTATTCCTTTTTAAAAAGATTTTCCTTTGCCTTTTGCACGAATTCTTATATGTACATATTTTTTCCCATATTGTTTTTAATCATAATGTCCTACTTTCCCCCAAAAAGTTAATATAACTTTGCATGTTATGTCCTAGCTTCACATTCTGGGTTTGGATACGTGGTAGCTTCTCCCTGTTCTTAGAAGCTGTGGTGAGGAGCCTGGATTTACTTTTTCTTCTTCGCTAGGGTGGTTGTTTTTTTTTCTACTTTCCCCCTGGCTTGTTTTGCCTTAGGCATTCAAAGATAGACTCACCCACCAGTATCAAACTGAGTTGACGGGTTCATGGAAGTAGCTGTAAAGGAAGTGTTTGCAGCGAAGCTGTTGCTGTCAGTGGCTTCCAGCAGATTCATGGACTGGGCAGAGCAGATGTGTGCTGAGGGGCCTGCTCCGTGCTGGGGGCAGGCAGCACACTGCCTCCGGCCTCTGCTCGCCCCAGGGTGGCAGTGTCCCTGCGTCTGCACAGAGGTCTGAGATGAGGTGGGAAAGCCCCCGCTTCCATCACTCTGGGCAGCAGCCCCCCTTGATGCTGGAAAGTCTGAGAACGGGTTTCCTCTTTGGTTGCTCTTTTTCTTTCACGAATCTGTTCTTTTCATCAGAAAACTAGGAGATGCATTCATTTCTATGACAGAAAATATTGCCACATTTCCTTATGTTAAGTCTTTACATGCTGAAGTGGAAAAATGCAAAAGAACTAATTAATAATGTAGCAACTGTTTCTGCTGTATCCGGCCAGGCATCTGTTGCTATTTGTGAAATTGCATGGGGAGGAGGGGAAAGGAGAAGGGAGAGTCTTCCTCTTGTCATTTGTATTTGTCTCTAATAATCTGAAGACTCAAAGTGCATTTTACGTTCTGTATCTCAAGAGGTCTCTGGCATTTTTTTTAAAATACATTTTTATTGAATTGATTTCAGAGGGAAAGAGAGAGGGAGAGAGAGATAGAAACATCAATGATGAGAGAGAATCATCGATCGGCTGCCTTCTCCACGCCCCCTACTGGGGATGGAGCCCACAACCTGGGTATGTGCCCTTGACCAGAATCGAACCTGGGACCCTTCATTCTGCAGGCTGACACTTTATCCACCGAGCCAAACCGGCTAGGGCTGGCATTTTTCTTTCTATCTCTTTTGACTCATGTCTCCAAATTTGATGGTGTTCAGTATTTCAGGTTAAGAGCCTTTGGAATGTTTACTTAAATTGTAATGCTGTGCAGTAGAATCTTGAGACTATCTTTGAGTGGAACCTGTTTACAGAATCACTGGTGTCCTGCTGGGAGGAGGCAGCGTGATTTTCTCCAGTGAAGGTGTGAGGACAGAGGTGTCTTCATTCTGGCTGTAAGAGGCCGTCTCATAAGGTAGATCACATAGGTAGCTTTCTTCTGCACCATAGCTGCCTCTGAGTACTGAGTGGAGTTGAAGAATATGGAAACCAAGGTATTTGGTGGTTAAGGGTAGTTTACAGTTTGGATAATAAGGTACCGCGGGTGTTGATATTTTATGTCTTCTGGGGGCTTAATTGTAATTCATAATATCAACATCCAAACAATATAGAAACATTTGGAAGATCCCTCTCTCTCCTCTTCCCCCTTCCAGCTAACCCCGTTCTCTTCCCATTGGTCTCTGGTGGACACTAGTCTGTATGTATGAACCACTAGAAAGTTTCCTTTGCATTAGGTGTTTATAAAGTATATTTAGGTTCTTTTAAAAGGTAAATGGTTTTATATCTTTGATTGTTCTGTGATTTGCTTTTTCACTTCGCATGTGGAGATAGTCTTTGAATGCAGAGATCTACCTCATTCACCTAACTGGTTGCATGGAACTCAGTGGTAGATGGTATCACTCCATGTCCAGTTGAGAGGCAGGCTCTGCCTAGGGGAAGGCTCCCAGTGGGAGAGTTCTTTTCCTCAAACTGTTGTTTTTACAGCTTTCTTGAATAAGAGTGAAACTCCTTAAGGATATAGCTCAATATTTAGAATTTTAAAGCTTTATCTTAAAGACAGTCTTGGGTTCCCGGGTCGGCTCTGTGGGCGTTTTGTTGTGATTTTCATCCTTTAGCCGTGTTTGTCATCTTGCAGAGTACGTACCGGTGAAGGGACTGGGGCCCTGACCTTGGTGTGGAGGCAGAGACAAGCAGGTGGAGGCTTTGTGGTGGTACTGAGGAAGGGCCAGAGAGGGCACCTGAGGGGGGGGCAAGGCCCACGTTGGCGGGCAATAGAACAGAGCCAACCAACTGGGAGAGGTGGGGGAAGGGCCTTTATGGAAAGGGGAGGAGCAGGAGCAGGGTTTGAATTTGGAGCATGGGAGGTACACTCAGACATCAGGTGGGGTTTAGTGCTGGGAAGACCATGGGGGGCAGTGAGTCAGGGAGATGAGGCTCAAGGGGCAGCAGGAAGCGCCTGGGGGTGTTGAGGAGAGAAAGTCGGATACCGTAGAGATGCCAGGCTTTGGAACACAGAGTCCCAGCTCCTAAGCATGCCCAACCCATCTCCCAGGCATCAGCCTGAGTAGACTTTATATCAGCACCGCCATGCTTCCCATTAGAGATGGACCGTCAGTGGTCAGTTGCTGGTGATTTCATAATCGGGAAGCACAAATCTACACTAATAAAAGAGAAAAATGGTAATTGGCGTACAACGCTACCCTTTTCATTGGCTAATCAGGGCTATATGCAAATTAACTGCCAACAAGATGGTGGTTAATTTGCATATGTAGGCACAATGCAGGGAGGCGAAAGGGAAAGCAGGAAGAAGCCCCCTGCCACTGACAGTGATCAGAAACCCAGGGGGGAGCTAAGAGCTGGGGGGCAGGGCAAAGGCGACCCTGGGGCCGCCTTTGCCCTGCCCCCCAGCCATGGTCGGAGAATCAGGTGCTTTTGCCGCCCTGGCCAGTGATAGCAGGAAGTAGGGGTGGAGCCAGCGATGGGAGCTGGGCACGGTCGAAGCTGGCAGTCCCAGGAGCTAGGGGTCCCTTGCCTGGGCCTAAAGCGGAGCCCGCGATCGCGGGGCCGCTGCAGCTGCGGGTCCCCGCTGCCCGGGCCGGACGCCTAGGCCAGAGGCGTTAGGCCTGGGCAGGGGCGGAGCCTGCAACCGCGGGGAGCTGGGGGTCCCCTGCCCAGGCCTAATGCTTCGGCCAGAGGCGTTAGGCCTGGGCAGGGGCAGAGCGGGAGATCGCGGCGCTGCTGCCGCTGCGGGTCCCCACTGCCCGGGCTGGACGCCTCGGCCAGAGGCGTTAGGCCTGGGCAGGGGCGGAGCCTGCAACCGCGGGGAGCTGGGGGTCCCCTCCCCAGGCCTGACACCTCTGCCGGAGGCCTAGGCCTGGTCAAGGGGCCGATCTGGTGATTGGTGATCGGAGGGTGATGAGGATCAACTCCTCTGGCCGAGGCATCAGGCCTGGGTGGGGGGCGGAGCCAGGGATTGGGGGGATATGATGGTCCCCTTGCCCAGGCCTGAAGCCTGGGTCAGAGGCATCAGGCTTGGGTGGGGGGTGGAGCAAGCGATCAGAGGGAGATGGGGGTCCCCTGCCCAGGCATGATTCCTGGGCCAGAGGCCTCAGGCCTGGGCGGGGGTCAGAGCCAGTATCAGGGGGAGATGGGGGTCCCCTGTCCAAGCCTGACACCTCTGGCGGAGGTGTCAGGCCTGGGCAAGGGGCCGATCAGGCGATCTGAGGGTGATGGGGGTCTACGCCTCTGGCCGAGGCATCAGGCCTGGGCTGGGGGCAGAACCAGTGATGGGGGGAAATGAGGGTCCCCTGCCCAGGCCTGACGCCTCTGTCAGAGGCGTCAGGCCTGGGCAAGGGGCCGATCCTGCGATTGGAGGGTGATGGGGGTCAACGCCTGAGGGCTCCCAGTATGTGAGAGGGGGCAGGCTGGGCTGAGGGACACCCCCCCCCCCACACACACACCCAGTGCACGAATTTCGTGCACTGGGCCCCTAGTAGTATATAAGAAGCCCCACAACATTCAGTGGGTTGGGAAGGCTGGGTGGGGATGGGTGCTCAGAGCTGTGGTGTCCGCTTACTGCAGGTGATGGAGGCGTGGAAACAGGTGAGGGGGCTTGGGGTGAGGAGAGTGTGATCCATGGGACCCCCATATATATTCCAGAACTTACATGTGTGTACACACACACAAACATACACACACACAAACTTTTTAACCTCATCCTTTTAAATTTTCTGCCTTTGTTTTATAATGAACATAATACAGTGGTACATCCTATCTAATAAAAGAGAAACATGGTAATTAGCGTACGACTGCAACCCTTCCCATTGGCTAATCAGGGCAATATGCAAATTAACTGCCAGCCAAGATGGCGGCTGGCAGCCAGGCAGCTTAAAGAGAACATGAGGCTTGCTTGCTTCAGTGACAGAGGACTCCAACGTTCCCCTCCTGCCGCTGCAGGCCTCTGAGCTGCAACTCTAAGCAACTATGTTACAAATATAGAAGCCAAACAAAACCTCAGAAACCTGCTTTAGTGGCTGGGCTTCAGCCAGCAGGATCACAACATTGTTTCAAATACAGAAGGTAAACAAAGGCCAGAAACCTGCTTTCAGCAGCGGTGGCCTAAGAGCTGGAGCCAAGCCTCAAAGCTAAAGCTGGCCCAGAATAAAAGAAAAATGAAAAAAAGGGAGTGGTTGGGAGCTTCAGTCACCCGCCAGCCTGAAAACAGCCCTCAGCCCCTCACCCAGACTGGCCAGGCACATCAGTGGGGACCCCCACCCTGAAGGGTGTGTGACCAGCTGCAAACAGCCATCATCCCCTCACTCAGGCTGGCCAGGCACCCCAGTGGGGACCCCCACCCTGATCCAGGACACCCTTCAGGGCAAACCAGCCAGCCCCAACCAGTGCACCAGGCCTCTATCCTATATAGTAAAAGGCTAATATGCCTCCCAGCACCGGGATCAGCGGAGTCGTGAGGCCTCCCGGCACCGGGGTCAGCGTGACGGGCAGCGCCCAAACCCCCTGATCGCCCTGCAGCTCTGTATGTGACAGGGGGCGGGGACACAACCTCCCTGTCCGCCCTGCTCTGTTCATGACAGGGGAAGGCGCCCCAACCTCCTGATCAGCCCTGCTCTGTGCCTGATACGGGGGAGCTCCACAAGCCCCTGATCGCCCTGCAGCTCTGTGTGTGACAGGGTGTGGCGCCCCAACCCCCTGATCGGCCCTGCTCTGTGTGTGACAGGGTGCGGTGCCCCAACGCCCCTCCCCCCCCCACGGGCCCTGCTCTGTGTGTGATGGGGTAGAGCCATAACCTCCCCATCGGCCCTGCCCTGAGTGTGACAGTGGCGGCGCCCCAACCCCCTGATGGGCCCTGCTCTGTGCGTGACAGGGGGGAGCTCCTCAACCCCCTGATGGGCCCTGCTCTGTGCGTGACAGGGGGGAGCTCCCCAACCCCCTGATCGACCCTGCTCTGTGCGTGACAGGGGGGAGCTCCCCAACCCCCCTGATGGGCCCTGCTCTGTGCGTGACGGGGGCAGCTCCCCAACCCCCTGATCGACCCTGCTCTGTGCGTGACAGGGTAAGGAGCCCCAACCCCCCTGATGGGACCTGCTCTGTGTGTGACAGGGGGCAGCGCCCCAACCCCCGGATTGGCCCTGCTCTGTGCGTTACAGGGGGTGGCGCCGCAACCTCCCCATCGACCCTGCCCTGAGTGTGACAGGGGGTGGTGCCCCAACCCCCCAATTGGCCTTACCCTGAGCGTGACTGAGGGTGGCATTGCAACCTCCCGATCTGCCCTGCTCTGTGCATGACAGGGGGCGGCGCCCCAACTCCCCAATTGGCCCTGCTCTGAGCCCGACCAGGGGCTGCACCTAGGGATTGGGCCTGCCCTCTGCCACCCGGGAGCAGGCCTAAGCCAGCAGGGCGTTATCTCCTGAGGGGTCCCAGACTGCGAGAGGGCACAGGCCGGGCTGAGGGACTTCCCCTCCCCCCCGAGTGCACAAATTTTTGTGCACCAGGCCTCTAGTACATATATATGTGGGGTGCAAGTGCAAGATTTTTTGATAATTGGAGTAAGGAGTCAAAATACTTTGGATAACTTGGAAATCTTGATCAAGAAAACGACAAGGACAGCAGCTTTCAGGGCACATCGTCTGGTGAGAGAGAGAGAGAACTACCTACATGGAGATGGGCAGGAATGGGAGGGCAGTGGTAGAGGTGGTTGGGCCCTGCAGTGGCCAGAGCCTGGACGAGGGGCTGGCCCAGAGGTGGGAGGACAGGAGCTGAAGGGACACGTAGAAGGAAGAAGCATAACAGACTGCCAGCTGCCTGGGCACGAGGGAGAGGGCAGTGCCCAGGGAAGGGGGCATTTAGAAGTGTGTAACTGGAGTGTCTGGAAGGGGCTTATTCTGACATTGTTTTAACTGTTGTCTTAACAAAACATGGTGTGTCTTAGTATTGGAGCACGGGAGAAGAACAAAGGTGGGCTGTGTATGCAGAGGGTCTCAGGTGATAGGTGAATCCTGGAGCGGTTGTGGAAACCCAAATGGCTGGGCCCCACCCTGAGTTTGGTTCAGGAGCCCTGGCCGGACCTGAGAACCTGCATCTCCAACAAGTTCCCAGCTGCTGCTGCTGCCATTGCTGCAAGGACATCCTCTGTGGCTCTGGTTGGAACAGCCATCTGTCCTGCCCACCTGCAGGGCCCCTGAGGAAGGGAGTTTCTCTTCTCGGGTTTTTAAAACAGGGTGCTGGGTTTTCTTGAGATGGTAGTTGAGTAAACAGTTTAGGATTCCTCAAGCTTTGCTAACTGCCGGTTTGAGGGATTTTAATAGGTCCCATATACTTTGCAAGCCATGGTACTGACCTCCCTGGCTGGACAGCCAAATCCACGTCCGTGCAGACCTTAAAACTGTACTTCAAACTTCCTTCCTGCGATTTGCAAACATGAAAGTACTAGTAATACAAAAGTATGGAAAGTATATGTCTCATGTCTCCCAGACATTCTGTGAATAAGTACATGTGCATGTGGTTTTAAATTTTAAGCACGTACATACTAGTAGTTTTAAAAAGCAAAAAATTGATTATACTATGCGTATTCTTTTAAGTTTCCCTTGTCACTCAATGTTGACTTTTTTATGTGTAAAGACTTATAAAAAGGACCAGGTGTCACCTACAAAGTCCACAGCTCCTTGCATTTTTAACCACTTTGTAGAACTAGGAACATCTTGGGGCAGGCATTTTTCCCGTGGGAATGTTGGTGTGATTGTATTAGGTAGGTCCTTGTTACTGGAGGCTGCTCGGCTACCCCAAATTGCCTTTGTGTCTGGGACACTTTTCATACTGTGTCACCACTTAGGACAAACACAGGTTTGGTTGGTTGGGGAGCTCAGGGCTTTGGCTGGGCTCCTTCAGGCTGGGGAGTGGGCCAGGATCCCCTTGAGTGACAGCTCCTCTGGTGGATCATGCTGCCTGCCCTTCTAGCACCTCATTCTTGTAGTGGGAACTGGAGACAGAGAGGTCCCTCCTCCTGCACTTCTCCCTTTCTTATTTGAAGAATTAAAAACAGGGTCCCTGCCTGGCTGGTGTGGTGCAGTGGTTGAGTGTTGATCCATGAACCAGGAGGTCACTGGTTAGATTCCCAGTCAGGGCACATGCCCCCAGGCTCGATCCCCAGTAGGGGATGTACAGGGCAGCTGATCAGTGTTTCTCATCATTGATCCTTCTATCCCTCTCTCCCTCTCCCTTCCTTTCTGGAAAAAAAAAAATTATTTTCAAAACAAAACATACTTACCTGGCAGGGGAGATACCATGATCAGAAGGTAGTTTTCCCAGGTGAGGCTTGTCCTTTGCACTCCAGATGTGCTGACCCCTGCGAGTTCCCCAAATGTGGGAAACGTGACTGTGTAATTTGTGGTAGTGGGGGTCTGCGTTTGCGCTCTCCCCTGATAAAAGTAAAAGCAAAACAAATCAGTAGAGCCATGGCCAGTGTGGTCCAGTTGGTTGAGCATCATCCCTTGCACCAAGAGGTGGCCAGTTCAGTTCCTGGCCAGGGCACATGCCTGGGTTGCAGGCTCGATCTCCATTAGGGGGCATGCAGGAGACAGCTGATTGATCTCTCACTGATGTTTTTCTCCCCTCACCCTCTCCCCTCTCTCGCTCTCTCAAATCAATAAAAACATATTTTCAAAAGAAAATAATTAAATACAGAATAATATCTTATAATTTGACCTTTCTGATCCATTTAAACAACTTATAATGCTTTTCTTATTACAAGAATAATGCATATTATCTGCTTTGAAAAACATTTCGGTTGTTCTACCTAGAGGTTTATCCAGGTGGCTCAAATATTTGCTCTGTTAGGATAATAGAGTTGGCAGTGTTCATCAGAGGTGAGCAAGGGTGCATCTTGAATGTCATGTGCAAGGGGGAAGGCAGGCAGCCTGGTTGGTGAGGACGTAGGATTTCCAAACCAGGACCTTGACCCCCGCTTTTAGCCAGGCAGGGAGTCTGCACAGCCGCCCTTTGTGGAGGAGGGTGCATGTGCCGTTGGCAGTGAGCGCAGCAGGTGGGAGGACTGGAGCCCCATGTCCTGGGCTGATCTGAGGGCTGCCACAGGAACATCTGAACATCAGTAGATTAAAGGTGAGGGCATACCTGTGTTTGGATTTCTGTTAAGTCTTGCTGCTTAACTAACTACTTCAAAACGGTAGTGTACACCAGCAGGCATTTTATAAGCTCATGGATCTCTGGGTAGGAAGCAGAAATGGGGAGGACTGCTCTGTTTTGTGATGTCTGGGACTTTGGTTGGGAAGTCTCAAAACAGGTGGGCCTGGGGGATCCTCTCCTGGTGGCTTCTTCATGGCAAGTGTGGCCCCTGAGGGCGGGCTTGGCTAGGACCGGCTGCCAGAGTGCCTGCTGGCGACCTGTCCAGCCTCAAGGCGGTCAGACTTGCACAGCAGCTCGGGGTTCTGAGAGCCAGTGTTCCAACAAACGAGGTGGATGTGCCGCTGTTTGGATGGGTTTGAAAAGTGCCACCACGGAGGGTCCGCCTTTGTGTAAGAGCATGGTGACTGCACAGGGTGCAGTGAGCACTTGGCAGACAGCTAGGCACAGCTAGGGGGAGGCCTTCTGTTCCCTGAGGGCTCGGAGAGTCTGGAGGAGCAGCCACAGCCACAGCCACAGCAGGAGTGCAGGCCACGGAGTGCTGCTGGAGCCATCCGGTGCTGTGTTTGTCAGGGTTCTGTTTTGAAGACTTTCTAAATGAAAGCTGAAGCAAGTAGAAGGTTGGGATTGCTATTCATGCTCCTGCTCCTGAAATGGGGCACCTCTTCAGCATTCAAATAAACTTTGTGCCCCTTCTCCCCCCCCCCCCTCCCCCGGGATTTCATGAGGTTAATGTTACTCACTTTGAGTCTAGTTTAGAGGACAGGTTTGGAAAAACCAAGATGCCTTTTTTTCTTTAACGTTGGAACCCTGGGCAGGTCACATCAGCCATGGAATGAAACCTCACATTTGAAGTGTTGGCATGGGCATGGGTGGCCACTCGTGTGATCCTGAGCAAGTCATGCTATTCCTCTTGGCTCCGGTCCTGGCTGTGAAATGGAGGTAATGACATGACCTTGTGATTAGAAACTGAGTGTGGCAGGCTCACGTGGTGAGACTGGCATTGCTACACTTCCCAGACGTATGCCTGGCCGTGTCATGAGATTCGCCAGGGCTGTGGCCTCTGCCCAGCTGGATGCAGCAGTCAGTGCCATGTTTCAATGAACCTTCCCATGTCAGCCTCAGGGGCCCCCGCCTGCACCTCTGACTAGTGCTGGTTTCCCAGGCCTGTTTCTACTAGCCCTTTAGGCATCTTTGGCCTGCGTCTCTATGGGTGCCTCGAACCCAGCATGTACTCCTCTCAGTCCATTATTTCTCCCCCCGCCATCCTCCCCCTCTGATGTTGTGTGTTTTTGTTTTGTTTTTTAAAAAAATCATCACCCAAGGATATGTTTTTATTGATGTGTAGGGAGGGGGGTGGGCGGTAGAGAGAGAGATAAAACAACAACACATTGATGTGAGAGAGAAACATCAATTAGTTGCCTCCTGTATGTGACCAGGGATTGAACCCACAACCTTTTGGTTTATGGACAACACTTAAACCAACTGAGCTCCTGGCCAGGGCCGTCTCCAGCATTCTGATCTCCTGACATCCATGTCACTACCCCACCCTGACCTCTCCCCCACCTGATACACCACCCATCCCCAAGACCAGCTAGCTCTGTCCTCTGCCTTCTTCACTTTAGCCCACCTTCTGCCTTGCCCTTCTGCCCTTCTTCCTGTTGTGCCAAAACCCGGACTGCCTGTTATTACACTCAGATGCTTGCTAGGGCCCAGTAACTGATGTCTTAGAACGCTACAAAAGGTAAGGCAGTGGTGATCATATTGGATTCATTAATAGAGTCCCCCAGGTGCTTATTAGGAACCTTCTTGGCCCAGCGTGATCCTGCAGACTCCTCATCCCCTCTGTTCCTTCAGCCTAGTCCTCCCGACACTCTGTCCAAGTGCATTTCCTTCAGCGCCCAGTAGATGTCCCATCTTCACAGCTCAGTAACCGGCCTCCTCTGCTCCCAGAACTGGTTGACTGCAGCCTTTACTCCTCTGATGTTACTGTGTACAGGTGGCTGGTGACTAGTTTCCCCTCAAGGACAAGGGCATTGCACCTCGTCATTCTTTAGGTATCTCTTAAAGCAGGGCTGGCAAGCTGACCCATGGCCAAGTCCAGCCCACCCCTGAGCTGAGAAGGCTGTGACAATTTTTGAATAGTTGAAGAAAAAAATGCTTTTTTTTTTAATCCTCACCCTGTTAGGGTCGCCGAAGGAGGAACGCACGAGGCCCAAGTGGTAAGGGAATATGAATTTATTAGGTCATCCGGATACCAGATGGAACGAGCCCCAAAATGGCGCCAGCCCTAGGGACTGGGAGTCAGAGATTTTCAAGGACTCTAGGTGGGCTTTTTCTGGACGGAGAATTCTCTGGCAGGTCCTGAGGGGAGGATAATGGTCTTTGCAAGTGGAATGTGGTCTAAGCAAGAGGGAATGTCCATTGTGAAGTGGCCTAAAGATCAGTTCCCAGGGGTGGGGGTATCCATTCAATTATCTGATCAGACCTAACACACCCCAGGGCATATTCATTGATTTTTTTTTTTTAAAAGAGAGAGAGAAAGAAGCACTGATCGATTGCCTCTGGGGATGGAATCTGCAACCTGGGTATGTGCCCTGTGTGCCCTGACTGGGAATCTAACCTCTGACCTTTTGGTGTATGGGATGACACTCCAACTAATGGAGCCACACCAGCTAAGGCAGATGCTGTTTTATAACACGAAGCTCAAATGTCAGTGTCCTTGAATACCGTGTGGGAGCACAGCTAGGTGATTTCGAATTATCTAGGACTGCCCGCAGTGATGGAGTCGAGCAGTCGCTTCAGACAGGCCCGCAAAGCCTAACATAGTTATGATCTATTCCTTTATAGAAAAAGTTTGCTGACTCCTGCCTTAGAGCACCGATTGCCTGTCATTTGGGAGAGCTTTTCATTCATTCCTTTTAGCAAATATTTAATGAGCACCTATCATGCATGTGTATCAGTGCCACAGAAAACTATAGTGAGCAGCATGTAACATTTCTGCCACCTGAGCCTACATGTTATTGGAGGGGATCAGACCAGAAACATAGATTCATAGATAAATTGATACATAGCTATATTAGCTGGTGATAAGTGCTGTGAAGAAAAAGAAAGCAGGCTAAGTGTGGGTAGGGAGGAAAGAGTGCATGGTGATGGTTGGGGTTTATTACAGGTGGGTTGGTCAGAAGATCTCTTTGATAGGTAACTTTTGAGCTGAGATCTGAATGAACCGAGAGGGGTGTGAGTGAAGAGGCGTTCAGGAGAAGTGGAATGGCCCTGAGGACAGGAATAGGTGTGGCAAATTGGAGAAATTATTTGGACCAGAGTGGCTTGAGCCTGGACTGTAAGAACATAGAGGTATGGCTGTGACTGGCTGGTCACCAGCTCCCTCGGGGTGGAGGTTCTCCACCTTCCCCCTGCCTTGGCCCCTGTCCCGGGATTCTGAATGAGGAGGTCTGAAGACCACATAGTGTCTCGTAGGCTGTGGGAGGCCTGGATTCTATCATCAACACTGGAGAAGGCAGACCCCACTGTCCCACCCACCCCATTCTTGTCACTGTTAGGTTCTGAGCCTTTTCAAGCTAAAGGGCACTGTGGTTAGGAGCCTTTGCTGTAAGACACCACAGGTTGCTTGGCTCCTAGCAGTGGCTCAAAAATAAATGTTTTCACTTTTAAAAAGAGAACTGTGTTTATGCGGTGGCTGCCCTGCTACTACTTTGGAACGCGCCATTTCTCTTGGGCCGGTGCTGAAGGACTGCGTGGCTGTGATCTGACTAAGCTCCCCAGTGTCTCACTGGTGGCCAGTGTCCCACCTTTCTTGCACTAGTGGGGTCAAGCTGTTTCCTCCCTGTAGTCCCAGGTGGACCCATACTGTTTCTTGTCACCAGAGCCTCCTCTCCATTGGGACCACTCTTCTCTGGCAGCTGCTCTTGGGGTCCTTACTGTACCTCACGCATGTTGCTTACCAGATGCATGAAGCTTGGTGCGCAGGGTCTTACCCCTCCACGCATCTGTAGGCACCAACTTTATTGGATGGCCAGCAGGTAGATGAGTGAGGAAGGATTTTAGGAAACATTGAAAAAACAAGGTGAGTCCTCCATGGGTTCCCCATGCGGTCAACACTAACATCGCTATGCCAAGTTGGTGAGCCCGGCACACTTGCCTGCGGGCATGCCTTACATACTGTGTTATGTAGGTGTGTGCCCATGTGTGGTAGGAGAAAGGTTTTCTTAATTCCCACTTCTTCCTGTGATTTAGGGTAAAAGTGCACATGCTTTCCAGGTGACAGTGGACATGTTTCTGGATTGCTTTCTGGGTAGACTGTAAAGCCTGTAAGAACTTGAGTAAAGATTGGTTATGGATTTTAGCTTTCTTAGATTGGGAGAAGCTTTGTAAGCTTAGTGTGGTTCCCTGTAAGCTGGTGAGGTGGGTAGGTCAGGGTCTGGAAGAGTCACTAGAATCTGCAGAGGCCCCACTTGTTTTAGGGCAGCCTCCTGGGCTGCTTCATCTGCAGCCTAGTTCCCTCTTGCTTCTGGGGAGTCCCCTTTCTGGTGTCCCTTACAGTGGACTAATGCTATTACCTTGGGTAGCTAGATGGCTTCTAGTAGTGTCAGAATTTCTTCCTTATTTTTGATGTCCTTCCTGGCTGAAGTTAAAAAGTCCCTGTTCCTTGTAAATAGCACTGTGTATGTGAGCCGTTGCAAATGCGTACCTGTTATCAGTGTAAATTGTTACTGATTTGTTTTTTGTCCACTGGAGAGCCTGAATAAAGGTAATTAATTTGGCCTTCTATGCTGACGTCCCACGGGTGAGCGTCTGAGACCAGATGGTTTGGTCTTAGCCCCTTATCTTATATATGTAGAGGTGGAAAAACTTAGTTACATCTGGTAGTGCCAGTTGGCCCATCGTCCTTGCTCTGCTTATGTCTGTCTTACTGCCTAATATATTACTTCAAGGATCCTGGCTCTGAATTTTTTTAGGGAAAATCGATGTCGGTGGGGCTTCTTTGGCTACTTCCATGCTGAAGAGGGATGGAGTTTTCTTTTCAGAGCCAAGAGAGCCTTGCTGTCTATCAGAGGGACAACGAGGCCAGGGCATAGAAGAAGGTGGGCTTGTGACCTGGCTTAGACAAACTGTATTATAAAAATTAGTATTATTGAGCAATTAGAATAGCAAGAGTTACAACAAATAGTCTGGTGGAAGGGAAAGAAAACATTTCAGTTCTAATAATTTCTATTGAAATAGAATTTTTCTCCTTAAAATTATTCTTCTGTTTATTAAAAGAGCCAAATCAAGACTAATTTATCTATTGTATTTAATTTGGCCTCATTGTTTGCATAAACATAATAAGAATGGTAACTGACCACTTTTGCCGGAATGTCATGATTGAATCTTAATGTGCCCTGAAGAGCCGGGAAGCCAAGCCATCTAGCTGTTCATCAGGCCTGCCAGTATCCATTGAGTTAGGTGAATTCCTTACCTGTAGCGACTTTCCCCGTGCCCGTGCCCTAGGCGTTAAGGCCCATCTCAGCAGCCCTCCTACTTGTTGCGTCCTAAGGTGCGTGGGGGTTCTGTAGGGATGCAGAGGCGCCCTTGTTGCTCCCCTTCTACTTTGACCAACTGCCAGTGATGGTAGGGCATGGGCCTGAGGCTCCAGCGCCAGCTATTTTCAGGGCTACTAAGCAGGATACCAGGCTTTCTCTGTGGCACTTTTATTGGCTTCAGGTCTTCAGAGTTTAGACAGGGCTCTTTAAAACATGATACTCCAGTCAAAGTTTCTGGTTAATAAAACCACTATTGGAAACTGGTCTTACTGAATTCATGCAAAGAAATGTATTGCCAAATTTCGGAGGAATTATATAAGGAGAAAAATATACTGACCTGCTTTAAGATTTTCTGATTTTCCTTGCCAGTCCTTTGTATGGACTTTTCAGAGTAATATATTATTTTTTTTTAATGTATTACAACAAAAACAGTAACTGCCTTTAAATGTCAAGAAGAAATTTAAAATATGTAACCCCCTTCCAGGATAGCTAATATATGGCCATGAAAATGACGCTTAGTGTGGGATACTGGACATTTGCCAGTTACTCCCAAAGACTACTAAAGCCTGTAGACCTACATAGGTCTATAGTAATTGGTGGCAGCTGCATTTAAATCTGCAAGAGAATTAAAGGTTAATACAATATTATTAATACAACTAGAGGCCCAGTGCACAGAAATTTGTGCACTTGGGGTGGGGGGAGGGTCCCTCAGCCCAGCCTGAGCCCTCTCACAGTCTGGGACCCTTTGGGAGATGTCCACCTGCTGGCTTAGGCCCACTCCCTGGGGGAATGGGCCTAAGCTGGCAGTTAGACATCCCTCTGGGAGCCCTTGGGGGATGTCCAACTGCAGCTTAGGCCCACTTGCAGCTGTCAGCCCGGCTTGTGGCTAAGCAGAGCTCCCCCTGTGGGGAGCACACTGACCACCAGGGGGCAGCTCCTGAGTTGAGCGTCTGCCCCCTGGTGGTCAGTGGGCGTCATAGCAACAGGTCAATCCACCGTTAGGGTCAATTTGCATATTACCCTTTTATTATATAGGATACAGTACAGTATTGGCACTGTGGCCACTTCAGGCAGCCAAATCTTCTACTAAACATGACACATGGTAGGGCTATACAAACAGCTCATGGAGGTGACTAAAGTTCATTTTTGACCTTCCCACACAAAGCAAAACTGTCCTTGTCTCTCTGGAGTCATGTCCATGAAGATACAGGCATTATCTAAGTCCATTATACAGTTTTCTGCAGGCCACTGTCAGGACTGTGCACGGTGGCCAGTTTTCCTTCTAGCCACAAATACGGTCTGTCTAATTTCCCTAAAATGTATTCTGGCATGGGAGAAAGTTGTTTGCTGAACACAGGGAGCTAACCTTTACACAACTGGGCTTGGACATCTGCCCAGCAAACTGTAGTTTACAAGTTCAACATGTGGCCTCAGGTCGTCCTCCCAGCCCAGCAGGATTTCGGCCAGTCCCTTAGTCAGACTCCTCCTCTCTTGGAGAGTCTGGAAGTCCTGAAGGCTCTCTGGTCCATGGAGAGTTCCTTCCCTTTCCCCTCTCCTGTTAACCCTTTTTACCAGTTATAGGGCCTTGCCATCCCTGTCTCTCAGCACTGCTTGGTTGCTAGTGGCGAGCCAAATACAGCCGGGGCTGCAGGAAGAGACAAGTTTGCACATAGCAAAGAGCTCTGGTGGCGGCTTGGGTATCAGGCCCTTGCCTTCCCACCTGTCCTCTTTCCTGGCAGAGACCTTGACCTTTCCCACAGGCTTCTCTATGAGTAAGAACAGGGCATCTGCCCCCCTCCCCTACCCCCTCCTTTCACCTTGCTCTCAGGGGCTGAGTCTTTAATCTATCTAGCAACCAGCTCTAAATCACCAGAGTGGCTGCGGGCTTCAGCTCTACTTCTCCATTACCTGGCTCCTGTGAGTTCAGTTTTTCACGAGATACGTCTGCTCCTGTCCTGTTCTTTTCTGCCTGTTACTGAAACCTTACTCTGTCCATTTTTATTACATACATAACCTTTATAAATTTCATACTTTTAAATTAGCCTTTAAACCTTCTTTCTTTGTCCTTCAAAAATGCATAAATATGCCTTAGTCTTTCTAACATTCTTTTTTTTTCCTGGTATATCTTCAGTAACCTGTACTGGCCTTTTTTTCTGACCATAGAAATAACCCTTTTTAATCTGGCCAATAAAATACTATATCCCAAAGTTTCTCTGTTTAAACATTCCAACGCTGCCCAAGAAGTACCCAGTAGCCCCATCCTGCCATGCTTGGAGGCAAATTTTTTTAAATCTGGCTTGACAATGAGATTTTCTCTATGTGTATTGGAGGGTTAAAGAGAATAAAATGGGGCAGAGGAGGATTTATTGTGCTTTGCAGAAAATTTGTGGACTTGAAGAAACCAGCCAGTAAAAATCTACAAAAACTTATCTCTCTCTGCTCTCCCCGCCAATGCTCCCCCTTTCTGCATTAACCATTTACTCTGTCCTTAGCAAGCAAACAAGGTCTGAGATCCTGTATATTTAGACTTTTTGCATTTAAGGACACATTCTTCTCTCTGTAACAGTTGCTTTCCCTTACAGATTTTCCCTTCTTTATTCTAAGCCCCCAGAGGATCTCAAATCCTCCTACTTTTCATATCTCCGACTATCCCCCAGTCCCCTAGCCTAGGGCTTCTCTACCTCAGCAGGCTGGGAGCCTGCTATCCTATCTCACACCTGCTCCGGAGCAGTTTTCTGCTCTCTTCCTCCCCAAGTCAGAGCGGATGCTGTCCCTAATAGAGACCCACTGTAAATCTATCAGGAAGGGCAGGCAGGTCACAGGTCTTGGGACTACATGATTCTCTGCTTGCTAGAAGGGCTGAAAAAGGCAGCCCACAAAGCAGTTAATTATCAAAAATCTGGCAATCTTTCTCTCTCGCCTTACACAAGCCATGAGAAAATGTATTAATCTTAACCCAACAAGTCTTAGTTCCGCCTCGGCTGGCCTGTGTGGGACTATGATGTCACAGGCAGGGGTGGGGCCCTGTAAATATCTCCGCCCTGCCCAGTTTAGCAAGTCCTGCCTCTCTTTCTGTCCTTGGGAACCTCTGTCCACCAGAGGAGGTAAGAAAACAGTTTTATAGCTTTTTACGACTTTGTTGCAAATAGTTAACTTGGAAGTCTTTTCTCTTGCTTTTTCTTACAAGCAATCTTGGAACCTAGCCGGCCTTTGTTTTAACCTTCTCTGGGCTACACCCTTTACAATTTTATACCTTTAAATTGATCCCAGAATTCCAAAATTTTTAGCCTAATACAGCCAAATCACAAATCAGTGAAGAGCAAACCAAAGCCCCTACTATGAAAACATAGACAGAAATTTTATTAGCAGAAATTTTATTGGCGGGCTGATTCCCTCCTTGACAGAGAGCAAACGTCCCTGAGAAAAATAAATCTCACCAGCACTGCTTAGGAGTTTTGCAGTTTGTCATGGAGTTCAGCCTTAAATAAATAAAACATTTTAGGGAGACGAGTCAACAGAAGTACAGAATAAATCAAAGTAGCTTTCGCTTTTACGCAGGCTCTCACACTTCTATTTATAAACCAGTTAACGAACAGATAATTATGCTGAGACAGACAGACAGACATCCGTACTCGCACTCTTTCAGTAGACAAGCACTCTTGGGAGCTGAGCAGATAACCGGAACACTGTCCAACTCCCCTGATGGACGTGGGGGTACCCTTGGCACTCACACCCCCAGGACAGGTACTCTTGGGAGCTGAGCAGATAACTGGAACACTGCTCAACTCCCCTGATAGAAATAGTCGTGGGGGTCTAACAGAAACAGACGTGGACCCCCACTCCTCGAACCCATGCCCCAGGACAGAGTTATCAACTAACATCTCGGTGAGAACCTACCGGAGAAGTTAAGACTGCGTCCAGTCCTCTTCTCAGTAGCAAGATGACTAGTCAAACACAGAAAAGTGAACTCAAAATTTCTTAATTGAATTTGAATTTGCTCATCGCCAGAGGCTTTTTCCGATGACTCCAAAAGAATGCAGGGGCATGTCAGGTGTCCCTTGTCTGGCTGTCACAACCACAGAAAAGAGTCCCTGGGGCCCTGGAACTTCATCAGGTGGTACATCCCATAGAGATCCTTAGGGCCTGGCAGCCAGGCAGGGGAGGCTGTCTGTCCCAGGCGACCCAGACCAGGTGCCGGTAGGCACCTGTCTCTTATCTCGCTGGGGCCTCCAAATGTTATATCATAAATCAGCGAGCTAAACAAGAAGCCTTCATGAGCCAATTAGTTAGGAGTTATCTTTATTGCGCACGGGTTCAGAGCAGAATGCCTCTGTCAAATTCTGAACCCAAAACGTAGAAGAAGTTCTCTCTATTTATACTGTATAATATCATACCATCTATGAATAATGACAGTTTTACTTCTACTTTTTCAATTTGGATGCCCTTTATTTCTTGTCCAATTGATATGGCTAGCACTTCCAGTACTGTGTCAAACAGGAGTGATGAAAGTGGGCATCCCTGGTTTTTTTTCCTGTTCTTAGGGAAATTGGTTTTAGTTTTTGCTCACTGAGTATGATGTTGGCTGTGGTTTGTCACATAAGGCTTTTATTATGTTGAAGTATGATCCCTCTATTCCCACTTTGCTGAGAGTTTTTACCAAGAAAGGGTTTTGGATTTTGTCAAATCCTTTTCTGCATCTATTGATATGATCATGTGATTTTTGTCTTTCAGTTTGTTTATGTGCTGTATCATGTTTATTGATTTGTGTGTATTGTACCAGCTTTGCATCCCCAGATTAAATCCCACTTGGTAATGGTGCATAATCTTTTTAATATATTGCTGTATGCAATTTCCTAATATTTTGTTGAGGATTTTAGCATCTATGTTCATCAGGGATACTGGCCTATAATTCTTTCTTTGTAGGGTCCTTATATAGTTTTGAGATTAGGGTAATGCTGGCTTCATAGAAAGATCTTGGAGGTGTTCATTCCTCTTGAACTTTTTGTAATAGTCTGAGGTGCGTCGATGTCAGTTCTTTTTTGAATATTTGGTAAATTCCCCTGTGAAGCTGTCTGGACCAGGGTTTAGTTTGCTGGAAGTTTTTTTGATTACTACTTCAATTTCATCAGTAGTTATTGGTCCGTTCTAGTTTTTTTTTATTTTTCCTGATTGAGTTTTGGAAGATTGTATTTTTTTAGAACTATGTCTATTTCATCTAGGTTCTCCAGTTTGTTGGAATATACATGTTCATAGTATTTTTCTTTTCTTTTTAAATAATCCTTTGTATTTCTGTGGGGTTGGTTGTTAACTTCACCTCTTTCATTTCTGATTTTGTTTATTTGGGTCCTCTCTCTTTGTTTCTTGGTGAGCCTGGTTAGAGGTTCATCAATCTTGTTTATCCTTTTAATGAACCATCTCTGGTTCTGTTGATCTTTTGTTTTTGTTTGTTTGTTTTTTGGTCTCTATGCTGTTTATTTCTGCTCTGGTATTTCCTTCTACTTACTCTGGGCTTTTCTTGTTGCTCTCTTTTAAACTCTTTATGCTGTAGGTTTAGATAATTTATTACCAGGTTTTCTTGTGTTTGTGTGTGGGTTTTTTTTTTAGGGTAGGCTTGTAGTGCTATGAACTTCCTTCTCAGGACTGCTTTCACTGTGTCCCATAGATTTTGGATTGTTGTGTTTTCATTGTCATTTGTTTCCAGTATGTTTTTATTTCTTCTTTGGTCTCTTTGGTAACTCAATCATTGTTTGATAGCATGCTGTTTAGCCTCCATGTGTTTGATTGTTTTTGAGTGTTTTTATTGTAGTTGATTTCTAATTTTATGCCATTGTGATCTGAGAAGATGCTTGATATAATTTCATTCTTCTTGAATTTGTAGAGACTTAGCCTGTGTCCTTATATGTGGCCTGTCTTTGAAAATGTCCCATGTGCATGTGAGAAGAATATATATTCCGTGCCTTTGGGGTGAAATGTTCCGAAGATGTCAATTAGTTCCATCTGATCAAGTGAGTCACTTAGGATTGCTGTTTCTTTGTTGAATTTTTGTCTAAAAGATTTACCAAGTTGTGTCACTGGGGTATTAAAGTCCCCTATTATGATTGTATTGCTGTCCATCTCTCCTTTGATAATCTTCCAGAAGTTTTTTTTATATATTTGGGTGCTCCTGTTTTGGGTGCATATATGTTTGCCAGAGTTATATCCTCTTGTTATATCAATCCCTTTAGTATTTACTGGGATTGGAACAACATGAAACAAAGCAATATCCACATAATAGGGGTGCCAGAAGGAGTAGAAGCTGAGCAAGGAATAGAAACCCTGCTTGAAGAAATAATGACACAAAACTTCCCTGATTTGTGGAACAAAAGGACCTAGTGCTGTGAGTGCAAGCCAGAGGGACCCCACACTCCTTCCTGCCCAGGTGCCAGAGCTGTACTAAAATTGCGAGCCAGAGGCTCCTAGGGCACAACCTAGAAGTTTTGTGTCATTATCTCTTGTTATGGCCTTCACTTTGAGGTCTATTTTGTCAGATATAAGTATTGCTACCCTAGCTTTTTCTTTTTTTTTCATTTCCATTTACTTGAAAAAAGTTTTCCATCCCTTCACTTTCAGTCTGTGTGAGTCCTTTGTTCTGAGGTGGGTCTCTTGCAGACAACGTATAAATGAGCCATGTTTTCTTATCTATTCAGCCATCCTATGCCTTTTGATTGGAACATTTAATCCATTTACATTTAAGGTTATTATGGATAGGTACTTGTTTGTTGCCATTTTTATTCTTTATGTCTGTATTTCTCTTTATCTTTCTATTCCTTTTTCTTACACCAATCCCTTGAGAATTTCTGGCATTGCTGGTTTGGTGGTAATAAACTCCCTTTGACTTTTTTTGTCTAAAAGGATAATAGTTCCCTTGCTTTTAATTACTTTGTATACTTCATTCCATTCCCTTCTGGCCTGATGTGTTTCTGTTGAAAAATCAACCTATAGTCTAATGACAGAGCCCTTATAAGTACCTTTCTGTCTCTCTTTGCCGCCCTTGAGATTCTTTGTTGTTAATGTTTTCCATTGTAATTACAAAGTGTCTTGGTGTGGGCCTTTTTGGGTTCCTCTTATTTGGGACTCTCTGTGCTTGTATGACTTTTTTATTCCACAAGTCAGGGAAGTTTTGTGTCATTATTTCTTCAAGCAGGGTTTCTATTCCTTGCTCAGCTTCTACTCCTTCTGGCACTCCTATTATGTGGATATTGCTTTGTTTCATGTTGTTCCAAAGCTTCCTTAAACTCTCCTCCTGCTTTTTAAATTTTTTTTTCCAATTGCTGTTCAAATTGGGTGTTGTCTGCTGCAGATACTTGGTCGGCAGTAATGTGTGCACAGTTCTTCTGGTATGTAACTTCCTGTGAGGTTCCAGAGCCCTCTGGCATGCATGGGCTGTGGCGCCTGAGGCAGGATTGTGCCCTAGGAGCCTCTGGCTCGCAATTTTAGTACGGCCCTGGTACCTGGGCAGGAAGGAGTGTGGGGTCCCTCTGGCTTGCACTCCCAGCACTAGGTCCTCAAGCACTGGATCCTGGAGCCTGGGCGGGGAGGCATGGCGCAGGAGGTCTCTCTTCACCTCACTATTTAAACTCAAGTGTTTTGGCATTTTCACACTTTTTTTTCCATGTGTTTTTTAATAGCAGAAGTCATACTTCATATATTTTTTCCCTCTGACACTATCATAACTGTATTCTCATGTTACAATATAATTTTCCGGTCCTATTTAATGGCTTTCTGTTTTCATTGGATGGTGGTATAATTTAGATAGCAGCTTCCTAATTGTCAGATATTTTGGTTTATCCCTCTGTCTTTTATTTTTTTTTAATTATAAATAAGGACATGATTTGTGAAGGGAGCTTTCCTATATGTATACTCATGGCTTGAGGATAATACTCAAAAGAAAATCACATGGTCCAAAGATATAAACAGTCTCTGCTTTTTTGAGGAATAGTGAATATTGTACTGATTCATTTTAATTTCTCCTATTTCTTGCTCACTTGCCACTTTTTATTTAGTTAGTTTATTAATATCTTTTCTGTCATAGTTTCCTCCTCTACTTGAAGAAGTATATGATTTGATGGGATCAACTTGTCCCTTAACACATTGCGAAGAGAATTCTCACTTCGTGTTACACAGTGTTTTGCAAAGTATCATACTTTAAAAAGATACTAGCTTGTAAGAATATGTAATAAGTAATTTCAAAATGCAATGGGTATTTAAATTTAAAGCGTGCCTGTAACATTTATGTAAAACGTTTTTTGTACTCGTTCAATAGAAACTTATCTGGCCACTGGGTAAAGCTAGCAATAAAACTACTGGTCCACAATGTGTTAACAATGTGTGTTTCTTAATAGGGGCATGATTTTGGACACAGTTATATTCAGTAAACATGAATTAAGACCCTACTAGGTACCAGAGAGTAGCAATCAGAAGATGCCTAGGATTAGCTCTAACCTCAAGGCTTTCTCAAGTTGGGGAAGGTGGAATGGGGAGGATGTTTGTTATTTGCTCTCCTTCTTTCTCAAGCACTTGGTCCTTGGGAGTTGTTCAGCATTTAGGGCGTGACCAAATAAGGGCTGAGTGTGTATAATAACTTAGGACCACTCATTCGTGGTGAAGGTTTCTGTATGATGTAACCCTCTGTTCACTAACTTGAAGTGCTTGCTCATGGTCCAGTATTATTTCTCAAAGTTATCCATGGTGAAATTTTGCTATTGTACCCCACTGATTTATGCACATTTGCTGACCACCAGCTGTAGACACGGTAACCCTCTCTACAGGTGTCTTGAATCAAGGAGGCTGCCCAGTAGCCCAGACACTGCAGTCTAAGTGAGATGGGATAGGTGCTGAGAAAGGATGGATGACTCTAGTTCAGTGGTTCTCAACCTTCCTAATGCTGCGACCCTTTAATACAGTTCCTCATGTTGTGGTGACCCCCAATTTCATTGCTACAAATTGAACATAATTAAAGCATAGTGATTAATCACAAAAACAATATGTAATTATATATGTGTTTTCCGATGGTCTTAGGCGACCCCCGTGAAAGGGTCGTTTGACCCCCAAAGGGGTCGCGACCCACAGGTTGAGAACTGCTGCTCTAGTTGAAATTAAGGCACAACATCAGGTCATTACTTAACTTCTCTGGATTTTGTTCTCATCAACACTTAAAGGAAGTGTTTGGGCTGAACCCTCTGTTTTTCAGGCATGTGGTTCTTGATCCTTGTGACTGGCTCGGCGCTATTGAATACTGAACTCCAAATGAGATATTCCAAAATTAGAGGGATATATGGGATCATGTTTTCACTTACTTTTTAAAAAATATATATTTTTATTGATTTCAGAGAGGAAGGGAGAGGGAGAGAGATAGAAACATCAATGATGAGGGAGAATCATTGATTGGCTGCTTTCTGTTCGTCCCCCACTGGGGATTGAGCCCGCAACCCAGGCATTGTGCCCTTGACCGGAATCAAACCAGGGACCCTTCAGTCCACAGGCTGATGTTCTATCCACTGAGCCAAAGCAGTTAGGGCTTCACTTACTTTTTAGTTGGACTTAATATTTTAAAAGTGTGCATTATAATGTCATCATGATCTATAATTTGGTTTACTTAGTGAACTTTAAAACATTGGTTAAAAATTAAAATTGTATTTATTGATATCCATGAATGTCATGAACTTGATTATTATCTTTTTCTTCTTTCTCTTACAGCTGTTTGGGGCAACTACGTTAATATGAGGTAATTGATTTTAATAATTTGGGTTTTGTAGACACATTTCAGTTGTTACATATATACCATTGATATCATGGCTTAATTGGATTTAATTTTAAAAATAAAGCCAAGTATTTTTCTATTCACACATCCGGGCTGTATCTTGTCTTCTGTGGATCTTCTCAAGGAATGCTGCTGGTCCCTGGCTCTAAGAATCAGGCCACGTGGATGCTGAGACCACCTGTCCTTCCCGAGGAATCTTCTGGCCTCACTGTGCATTATTTGTATTGCTAACTAGGGCAGGAAGGACAGTTATAAAAGTGAAATCCTTGTGTCAATTTTAAAAAGTCATCAAAATGTAATAAGTGTTCATTGTAAAAACAAATTTGGTGCAGTTAGTATAGTTTTATTAGAAAAAAAAATTACTCCACGTTGTTTTTCTTGGTAGTAGAACTAAATTAAGAAAGCAATCATGATGTAGTGATTGAACTGGATCTGGAAGTTTAATACTGCTGTGCCCCCACCAGGTTTTTCATATTGGGTTGGTTTTCAAGGAGGGGCCTTGTTGAGCTAATTCCTGCCACCAGGGCTTGTGTGTTTCCTGACAGAGGCTTCTGTGTGTGGCTAGGTGGGGTGTTCTGCCCCCATTTAAAGGAGTTCTGTTTATTTCCTTGGAAAAACTGCATTTGGTTAAATCCCCAGGAAGCCCAACAGTCAGGCTTGTACTCCTGTAGAGACACACCTCCTGCTTTAAAATCCCTTGCTGGGTATAATGTGAAAGTGAGATTATTTTATTTCATAGAAATAATGCTAAGGCAGTAGTGAATGTGTGAGATGGATTTAGATTTCCTCTCCCTGGTTGACTTATTTTTCTCTACTGCACCCCCTGCAGGAGGGAATTGGCTCATTTTCTATATATATGTAAAAGCCTAAGCGACCAAACAACCGGTTGAGTGGTTGCTATGACATGCACTGATCACCAGGGGGCAGATGCTCAACGCTGGAGATGTCCCCTGGTGGTCAGTGCGCTACCACAGTGAATCTCCCACGGCCAGCCAACCTCCCGCGGTCCCTTCCCCTGGCCGGCTGGCAAACCTCCTAGGGTCCCTCCCCCTGGCCAGCCAACCTCCCGTGGCCCCTCCCCCTGGCCTGCCCGAGGGACCCCACCCGTGCATGAATTCAGGCACCAGGCCTCTAGTGTGACTGATGTTTGGAAAGGAGAGAGAGGTGGTCTCAGACTTTGGGTTGTGTTGTGGACATTTGTTCAGAAATAACTCTTGAAGTCATAAAGCCTTTCAATTGATCTCAGTTTTGTAGCTTTCTACTCAACAGGTCTATCCAGGAAAATGGTGAAATGAAACTTGAACGGAAGATTGAAGAGGTTAGTAGTCTCTTCCATATTTTGCTTCTGTTTTTTTCTATATATTTATCTACTTCAGTTCTTTTGCTTGTGCTGGTATCTTTATTGTCACAACTTATGCTGATCTATGATTTTGAGACCATTTATCAAAAAATGATCCCTGCCCAGCGAGAGTGGCTCAGTTGGTTGAGTGTCGTCTGTGCACTGAAAGGTTGCTGGTTTGATTTCTAGTCTCAGGGTACATACCTGGGTTGTGGGTTCGATCCCCAGTTGGGGCACGTACAGAAACCAACTGAAAGTTTCACTCTCAGATGGGTGTTTCTCTCTCCCCGCTGCCCCCCACCCTTTCTAAGCATGTCCTTGAATTAGGATTTAAAAAAAAAAAATCCCTTATTTAATAGGAGACTTAATATTGTTATGCTGAAGATATATCTTTGTGTCAGTTTTTGTCCATTTTATAAAGGCATGCTCTATTAAAACACATTCTATCTTAAAGGCAAAATGAGTTTAAACTTTTATGTGATTTTTTGGTGCGCCTTTCCAGAAATTCTTAGAGAAAAGGAAGTGATTACCTGGGTGAGGGATGGAGGCCGGTGCCAGCATCCACTCTACCTGAGCAGATGCTGAAAGGAAAAAGGTCTGCCTGAGATGCTAGGACTCTGGGAACATAAAGAGTGTCCGTAGGTGCAGACAGAGAAACCACAGACCTCCCTCACTGAAAGCTCGTTCCTTTAGTTGGTAATATACCTTATATTTTTAAGTAATTGCTTATGTTTTAGTCAAATAAATGTAGATATGAATATACTATTGTAACAAGGGCCTGGGAAGGGATGAGGAGTTCCTCGTTTTCATTGAAGCCAGATGCTGAATTCCTGGGGAAGCCCTTGGGTCGCCTTGTTGTTCTGTTCATGCTCAAGGTGTTAACACAGATAGGGATTGACTTATGGCCTGTGATTTCTGTGTTAGAGCTGGTTCCCTAGAGATAACATGCAGAAGCAAGATGATACGCTTTTGTGGGCAGCAACTAGGGGATTTTTAGTTCCTGAAAAAAAAACCAGTAGTATTGAGCTGCCTATTTTTATGAGCCTGAACCACCTTTAATATTGTTCATAGTAAGGTAGGAAAGTAAAAAGGCTAATTTCCTCAGAGACTTATGCATCTGTGGAGTAAGGGTTCCAGTGTGCAATTTATTATCTTGATTCTGGAATTGTGATTGAAGTGGTATAGCTTAATTTCAAACTGGAAGTGCATTGTAGGAGGAATTTAAAATCTGTTTTGCATTATGTCATACCTATCTGGAACATCAGAGCAAGGTGAAAGTGGTAAAGCCCTGTTTTTGCTGATACTGGTTATTTTTATTTTAGATTGTTGAACCACTTAGAGAGAAAATAAGAGATTTGGAAAAAAGGTATGTATGCTTTTTGTTTTGTATTTAGGAAAATGCTTATATCTTTACGATTGATTTTAGAAGGTCAGTATAATACACACACACACAAACACACACACACATACATACACGCATACACTAGAGGCCCGGTACACGAAATTTGTGCACGGGGCGGGAGTATGTCCCTCATCCCGGCCTGTACCCTCTCCAATCTGGGACCCCTTGGGTTATGTCTGACTGCCAGAGTAGGCCCGATCCCAGTCAGACATCCCTCTCACAACCCGGGACTGCTGGCTCCTAACTGCTCGCCTGCCTGCCTACCTGATCGCCCCCTAACTGTTCCCCTGCAGGACTGATTGATGCCTAACTGCTCCCGTGCCAGCCCGATCGCCCCCAACTGCCCTCCCCTGCAGGCCTGGGCACCCCCAACTGCCCTCCCCTGCTGGCCTGGTTGTCCCTAACTGCCCTCCCCTGCAGGCCTGGTCGACCCAACTGCCCTCCCCTGCTGGCCTAGTCGCCCCTGACTGCCCTCCCCTGCTGATCTGGTCACACTCAACTGCCCTCCCCTGCTGGCCTGATTGCCCATAACTGCCCTCCCCCGCTGGCCATCTTTTGGTGACCATCTTATGATGTCGCACGGCGCCACCTAGGCTTTTATTATATAGGATTTATCTCAACCGAGTAATTAGTTCTGTAGTATGAAAAAATGTCAGGCACCGTCAAGACAAGAGCCTTTACACGACATGGTAAATTTTTACTCTAAAATTTGGATGCAGTGTTTTCTAAACTTTTTTTTCTTTTGTCATTAACCCTACCAGACCACTGTACCGATTTTTCGGTAATTTCTGAATCTGCCACTATACCGCTGTACCTAATTTTCATTACTTTGCCTAGTACGTGATAAAAATGCATCACAAACTAAAAACAACCAACCAATCATGGTCAAACCTCATGCTTAGCCATTGTAAATGTCTGCCCCCATGTGTTTGAATTGACTTTGTGTGATTTGACGTGAAAAAATTCTGAAAATTCACAATTAAACGAGCAGCTGATGAACCTGCACTTCAACAGGAAAGCGAAGGTTCAGGGCCTCAGGTCTGGTAGACTTAAGAACTGCTTTTATTTTATTTTAAATAAATTTTAATGTTTCAATTACATGTACATTATTATATGTTTTATATTTACATCCCAGTAATTAGGCATTATATAATTTACTAAGTGATCATCCTAATAAATGTTACATCCCAATAGATAATACAAAGTTATAAGAATATTATTGACTATATTCCTTATGCTATACTTTACATTCCCATGGCTAGTCTGTAACAACCAATTTGTACTTCTTAATCTCTTCACCTTTTTAACCCAGTCCCCCTAACTTCCCTCTCATCTAGCAACCATCAAAGTATTCTCTGTAGCACTGGCTGGTTTTACTCAGTGGTTAGAGTGTCAACCTGCAGATAGTAGCATCATGGGTTCGATTCCAGGTCAAGGATACGTAATTCGGTTGTAGGTTCCCCAGCCCCTGTAGGGGTGTGTACGGTAGGCAAGCAATTGTTTCTCTTTCTCTCTCTCCCCCTCCTCTCCTCCCTCCCACTCTCTCTGGAAATCGGTGAAAAAAATATCCTTGGGTGAGGATATATATATATATATCCTATATAATAAAAGAGAAACATGTAAATTGACTGTCCCTTTGCTATGCTCACCAGCCAATCAGTGAATATGCAAATTAATCCAACAAAGATGGTGGGTTAATTTGCATACATGGCGTTGGGTGGAGAGAAGTGGGAGAGCCGGCAGCTTGGGGGGCCATGGCTCCCTCGTTTGCTCCCAGCACGGGGAGCACCAGGAATTCTGGGGATAGTAGTTCTGATGGCAGCCCCAGGACCAGAAGCAGAAGCTCAGAGCACAGGGAGCACCAGGAATGCTGGGAATCGTAGTTCTGGTGGCAAACGGATCTCTTAGACACTAGAGCAAAGTGAGCCTGGAGCAAGTTACTGTTGCGGTGGGGGATGGAGGGAAAGCAAAGGAGAGAGACAAGTAAAATCAGAGTGTCTAGGAAAAATTAAAGGGAAGATATCCTAAAACTTCCAGGAAATCTCCACCATTGAAGCAAAGAAAAAAAATGCCTCTATTATTCTGTGAGCAACAAACCAAACTTGGTTGGGGGTCTCAGACAATTCGCTCATATGATTGCAAGACCGACAGAAACTCCCGGATTGGAGAGGGCTCCCCTGAGGGCTCCCAGATTGGAGAGGGTGCAGGTCGGGCTGAGGGACCCCTCCACCCCTCTCCCCCGTACACAAATCTTCGTGCACCTGGCCCCTAATCCTATATAATAAAAGCCTAATATGCAAATCGACCGAATGGCTGAAGGACCGGCAGAATGACTGGTCGCTATGATGCGCACTGACCACCAGGGAGCAGACACTCAATGTAGCAGCTTTCTCCAGCTTGCAGGCCCCAGGCTAGCCAAGGCGGGTGCCAGCGGGGGGTTGGGGGGCCCTGATCAACCTGCTGGTTGCCCCGCAGAGGGAGGCGACCGGCAGTGCTGGGGGATGGGACCAGCAATTGGGTGGCGCCAGGCCAACCAAGGCGGTGTCAGTGGGCACCCCCTATCTCCCCACTGGTCGCCCCACAGATCAGCCCCGATTGCAGGCCAGGCCTAGGGACCCTATCTGTGCACGAATTTTGTTCACCGGGCCTCTAGTATATATTCTCTGTATCAATGAATCTGTTCCCATTCTATTTGCTTACTTTAGATTCAATTGTTGATAGATATGTATTTATTGTCATTTTATTGTTCACATTTTTTATCTTAATTTCTTCTTCTTCCTTCATCCCTTTCTCTCTTCCTCCTTTCCTTCCTCCTCTCCCTCTTTCCTTCTTTCCTTCCTCCCTCCCTCCCTCCCTCCCTCCCTCCCTCCCTCCCTCCCTTCCTTCCTTCCTTCCTTCCTTCCTTCCTTCCTTCCTTCCTTCCTTCCTTCCTTCCTTTCTTCCTTCCTTCCTTTCCTAGATTTCATATAATCTGGTTGTGTGGTGATGAACTCCTTTACCTTTTTCTTGTCCAGGAAGCTCTTTATATGTCCATAGATTCTAAATGATAGTTTTGTAGGCTAGAGTGATCTTGGTTTTAGGATCTTGTTTTTCATCACTTGGAGTATTTCTAGCCACTCCCTCTGGCCTGCAAGGTTTCTGTTGAAATCAGCTGACAGTCTTATGGGAACTCCCTATAGGTAACTAACTTATTTTCTTTTCCTGCTCTTAAGATTCTTTGTCTTTATTCTTTGGCAGATTCATTATGATGTGTCTTAGTGTGGGCTTCTTTGGGTTCATCTTGTTTGTGACTCTCTGTGCTTCCTGGTCTTGTATGCCTGTTTCTTTCACCAAGTTAGGGAAGTTTTCTTTCAGTATTTTTACAGATAGGTTTTAAATTTCTTGCTCTCTTCTCCTTCTGGCACACCATGATGTAAATGTTGATATTCTTGAAGTTGTCTCAGAAGCTCTTAAAATACCTTCATTTTTGTTTGTTCTTTTTTTCCTTTTCCTGTTCTGATTGGGTGTTTTTTGCTTTCTTATATTCCAAATCACTGATTTGATTCATGACTTCATTTATTGTCCTGTTGATTCCCTGTAAAAAATTATTCTTCATTTTAGTTAGTATATGTTTCATTTTTGTCTCGCTCTTTTTGTGCTGTTGAAGTTTTCACTAAGTTCATTGAACATACTTATAAACAGTGTTTTGAACTCTGCATGTAGTAAATTGCTTGTCTCTGTTTTTTTTAGTGGTTTTTTTTTTTTTTCTGGAGTTGTGTTCTGTTCTTCCATTGGGACATGTTTTTTGTTTCTTCTCTTTGGAAGCCTCCCTGTGTTTGTTTCTATGTATTAGGTAGAGCTGCAATATCTCCTGGACTTGGTAGAGTGGCTTAATATCGATATTCTGTACGGCCCAGTGACACAGGCTAGCCCCCTTCACTCCCGCCGCCCCACCCTGGGCTCTCAAGGTGTGTTCCTTGTGTGGGCCTAGATTGCTGTTGGCATGTCAGTGAGAGGCATTTACCCCTGAGCTGATCAGCTGCAAGGATTGGCTGCACCCACCAACCTCCTATGTTGGACCGCAGTGGAGGATCACTGTGGAGAATCAGCCTGCACCATAGAATAGGACTTACTGTAGTGGCTTTGGTGCCCACTGAGTCTACCACTTGAGTGTGTTGTTTGTGGAGGTGTTTGGGTTTGGGTGATGCTTCATTGTGGTATGAAGTTGTCCACTGGATGCACTGGCTCTGCGGCCTCCCAGGAGGTTCAGGCCAAGGTCAGCCAGTACCTGTGTTCTGCCCAAGGCCAGCTGGCATGAGCTATAAAGCAATCTGTAAATGGCTGCTACTTGCTCTGGATTTGGAGGTGCCTGGCTGAGTCCAGGTTGTAAGCCAAGACTGGCTGCTGCTACTGCTGGGCCTGGGGTATCTTAGCAAGAGATGCACACTAAGGCCAGATGCTGCTTGTTTGAGAGATTTTAGGAAAGTCTGAAGGATGAGCCAAGACAGGCCATTCGTATGGGAAAGCCACTGGAAACAACTTGGGTGGACCCACAAGTTGGGTGGGGCAAGGTCTCACGGACTTACCTGGATGGAATGAGTAGTGTGAGCCAGGTTGATAACAGGCTGTAATATGGAACCAGCCTGCCTGATCTTTGGGGGTTTCTCAAAAAGGAACAATGGCCCCCGTTTGCACTTCTGTCTAGGAGAAAGCTGCCTCTCCAGCTCTTGCTCTGATGCCGGAAAAGTCAGTTCCTCCCTGCGTGTCTCTGGTGCCTTTTAAGCTGCTGCCCCAGTACTAAAACTCAGAAGGAGGGAGTCCTAGTAAGTCTGTGCACAGGCCCTTTAAGAGGAACTTCCTGGGACTCCAGTAACCTCTGTCTCCCTCAGTTGCAGTCCATGCTGGTTTTCATAGCCAGAAGATATGGGGACTTCTTTTCCTGGCATTGGAACCCTGAGCTGGGGGCCTGGTGTGGGGCTGGGACTCCTTGCAATTCAGGAGGCAACCTTTGGAAATGAGATATTCCTCCCAATTTTTAATCACCACATGTGGGTGTGGGACCAGTCTGTTCCACATCTTTGCCCTTCCTACCAGTCTCATGTGGCTGCTTCTTTAAATCCGTAATTGTAAGACTTCTATTCAGCCAAATTTCAGGCAGTAGTGAATGATCATTTTTCTATAGTTTAGTTGTCAAGAATTATTTCTTTAAAAAAATAGTTTTTATTATTTTAGAGAGAGAGAAGGAAGAGAAGGTGAGAGAGACATTGATTTGTTGTTCCACTTATGTATACATCCGGTGGTTGATTCCTCTTATCGGGGATATAACCTGAAACCCTGGTGCATTGGGATGATTCTCCAGCCAACTGAGCCACATGGCAGGGCTGTCAAGAACTATTTCTGATGAAAGCTATGTATTTTTCTCCAGGGCGGGAAATTATTTGTGTGTGGATGTATGTATATATTTATTTAAATTTACTTTTTCAGAGGTCTTCCTGAGCCCAACCAATGATCCTGTGTTAAAAGTGCTTCTAATATCCTCTGTGAGTTTGATTTTATTTTTTAATTTTTATGTATTTTTATTGACTTCAGAGAGGAAGGGAGAGGGAGATATATATACACACACACACAGACGCACACACAGATGCATATACACACATACACACACATACACATACATACATACATACACACACACATACACATACATATACATACACACACATCATTGATGAGAGAGAATCATTGATTGGCTGCCTCCTGCATGCCCCACACTGGGGATTGAGTCTGCAACCTTGGCATGTGCCCTGACCAGGAATCAAACTGTGACCTCCTGGTTCATAGGTCGATGCTCAACCACTGAGCCACATTGGCTGGGCTATGAGTTTGATTTTTAGAAACTATGATGATCTAAATAAATGTCTACATAAATGTTTTTGTTTTTCTGCATTTGAGTGTAATACCCAGGTGGTCGGGACATTGGGAGAAGAGAGGATCTTCTTTTTCTAAATCTTGTGCATTTCTAACTAAATTTCTGAAATTTAATTCCATACAAGGTGGTCAGATGGTTTCTAGCCTATATTGATTAGTCTCAGAGAATTATTTGCAAACCAAGAAAAGACTTCAAAGGGTATAAAACCTAGTATCATATGTAAGTGCTATAAGAAATTATGGTTTGTAATCTGTCATGTTGAGCCATTTAATTGCTTTTTTCACCAAAATATATCAGGAAGTTTTCAGAATTGAGTCCAGGTAATGTGGCTGGCAGTGAAGAATTGTGTAATATGGTGGAAACTTTATTTAAATCAGATTGCAAAGAAACTTTTTCTTCACCCTTTGAGGGTGATTCTGTTGCAGTTTTTTCTCTTAAACAGTTGAGCTTCAGACACTAGGACATTTTCCTCTATTGTATTAGGAAAACTTTATATTTCTGGAGTAACAGTTGGGTCTTAGATGCTTACAAAAGAAAAATAATAACATTCATTAAGTTTATATAATCTTTTTTTCTTTTCCTGTGATGAGTTCAGATGATGTGCGTCAGCATTGTATAAGCCTTTTATCAAGTCCAGGATAAGAGGAAAGAATTGGGGAGCAATTTTTTGTCTTTGATTTAAGTGTTTTCATTATATGATTAAAGAGGAATAAGGATGGATAAAATTCATCAATCAAAATGTGTTTATTCATTTTCTTCATTTCTTTAATTGGTAGTTTATATGTAATCAGGAAATTTATTAATTTCAACTCGTACTAGAGTAAAAGTTGTTAGTATTTTAAACAGATTCAGATAGTAATAAAAGGTTATTTGTGTTTAAAATCCTTCTTGCCATGATTCAGTGTTAAAATTATACTGCTTGTAAAATTCCAATGGATGAGAGCTAGAATTTGATATGACTAGCATAATTTGAGATTTTAATGAGGCTTAAAAAAATAGAAATAACCCACTACAGGTTTTATGTTTGTCACAAAAAAAAGTCTGTCCATCAGCAATAATTTTCTTTAGGGAATAATAATATTTATCTGTGAAAAGTGAATCAATAACTTACCAATATGGCAAGGCTTACACACAAGATATTTTTCAATATGAGAATTATAGAATTTCCTTTGATATTTTCCTGATGTTCTTTGTACTTGAAAAAAATTGAGGTAAACTTGGCATATACAACTTAATAATTCAATACTTATGTACACTACAAAGTGATTGCCACAGTGAGTTTAGTTAACATCCATTACCATATACAATTGACTCCCTGCACCCATTACACCCATCACCGAATCCCCTTCCCATCTGACAAACACCAGCCTGTTCTCTGTGTATATGATTTTTGTTTTGTATTGCTTATTCATTTGTTTTGTTTTTTATATTCCAAATAGACGTGAAATCACACAGTTATTTACCTTTCTTTGTCTGACTTATCTCACTTGGCATAATAGCCTCACGATCCATTCATGTTGTCACAAATGGCAAGATTTCATTGTTCTATGGCTGAGTAGTATTACATTGTATATATGTACCACAACTGCTTTTTATATTCATCCACTTTTTCCATATCTTGGTTATTGTAAATAATGCTGCAGTGAACATAGGGGTGCATATATCTTTTCCAATTAGTGTTTTTCATCTTTATAGAATAAATACCCAGAAGACAAATTGCTAAATCACATGGTGGTTGTACTTTTAATTTTTGGAGGAACTTCCATAGTGTTTTCCACAGTACCACTCCAATTTACTTTTCCACCAACAGTGCACAGCAATCCTCTACATCCTCCCCAATACTTATTTCTTGTCTTTTTGAGATAGCCATTCTGACAGGTGTGAGGTGATATCTCTTTGTGGTTTTGATTTAAATTTCTCTCATGACTAATGATGTTGAGCATTGTTTTATGTACCTGCTGGCCATCTGTATGTCTTCTTTCAAAAAATGTCTATTCATATCCTTTGCACATTTTTAAATCAGTTTTTTGTTATTGAGTTGTGTGAATTCTTTCTATACTTTGGATTTAATTCCTTATTAGAGACTAGAGGTTTGATGCATGAAATTCGTGCAAGAGTAGGCCTTCCTTCCCCTGCTGCCAGCACTGGCTTCCTTCCCGCAGGCACCCGGGTCCCAGAGGGAGGCCCCGCCCACCCACCACAGCCCACTAGTTGATGAGAGGGGAAGACAGAGCCAATAGTCTCTCTTGAGAGAGATGGGTTGGTGGTGTTGAGGAGGTGATGTGCTAGGTTGAGGGTTTGAGAAAGATAGTGAGGACTTAGGAGATGTCCAGGAGGTATGGGGTAGACCTACATGCACAGTAAGAGGAGGAGGAGGAGGAGGAGGAGGAGGAGAAGGAGGAGGCGGCGGCTTGGGCGGAGGGGGTGGGGGTGGTATTATTAGTAAGGACTAGGTAATCAGGACCCTGACGCTCAGTTTGGAATATGCTCTCCTGCCCTGGTTTCCACAAGGCTGCAAGAGATTAGTTAAGATATTCAGGGTCCCAGCATGGGGTGAAAAATGGGTCCCCCAGGAATTATTCTAGGGTTTTGGCGACCCTCAAAAAAGAAAGATAAGAACTATTAAGGAGATGAAGAGAATGACTAACCAGAGATACCAGAACATTTTACTTATCTGGCATCTGTGGATTCTCCAGGGGTCTTCCGGAAGAGAAGTTTCAATCCTCCAGGGGCTCACAGGAGTACTGGTCACCCTGATCCTGTGTTGCTAGATTTTCCTCCTGGTCCTTCCTCTCCTCAGTCTCACCCAGTGCCTACACTTTCACTCTCGAGTGGTGAATCCAGGAGTCAATTCTGTTGACCTTGAATGCTGGGGTGTAGACAGCATCAGTGTATATGGCCCTTCCCAAAGAGGACTGAGGGTAGATGAGAGAGAAGGGAGAGACTTCACCAATACTGAGTCTCCAGGGGAGAAGCGGGAAATGCCAGTTTCTGCTGGCCAGGGCAGTAATACCTGTACCTGTGCAGCTGTTTCCTTGTCCAATATCTGATCATTGGTGAGGAATGGACGGCCATAAAGCATCTCGTAAGGCAGTGGTTCTCAACCTTCTGGCCCTTTAAATACTGTTGTGCCCAGATTTCAAGGTTCCCAAAAAGCCCATCAGGGAGCCAGCGAGTCCGATGCAAAAGCAAAGAGTCCTTCATTTCGAACTAGTTCGGCTCCCCAACCACACTCACCGATGCAACGGTAAGCCCAGTGGCCGCTAGAGAGAGCGAGGCCTGATGGGATTGTGGGTTTTATAGTAAGGGCAGGGGAGGGGACTGTGGGCCCCGCCGATTGGCCAGGCGCGAGTCGGGTCTTGTTACACAGGATGTGGTCATATTGATGGCGTGCACTTCCCTTGATTGTCATTGGTTAGTCCAGAGAAATCCTGGGCGTGGCCAGCAGAGGCCTGGGCCTCCGGGAAGAAGGCCCCGCCGAGCACATGGCTCTGCCCAAAAATGGAGGACCCAGGGCAAGATGGAGGGTGCAGTCCTCGCCCCCCCAAGGGCAAGCTGAGCCCAGGCTCCAGGGGCCAGTCCGGTTGCCGGGGGTCCAGCAGATCGACCAGTTCCAGCCCAGACAGGAAGTCCACATCCTCCATCTCATCCCCGGGGCGCCAGCGATCGCCATCTCCTCCATCTCCTCGGGCAAGGGCACACGCCCCGCCCCGCCGCCGCGTGGGTCCGGTCCGGGGGCGGCGGGCGGGTGGCCTGCGCCGGGCTCCCTCCGTGGGCTGGGGAGTCGGTGCCCGAGGCCGCCAGCAGCGTGGTCAGGCTGTGCCTCATGGGGCCCGGCGGCCGGCCCACGTAGGCCCCGCGATGACTCGCCCTTTCAAATACAATTCCTCATGTTGTGACCCAACCATAAAATCATTTTCATTGCTACTTCATAACTGTAATGTTGCTACTGTATTGAATCATAATGTAAATATCTGATATGCAGGATGGTCTTAGGCCGTGAACGGGCCGTTCGACCGCCAAAGGGGTCGCGACTCACAGATTGAGAACGGCTGTCATAAGGACTAAGGCAGTGGTCCTCAAACTACAGCCCGCGGGCCACATGTGGCCCGCCGAAAACATTTATCCGGCCCGCCGGGTGTTTTTGCCGCAGCTGCCTGTCCTGCTTAGCAGCAGACTCATCCCCGGCCCGCAGTGCGCATGTGTGGAATGTCTGAGGGACAGTGAACTGGCCCCCTGTTTAAAAAGTTTGAGGACCTCTGGACTAAGGCCTAGGTTTTGAGGAGTGTTTCTAATTGTGAGTAATGCTATGTATGGGGAGCACTGTGGGCCAGAGAAGGTGAGTCTCCTGGGTGAGCTTTCTGCGATGTCTCTTTAAGATCATTAGCTTTCTCCACCTTCCCTGAGGACTGTGGTCTCCAAGCACAATGTAAATGCTATTGACTACCCAAAGCCTTTGAAACCCCCTGGGTGGCACTTGCTTTAAATGATGGGCCATTGTCACTTTGGAGGGTCCTAGGCAACCCAAATGGAGGAACCATTACCGAGACAAGGGCTTTAACTACTTCTTGTGCCTTCTCAGTCCGGCAAGGGAATGCTTCCACCCAATCAGCAAGTGTCTGCCTACATGAGGAGTTACTGATCCCCTTTTGACTTAGGCATATGGGTCAGTCACATCAATCTGCCAGTCTTGCCCAGGGTATTTTCTTGTCCTTTGAGTTCCTGGAAGGGCAAGCTTTTTGTTGTGAGGATGATTCTTTTGGTGTATCTCACAGGCCCTAACGACCTACTGGGTAGTTCTCCAGAGAGTCCTGCCTATGAGATGGGTCTCATCGCTCCTCAGGTGGAAGGCCTGGTGTAGGGTTCGAATAACTCCATCTACTGCCTCTGGGAGGAGTAGTTTACCTTCCTCAGTTGGTATCCATTCCAGGGTATGCAGAGAGTGTCCGCGAGCAAGGCCCATCCTTTCCAGCTGGGGTGTATTGGGCTTTAATTCTCTAAGAGAGTCCTCCCAGATTAAAGGTTGCCCATGTTCTCAGTTTCTGGCTCCCTGGTAGTGCCTTGGCAGCTAGGTCAGCTTCCTGCTTCCTTCTGAAACCTCGTCCATGCCCTTCTGATGTCCTCGGCAGTGTATGACTGCCCTTTCTAGGGGAATGGAGACTGCTGATCGCAGCCTGTCAATCTCCTTATGGTATTTAGTGGGAGATCCTTGACTTTGACCGTCAAGAAGTGTCTTTCCTCCCAAATAGCCCCCTGGGCATGAGAACCAAATCTGCATACTTGAGTCTGTGTCAGTGTGGGCTCTCTGACCTTGGCTTGCCTCAGGCTCTTGTGAGGGCAGTCAGCTCTGCCAACGGGACACCCGTCCCAGGAGAGAGGGGTGGACTTTCAATAGTGATGTCAAAGGTTACAACCGCATAGCCTGCTTTCCCGACCCCTTGCTCCACGAAGGAGTGTCCATCTGTAAAGAGTATTAACCCTGGTTCTCTAAGGGGGTTTCTCTTAGGTCCTTCCTTGCTGCATGAGTGTAAAGTATAATCTGCTCACAGTCATGCCTATGTCTTCACCATCCTCGGGAAGGAAGGTGGCTGGATTCAGTGTGGGGCATTTTTAATTGGACAGCCAGCCCCTCTAATAAAAGTGCCTGGTATCTGAGGAGACGACTGTCTGAGAGTCAAAGTCCTCCCTTAGAGGTTAAGAGGTTAGACACATGGGGGTGCAGACAGTTAAGTCTCCTCCAGTGTTAATTTGGTAGCTTCTGGTACTAGCAGGGCTACCACTGCTACTATTCGGAGACAAGCTGGAGAGCCCTTTGCTATGATGTCTAATTCCTTACTCAGGTATCCCACTGGTTGCTGTACAGGGCCTCAGAGCTGAGACAAGACCCCTAGGGCCATGCCTCCCTCTCAGTTACGTATAGATCAGCCGTGTGCAAACTACAGCCCACAGGCCGGATTCGGCCCGTTTGAAATGAATAAAACTATTGAAAAAAAAGACCGTACCCTTTTATATAATGATGTTTACTTTGAATTTATATTAGTTCACACAAACACTCCATCTATGCTTTTGTTCCGGCCCTCCGGTCCAGTTTAAGAACCCATTGTGGCCCTCGAGTCAAAAAGTTTGCCCACTCCTGGTATAGATTGAAATCCTGGCCGGTGGGAAGGCTCAGGGCTGGAGTCTGAAGGAGGGCCTGCTTGAGTTTAAAAGCCAATTCAGCTGCTAGCTCCCACTCCAGAAGATTAAATTCTCTTTCTGTGCTTCTTTGATCATCTCATTTAGAGGACAGGCAGGCCACGCATATCTGGGATCCATAATCTACAAAATCCAGCAATGCCCCCAAGCCTCTGAGTTGTTTTAAGACATGGGGCAGAAGAAAGGAAGAAATAGGCTTGGCCCTACCTTCTCCCAGAGCCCTTCTTCTCTTTGTTAAAATCAAGCCCAGATATGTTACAGATGTCTGGCAAAGGTGTGCCTTGGACTTTTAGACTTTATATGCTCTGTCTGCCAGGAAGTTTAGCAAAGCTCTTGTACCTTCTTGAGAGATCTCTGAGGGGCCACATAACAGAATGCCACTGACATACTGTATAACTTTAGTCTGTGGATGCTCAGATTGGCATAAATCCTGAGCTAAGGCCTGACCAAACAAGGGGACGGACGATCTGTAAACCTTGGGTCAAAACAGTCCAAGTTAATTGGGTAGACTGGCTTGAGGGATCTTCAAATGCAAAAAGAAACTGGGCATCAGGATGCAAAGGTATACAAAAGAAGGCATCCTTCAGTCTAGGACTGGAACCATTCAGTATCCTCTGGAATTGAGGCCACAGGATGTCTAGGGATGACTGCTGCATTAATGAGTCGGAGGTCTTGGACAAGCCTCCATTCTCCGTTGGGCTTTTGGACGCCCAGAATAGGAGGGTTGCACGGGCTGTTACAAGGTCTTACCAGGCCTTGGGCCTTAAAATTGTCTATTACAGCTTGTAATCCCTTCCTTGCCTCTGGCTTGAGAGGATATTGTTTCTGATGTGGAAAGGAAGCCGAATCCCTAAGGTGCTCTGAGCCGGTTTGCCCTAACCATTCTGTCAACTTTCCCTGGTGTTGCCCACACTTTGGGGTCAATTTCAGTCTCTACTAATGATAGGCAGAGTACTAGGTATACTGGTTAATTGTGCGGGTTTTTTTTCAATAGATGGAGTTACACAATTGGTGATATATATGTGATTTGATATGTATGCTATTTTGTTGTATTGACAACAAGCTTCAAAACTTCATATGTCAAATTTGCTGAAGGTGTTAACATCATAGATATTTTTACACTTAAAAATGTCGAATTTCATGCCAAAAAAAAGAGCATTTGCGGGAAGTTATTATTCATTACTTTATTTTGAAGAAAGGTGCTGCTGAATACTTCGGGAAGCTTATGGTAACATGCTCCATCTCAAGATACTTGTGAACACTGGTTTAAACGCTTTAAAAGTGATGATTTCAATGTGAAAGACAAAGAACAATCAGGTCAACCGAAAAAGTTTGAAGACCAACAATTACAAGCATTATTGGAGGAAGATGTGTGTCAGACTCAAAAACAACTTGCAGAAAGATGAAACATTGCTCAGCAAACAATTTCCGATCATTTACAAGCAATGGGAAAAATTTTAAAGGAAGGAAAATGGGTGCCACATCAACTGAACAGAAGACGAATGGAAAACAGAAAAGTCATCAGTAAAATGTTGCTTCAGTGGCATGAAAGAAGGTCTTTTTTGCATCGAATTGTGACTGGCGATGAAAAGTGGATTTATTTTGAGAATCCCAAATGCACAAAATCATGGGTTGATCCAGGTCAACCATCAACATCAACTGCAAGCTCAAATCACTTCTGCAAGAAGACAATGCTCTGCGTTTGGTGGGATCAGGAAGGTGTGGTGGATTATGAGCTTCTAAAACCAGGTGAAACTGTTAATACTGATTGCTACCAACAACAAATAATCAATTTGAACCATGCTTTGATTGTGAAATAACCAGAATGTTCCAGAAGACATGGCAAAGTAATTTTGCTTCATGATGACGCACCATCACATACTTCAAAACCAGTTAAAGACGCGTTAAAAGATCTTGCCTGCAAAGTATTAACCCACCCACTGTATTCACCACACCTTGCTCCTTCAGATTACCACTTGTTCCAATCGATGGCACACGCACTTCCTGAGCAGCACTTGAAAACATACGAAGAAGTGGGAAATTGGGTCTCTGAATGGTTTGCCTCAAAACAAGGAAAGTTCTATAGAGATGGTATCCACAAATTACCTAAAAGATAGGGAGATGTGTCGCTAACAATGGACATTACTTTGAATAAAGCACTTTTGATGTTTCTCTTGATTACAAAATCTGGCATTATTAATGCGTACATCTAGTACTTATTTTGGTGCCATGCAAATGGTGGTCTCAAAACGGGCCAAGATGTCTAGCCCCAATAGGGGAGTCGGAATTTCTGGTAAAATAAGGAAGGCATGTGAGAAAAACAAATTGTCCTAGTTACAGCTCAAAGGCTGAGAGAAATGCCTAGTTACTGGCTCCCCAGACAGGCCTTTAACAGTCACATGGGATGAAGGTAGGTCAGGGTTGGAGAGGAAAACACAGAAGGTGGTTCCAGTGTTGAGGAGGAAACTAATTTACTTGCCCTTAACAGTCAGGGTTACCTGGGGCTTCAGGGTGGAGATGACAGTCTATGTCAGAGCCAGGTGGGAGGGCCCCAGGGCCCATCAGTCCTGCAGCTGGGCCATCTGAGATGCCGGACAGCCCGTGGCGGCCTGCGCCCCTTTGGACAGTCCACCTTCCAGTGGTTCCCTTTGCAGGTAGCACAAGGCTTAGGGGATGGCTCGCTGCTTCCTTGCGGGCAGTCTCTCTGGACATGCCCTCGCTAGCCACAGTTGTAGCAAGTAACTGTGGGAGACTTGCGTCCCCCGAGTCCCTGATTTATGACAGCCTCTTGGAGCACTACAACCAGGTCTGCAGTCTTCTCTTTGCCTTTGGCCTTCCTCTCCTCGGCCTCCTCTTAGTCCCAGTGGTAAAAGACAGGTGGCGATTTTTTGGAGGTTCTCTAAGGTATTATCAGGGCCTGTTGTCAATGTCTGTAATTTCCTGCTAATGTCTGTGGACAACAAATTTGTCTTTAAAAATAAGTTGGCCCTCAAAAGAGTCTGGGGACATGGAAGTGTACTTGGTCAGTGCCTCCCTGAGTCTGTCCATAAAGGCCGAGGGATTCTCATCCTTCCTTTGATCTATAGTTGACAACTTAGAGTAGTTCAAGGGTTTGGAGCAGTACCTTCTTAACGCTTGAATCACACAGGCATGAAAATGTTTTCTATTCCAATCTTCCAGCTCATCATCAAGCTATTTAGGTCTTCCCAGGGGACAGCCTGTTGGCCAGTGGGGTAATGGTCAGTCTGATCATGGGAGGCCCCAGCAGCGTTTGCTAAGTATTCATCTCTAAACTGCTGAGCTGCCTCTGTGACTGACCGTTTCTCTGACCCTGACAGAGTCTGACTTAGGAGAAGCATTACGTCCTTCCATGACAAATCAAAGGTTTGTGTTAACGCCTAAAAAACATCTATGTACTTGTCAGGGTCATCTAAAAATTTCCCCAAATCCATCTTACTTTGTCTTAAGTTTTGTAGGGAAAGTGGTACCTGGACCCAAGTGGGTCCAAGCTCTCCCTGGGCCAACGCCTGAAGGAGGCAGAGAGTAGCTCAGGGCCAGGGTGGCCGAGTCTCATTTGGTCTAGGCGGGACTGGTCCTCCCGGGGGTCCCGGATACAGAGGACAAGATAACTCGGATACACTTGATGGAGCACTAGGCTCCGCTCTCTCCCTAGGGGGTTCTGATGCTCTGGTACCGCTTTGGATTAGTGCTGCCAAAAGCGAGGGATCAATTCTGTACTGCTGCCACAATTTCTGATTGTCCCTTAAAGCAAAGAAGGCTGAACATATGGAACCTCAGACCACTTCCCTTCCCTCCTACAGGCAAGATGTAGTCGCAAGATGTAGTCGCAAGATGTATGCTTCCCTCTGGGGTTCATGTCTCTCCATCTGCAAGCTTATATTGAGGCCACGGATGAGTACAAAAGAAGATCAGGAGCTTTTTCTTAAGGGTTCGTGGATCAAATGAATCCCAGTTCCTCAGTATACAACCTGGGGGAGTGCTGACCTTGTTGGTAGATGAGGAGCTCATCTGAAAAGACAGAAAGAACAAAGAGGTGACCAGTGCCATCTTGTTTGGGCCCTCACAAGACATCTCCTGTTTAGGGCAAGAGGGAGATTGGATATTTTTTTGTTGATTTTTAGAGAGAGTGAAAGGTGGGGGTACAGGGGGAGAATTGTCAATGTGAGAGAGATACATTGATTGGTTGCCTGCCATATGTGCACCAACTGAGGCCAGGGATCAAACCTCCAACCCAGTTACATGCTCTTGACCAGGAATTGAACCTGTGACTCTTCAGTGCATGGCCCGGCACTCTAACCACTTAGCAACAACAGCCAGGTCTGTTCCTGGACTGTTAGTAAAATTATTATTATTATCATTTGCCGGGAGCCGGTCCATCCTTGCTGTTTCAAGGGACCTGGCATATATGGCATACTGTTCTTAATATGTTTGCTCACCTTCTTGGCACTATGTGTTTTAACCAAGGTCACCTCTCTGAGAAAGGTTGTTTCCCTAGGTAGGGATTTTCCCCTGAAGTTAGGGAGGGAATAAAACCCCTTAACTAAGTGCCAGGCGGGTAATTAATCACTTTAACTACGAACAATCATGCTTAAGCTACATAATCTTTACTCCCTGGAATGGAGATAAGAAACGCCCTAACCTTTGGAATAGAGATTGATAGGATTGGAATCAACTGGTATAAATACAGATGTAACAAGACAACAGGATACAGAACTTAGACACAGAACCTAGACACAGAACCTACACAGAACCTAGAGACAGAACATGGCAAAAGATCCTGGATAGAAACTGGAGACAGAACCTAGCAAGAGAACCTGGCTGAAGAACCTAGAGACAGAACCTGGCTACAGAACCTGGATAGAACATGGCAAGAGAACCTGGTGACCGAACCTGGCTGGAGAACCTGGACAGAACCTAGCGAGGGAACATGGCTACAGAACCTGGCTGGAGAACCTGGACAGAACCTAGCGAGGGAACATGGCTATAGAACCTGGCTGGAGAACCTGGAGAACCTGGCAAGAGAACATGGACACAGAACCTGGCTGGAGATCCGAAGCAGAACTTTGCTGGAGATCCTGACCAGAACTTGGCTAGAGATCCTGGCTAGGCTGCTGATCAACTGAACGCTGTCTCCATGTCATTCCTTCTTCGCCGACTCTGTCCACACCTTTAGGGAACCCTGGACCTGCTGGGGTTGGACCCCAGCATCTGGCGCCCAAACAGGGACCCCCAGGTAAGCCCCACTCTCGGGATGGATAGGACTCCTGGCATGAGACTCCCTCTGGATTGAAACAGACAACCACGCCCTCAGCCGCCAGCCCGCTCCGCACGCACCTCCGCACCTTTGTGTTTTCCGCACTGCGCCTCCTCTGAGTCTCGGTATGCTTTTCTCTTTCCTTCTAGTTGTAGAATTTCCCCTTAGCCAGCCTTCCTGTGGTTCTGGGTGATGTCCGTTCCGTCTTTTAGTTGTATTTTTGAAGTGGTTGTGCGAGGCAGCAATCTCCGGTGTTTACCTATGTCGCCATCTTGGTTTCTTCCCCAAGTTCTGTCAGAAAAATTATTATTAAAAAGATTTTGGAATTTACTGTGGTAACATTAGATAATGAAAATATATAGATTTCAAGTGTATAATTATATAATACTAGAGGCCCGGTGCACGAAATTCATGTACTGGGGGGTGGGGTTCCCTTAGCCCAGCCTGCCCCTCTCACAGTCCAGGAGCCCTCAGTGGATGTCCTACTGACGGCCATAGTCTGGCAGCAGAGGCTCGGAGCAGGCGTCCCGTGTGTGTGTGTGTGTGTGTGTGTGTGTGTGTGTGTCCGGTGGGGGCCTGCCCCCAGCCACATTGGAGGCTCAGAGCAGGCGCTGTGTGTGTGTGTGTGTGTGTGTGTGTGTGTGTATCTCCGCTGGGGGCTGCCTCCAGCCACACTGTGGAGTCTTGGAGCAGGCGCCCCTCTGTGTTGATATCTCAGGCTCCTGTCCTCCACTGCGTATTGTACTCTCCCGTGAGCTGTGCCCAGGGTGAGGTGCTGCCTGCAGGCTGCACTTTCCTGCTCTGGGATCGCCATGACGACCCAGAATCAGGCCCACCTGGGTGCTGCCTGCAGGCTGCACTTTCCTGCTAACCATTGGCTGGATCGCCACGGCGACCCGGGGGCAGGCCCTGCTGGGTGCTGCCTATGGACGGCATTTTCCTGCTCTTGGATGGCCATGGGGTCCCGGCTGGCGGCAAGGCTTAGGTGGCACACAGGGGTCCCGGCTAGAGGCAGAGCTTAGGTAGCACAGGGCTTAGGCAGCACACAGGAGTCCCAGCTGGGGGCGGGGCTTAGACGGCATACAGGAGTCCCAGCTGGGGGTGGGGCTTAGGCGGCGTGATTGCACCGCCTAAGCCCCGCTGCCCAGGGCTGAACACAGGGCCTGGATGGTGGCTCGCATTGTCCCGCCCTGTTTGCAGTATGCAAATTAGCCGCCATCTTTGTTGGCGGCTAATTTGCATATCGCGGTGATTAGCCAATGGGAGGTGTAGCGAAGGTACGGTCATTTACCATCTTTGTCTATTATTAGATAGGATGTTATCTGTATAGTATATTGTATGATCACTGCCCAGGTCAAATCTTCCAACACCATTTATCCTCCTCTATACCCTCTCCTATCTCCTCCCATAGCAATCCTTTATCTCTGGTAATCACAATACTGTTGTCTGTGAGTATGAGTTTTGTTTTTGAAAAAAAAATTTTATTATTATTTTTTTTAGAGGTAGAAGATGGGAGAAAGAGAGAAACATTTATCAGTTGCCTTTCATATGCACTTGACTGGGAACAAACCCGCAACTTGGGCATGTGCCCTGACTGGGAATCTAACTGTTGATCTTGTTGTGTATAGGAAGATGCTCAACCATCTGAGCCACACCGGCCAGGACTATAAGTTTTTATGTTGTTTTTTTGCCTGATTAATCTCTGTACATATTTCACCTAGCTCCTCAACCCTCCTCATGTCTGACAGCTTACAGTCTATTCTCTATGAATCTGTTTCTATTTGGTGTGTTAGTTTATTTTGTTCATTAGATTCCACATATGAGTGAAATCATATGGTAGTTGTCTTTCTCTGACTGGCTTATTTTGCTTAGTATAATAATCTCCAGGTCTGTCCATGCTGTCTTAAAGGGTAAGAGTTCCTCCTTTTTTGCAGCTCTTGATTTCATTGATATTTTATATTGCTATTTTAGACTCTTTTTTATTTCTGCTCTTACTTTTTTATATCTTCTTCTACTCATTTTGTGCTTTGTTGTTTTCCTAGTTCCTTGAAGTGTAAAGTTAGATTGTTCATTTGAGATTTTTCTTATTTCTTGAGGTAGGCCTGCAATGCTATGAATTTCCCTCTCAGGATTGCTTTCACGTTGTCCGATTGATTTTGGGTTGTCTTTTTATTTTCATTTGTTTCAACGTATCTTTAGATTTCTTTTTTATCTCGTTGTTCACCCATTCTTGGTTTAGTAACATGTTAGTTAGCCTCCATGACTTTGTGAGTTTTCAGTTTTTCATTGTGATTGATTTCTAGTTTCATACTCTTATGGTCAGAAAAGATGGCTGATATGATTTCAATATTCTTAAATTTACTGACACTTGTTTTGTGTCCTAACATGTGGTCTGTGCTAGAAAGGACATGTGTTCTTAGAAAAGAATGTATGTTATTCTGCTTTGGGGTGTAATGCTCTGAAGATATCAATAAATCCATCTGATCTGTTGTGTCATTTAAAGCTGCCATCTCCTTGTTGATTTTCTGTCTGGACGATCTCTCCATTGATGTCAGTGGGGGTGATAAAATCCCCTACTATAACTGTAATGTTGTCAATATCTTCTTTTATGTCCATCAAGGTTGGCTTTATATTTTAATTAAATCTTTATTGTTCAGATTATTACATTTGCTCCTCTTTTTCCCCCCCATAACTCCCCTCCTTCCAGTTCCCGCCCCACCATCCGCCCTCACTCCCCACCCACTGTCCTCATCCATAGGTGCACGATTTTTGTCCAGTCTCTTCCTGCATCTCCCACACCCCTTTCCCCCCCAAGAATAGTCAGTCCATTCCCTTTCTATGTCCCTGATTCTATTATGATCACCAGATTATCTGTTCACTTGATTCTTAGATTCACTTGTTGATAGATGCATGTTTGTTGTTCATAATTTGTATCTTTACCTTTTTCTTCTTCTTCCTCTTCTTAAAGGATACCTTTCAGCATTTCCTATAATACTGGTTTGGTGGTGATGAACTCCTTTAGCTTTTCCTTATCTGTGAAGCTCTTTATCTGACCTTCAGTTCTGAATGATAGCTTTGCTGGATAAAGTAATCGTGGTTGTAGGTTCTTGGTATTCATCACTTTGAATATTTCTTGCCATTCCCTTCTGGCCTGCAAAGTTTCTGTTGAGAAATCAGCTGACAGTCGTATGGGTATTCCCTTGTAGGTAACTGAGTTTCTTTCTCTTGCTGCTTTTAGGATTTTCTCTTTGTCTTTTGCTCTTGGCATTTTAATTATGATGTGTCTTGGTGTGGTCCTCTTTGGATTCCTTTTGTTTGGGGTTCTCTGCACTTCTTGGACCTGTAAGTCCATTTCTTTCACCAGGTAGGGGAAGTTTTCTGTCATTATTTCTTAAAATAGGTTTTCAATATCTTGCTCTCTCTCATCTTCTGGCACCCCTATAATTCTGATGTTGGTACTCTTGAAGCTGTCCCAGAGGCTCCTTACACTATCTTCGTATTTTCGGATTCTTTTTTTATTTTGCTTTTCCAGTTGGGTGTTTTTTGCTTTTTCGCATTTCAAATCTTTGACTTGATTCTTGTGCTCCTCTGGTCTGCTGTTGGGAGTCTGTATAGTATTCATTATTTCAGTCCATGTATGCTTAATTTCTAGTTGGTTCTTTATCATAACATCGAGGGTCTCATTAGATTTCTTGTAGATCTCATTAAGTTTATCGGCAGCGTCTAGACAGTTCTTGAGAGACCTTAAAAGTGTGGTTCTGAACTCTATATCTTCCATTGACAATTTTGTCCTGTTTCTTTGTCTCCGCATTTTTTTTTATGCTTTCTTGGTGCACCCCCTAGTGGTCTTTGTGCACAGTCTTGTTGTAGTTAAGCCTTGATTGTTGTAGTTAATACTGGGGGGATTTGACCTCCAGGCCAACTGGCTGTGAGAGTCAGCTGTGTCTGCAGTGGGAAAACTTCTGTCCTCTGGGGAGGTGCTAATCTAGCGTTTGCCTGAGGCTATCTGGCAAATGGCTCTGTGCAGGGCTTGGGCGGGGCGGGTCGCACGGGATCAAGCAGGGCGGGCAGAGCGAGCAGTTATGGCTGCTCTCAGTTCCGTCCCTAGGGGCTCTGCCTCACAGAGTCCAGCAACCGCTGCAAACCTCGGAGAGAAAGCTGCCTTCAAGTTCCGACCAAAGCCAGACAGTCCCGCTTCTCCCGTTTGAGTCTGGGTCCCTAGAGACTCGCCCGGATCTGGAGCTCAGAGTCTGAACCTCCCTCCCGATTGAAAACAACAACCGCACCCTCCGCCGTCAGCCCGCTCACGCGCACTCCTCACCTCAGTATTTCACTTCAGCACTGCGCCTCTGAGTCTGGGTATGATATTCTCTTTCCTCCTAGTTGTAGAATTTCCACTCAGCCAGCCTTCCTGTGGTTCTGGATGATGTCCGTTCCGTCTTTTAGGTGTACCCTTGAATTGGTTGTTCGAGGCAGCAATCTCCGGCGTTAACCTATGCCGCCACCTTGGTTCTCTCTGTTTTTTTATTTTTTGGCTTTACATATTTTGATGTTCCTATGTTGAGTATATAAATGTTTATATGGATTATATTCTCTTGTTGGATGCTTCTTTTATCATTATGTAATGTCCTCCTTTGTCTCTTACTATAGCCTTTGTTTAAAGTCTATTTTGTCAGTTGGTTGAGCATTGTCCCATGTACCTGGAGGTTGCCGGTTTGATTCATGGTCAGGGCACAATCCTGGATTGCAGGTTCAATCACCAATAGGGGGCATGCAGGAGGCAGCCAATTGATTTTTCTTTCTTATTGGTGTTGCTATTTCTCTGAAATCAATAAAACCATAATTAAAAAATAAAGTCTATTTTGTCACATAATTATCACTATCCCAGAAATTTTTCCCCTTTCCATTTGCATGAAATATCTTTTTCCACCCCTGTGCTTTTAGTCTGTGCATTTCTTTCATTCTCAAGTGGGTCTCTTTTAGACAGCATATATATGGGTTTTTTTCTTATCCTTTCAGCTATCCTATACCTTTTGATTGAAGAATTTACACTATTTAAAGTGATTATTAATAGGTATGTATTTATTGCCATTTTATTTGTTTAACTATGTTTTTTAGCTTTTTTGTTTGGTTTTTTTTGCTTTTTTCTTTTTTCTCATTGTCTTTATTGGCCCTTTAACCGTTCTTATAATGCTAGGTTGATCTTAACAAACTCATTTAGATTTCATTTGTCTGGGAAGATCTTTATGTCTTCTTCAATTTTAAATTACAGTTTTATTGGGTAAAGTAGTCTGTGTTGAAAGTCCTTCCTTTTCAGCACTGAATATTTCATCCCACTCCCTTCTGGCCCGAAATGTTTCTATTCAGAAATGAGCTAAAAGTATTATGGGAGCTCCTTTTTAGGTATCTAATTTTCATTGTGTTGCTACTTTTCAGATTATTTCTTTGTCTTTAACCTTGCTATTTTAATTACGATGTATTTGGTGTGGGCCTCCTTGGGTTCATCTTGTTTGGGATTGTGTGTGCTTCCTGGTCTTGTGTGTCTTTTTCCTTCACCAAGCTAGAGAAGTTTGTCATTATTTCTTCTAATAGGTTCTCAATTCTTTGCTCTCTCTTCTCCTTTCTCTACCACCATGATGTGAATGTTGATACACTTCATTTTGTCCCTAAGGTTCTTTAAACTATTTTCATTAAAAAAAATTTGTTGTTGTTGCTCTGATTGGGTAGCTTTTCTACCTTGTTTTTCAAATCACTGATTCATTTGTCCACTTCATTCAACTTTATGTTTATTCCTTCCAGTGTATTCTTCATTTCATATATTGTATTCTTCATTTCTGACTGGTTCTTTTTTATGGTTTCTATGTCCTCTTTGCATGTTGTTGTCATTCCTACTAAGTTCCTTGAAGGTCTCACTAAGTTCCTAGAACATCCTTATAACCATTTTTTTATACTCTATCCTGATAAATTGCTTACCTAAATTTCATTTAGTCTTTTCCTGGGGATTTCTCCTGTTCTTTCATTTGTGGCATCTTCTTTGTCTCCCCATTTGGGCTGCATCTTTGTATTTGTTTCTATATTTTAGTCTTTGGAGGGTGGCCTTAGTGGGTGTCCTGTGGTACTAGTGGTGCAGTTTCCTTGATCACCTGATCTGAGTGCTACAGGAATGTCCCTTGTGTGGGTTATGTGGGCTCTCCTGTTGCAAAAGAGTCTTGATTGTTATTGGTTTATTCATGTGTGGTGTCAGCCCTGTGTCTGGCTGACTGTGAAGATCAACCTCAACCACACTGTATGACCTGCTGTGCAGGTACTGGTTACATGCAGCAGAATTCACCTTAGAAGGGTCTGGTATCTGCAGAGATCTCCCCTTGGGTGTGTCACTTGTGAAGATAATTGGATCCTGGGCTGATGTCTGAAGCTGGCCACTGGGTGTTTTGGTTCTGGAGCCTCTTGGGAGGGACTGTGGTGAAGGCCAATGTCAGGTGCTGCCTATGACTGGTTGTGGGCAATGTTTTTGGAGCTACAAACGATTTAGTTTGTGGCTGCTTTTGCTTAACCTAAATGTGCATGAAAGGATTAGTTTCACAACAAGGCTAGCTTTTATCAGCATCTGGCCTGGGAGTAGATCAGCAAAAGACCTAAGGCATTCTGAGATCCACCTCCACCTGCCTCTGCCTGCCTTACGTATAACAGCGTGTGTGTGTGTGTGTGTGTGTGTGTGTGTCTTAACAGTCTTTCAAGTTGGCTAGGAAATTAAGTTTGAATTCATTCTAAATCTCTACACTTTTACCTCTCTCACATTTTGTTTTTGATGTTACATTTTACATCTTTATTTTGTGTATTACTTAACTGTTACAGTGCTAGTTATTTTTATGAATCTTCTCAGTTGACCTCATATTAGCTTTATAATATACTATCTTCATAATATACTTTTATCAGAGATTTTTACTCTGTGTTCATGTTAGTGATTAGTGCCCTTTCTTTTCAGCTTAAAATTTGCATTACTTGTAAGACCAGTTAGTTTTGATGACCTTTAGCTTTTGTTCCTTTGGAACCCTATCTCTCCAGCTCTGAATGGTAACATTGCCAGGTAGTGTTTTCTTGATTAGAAGGGTATTTTTCCTCTCAGGGCTTTGAATTTATCATGTCATTCTCTTCTGGCCTACAAAGTTTTTGCTGAGAAATCTGCTAATAGTCTTATAGGAACTCCCTTACACTTAATACATTTTTTTTTCTCTTCCCGCTTTTAAGATTTTCCTAACGTCATCAACTTAAGACATTTTATATGTCCTTTTGGTCTGTTTGGGTTCATTTTGTTTCAAATTCCCTGACTTTCTGGATCTGGTTGTCTGTTTGCTTCTCAAGTTTGGGGAAGTTTTCAGCCATTATTTCTTCAAATAACTTTTCTGACCCTTTCTCTTTTCTCCTACAGGGACCCTTATAATATGAATGTTATTTCACTTGTTATTTTCTTATAGGTCCCTTAAGTCATCTTCCATTTTTAATTTTTCTTTTCTTTTTGCTGCTCTTTTGTGATGAGGTCTACTGCTCTGTCTTTCTAGATCACTGATTCTCTTTTTCCTGCTTCTTCTAATCTGCTATTGTACCCCCTACTGTATTTTTCAGTTTAGTATTTTATTCTTCAGCTCTATGACATCTGTTTGGTACTTATATATTCTCTTTGTGGATGTTTGTGCTGTGTTCATAAATTTTTCTCCTGAGTTTGGTTAGCATCTTTATGATCATCACTTAAAAATCTAATCAGGTAAATTATTTACCTTTGTCTTATTATGTTTTCTTTCCTGGTGTTTTATTTGGAACACATTCCTTTGTTTCCTCGTTTGCTTAACTCTCTGCTTGTTTCTGTGTGTTAGGTGAAACAGCTGTCTGTCTGCCAGTCCTGAAGGGTGGCCATAGGCAGGAGATGAACCTTATTGCTTAGCCTTTCCCTGACACTCGGTTGCCTCTTGAACCTGGTGATTGTCTAAGCATTCTGGTTTATTCTTGGTCGGGGCTCGTTGAAGGGATGCCGAGACCTGTGGTGTTGCAGAGAGTGGGATCTCAGTCAGCTCCTGCTTTCAGGCAGATTGGAGTCTAGACCAGCCGTGGGCAAACTACGGCCCACGTTTGAAATGAATAAAACTAAAAAAAAAAAAAAAAGACCGTACCCTTTTATGTAATGATGTTTACTTTGAATTTATATTAGTTCACACAAACACTCCATCCATGCTTTTGTTCCGGCCCTCCGGTCCAGTTTAAGAACCCATTGTGGCCCTCGAGTCAAAAAGTTTGCCCACCCCTGGTCTAGACCCTCAGGTAGCAGCTTTTACAGTATGCAAACATACACAGTCCTGTGGGACGGCAGTGGCAAACCCTGCCGACTTCCGGACCCACGGGAGTTATGGGTTTTCTCCTTGGCAATAGATGCAAAAATTCAGGGCTCAGACAAGTGTTTGAGCTCTTTTTTGGCAGGTCCTGGCAAGCTGTAGCTAGTCCAGGGGAGACGCAAAGATGGCTTCCCTTGGCCCATGTTCTGTGAGGAACCCTTCCTTAGCCCCGGGGTGAGTCATCCACCAAAAGCCTGCCACTCAGGCTGAAGCTGAGGGCCAGTAAATAGGCCTTTTTCAGAGGAAGACTTGGGTGTTTCAGTCTGCTGTCTGTGCTGTGCCGTGGAGGGATCATAGTTTGCCAAGAACTGTCTCTAATTGTTTCAGATCCACGGGGCTCAGAAACACAATTCATCCTGGCCACACGAGCCAGGTGCCTGGGGAGTTCCCTTGTGTGGGCTACTTGGGGCCACTTAACTTTGTTGGGGCTATCGGAGTGGTGCAGGTGCCAGGCATGCCCATTGGCATTAGCAGGTTAGAGGCAGAGTGCAAAAATGGTGCCCACCAACACTATAAAGGTAGAGGGAGAATGCAAAAGTGCCTCTCGCCAGCGCCTTTTCTTCACGGAGAGGAAGAGCCCTAATTGTCTCCTGCACGAGCCTCGACCAGGGCCTGGAATCGAGCCTGCAACCCATATGCCCTTGACTGGAATTGAACCCGGGACCCTTTAGTCTGCGGCTGATGCTCTATCCACTGAGCCAAACCAACTTGGGCCGCACAAGCCCTTTAAGAGTGAATCTCCGTTACTTACATCCTGTGGCTCTCCTGGACAAAAACCCTGTTGTGTTTCAAAGCCAAATGTTTTGGGGGCTCATATCTCCCAGGCAGAGTCCAAGGGTTGGGGTGCTTGATGTGGGGCATCAGGGAGAAACTCTGTATTTGTGAGCTCTCTCCTGTCCATGGTTCACTATGCCTGGATGGGCTTTTTAGTGAGACCGAGTATTCTGCTTCTGCTACCGTTTTATTCTTGTCCTGAAGGAGCTGTTCAGCTAGTTTTCAGAGCAAATTGTTCCATATGTAGCTGTAGTTTGTCATGTTCCATGTGTAGCTGGGAGGAGGAGGTAAGTTCATATCTTCCTATGCAGACTCTTTGTGCTTTTTAAACTGGAAGGAGAAGCACAAGTGTGAATATAATCTTAAGGAATTTACCAGTAACTTATGCTTCTTAGGCAGTCAGAATTACCTTTAAAATAGGTGCAAAGGTTAAGAATTTTCCTGTTGGCCCTGCCTTACTGGTTATTATAAAACTAGAGGCCTGATGCACGAAATTCATGCAAGAGCAGGCCTTCTTTTCCCTGACTGCCAGCACCGGCTTCCCTCTGGCACCCAGGACCCAGGCTTCCCTCTGGCCCAGCGTCATCCATAAAAACGTCCGGAATGATGTCCAGTCTAATTAGCATATTATCCTTTTATTATTATAGACTAGGGGCCCGGTGCACGAAATTCGTGCACTGGGTGTGTGTGTGGGGGGGAGTGTCCCTCAGCCCAGCCTGCCCCCTCTCACATACTGGGAGCCCTCAGGCATTGACTCCCATCACCCTCCAATCACAGGATCGGCCCCTTGCCCAGGCCTGACGCCTCTGGCCTAGGCGTCCGGCCCAGGCAGCGGGGACCCGCAGCTGCAGCGGCCCCGCGATCGTGGGCTTCGCTTTAGGCCCAGGCAAGGGACCCCTAGCTCCCGGGACTGCCAGCTTCGACCATGCCCAGCTCCCATTGCTGGCTCCACCCCTACTTCCTGCTATCACTGGCCAGGGCGGCAAAGGCACCTGATTCTCCGATCATGGCTGGGGGGCAGGGCAAAGGCGGCCCCAGGGCCGCCTTTGCCCTGCCCCCCAGCTCTTAGCTCCCCCCTGGGTTTCCGATCACTGTCAGTGGCAGGGGGCTTCTTCCTGCTTTCCCTTTCGCCTCCCTGCATTGTGCCTACATATGCAAATTAACCGCCATCTTGTTGGCAGTTAACTGCCAATCTTAGTTGGCAGTTAATTTGCATATAGCCCTGATTAGCCAATGAAAAGGGTATCGTCGTACGCCAATTACCATTTTTCTCTTTTATTAGTGTTGATACATGGTTCTATTCTTCAGGTTGGTGAGTAAGTCAGGTGACAGATGAGCCTGAGTTAATGTTTTGGTGATAAAGTCAAGCACGAGCCTGACTTAGTGGTGGAAATCATTGGAACTTGGTCTGGTTGTATTTTTCCTGGCTCTGTTTTAGGAATGCTCAAATCACCATCTCAACACAAGCCGGATAAGAATGTATCTGGAAATAATGTTGTCTTAGTGTGCTTGTCACTTTGAGTAAAGTCACCCCCAAGAAATACTTTTGAAAGGTCATGATTATATTTTTTTCAGGGAAAGAAATGGGACAGTGCTTTTCCAGAAGTACGAGTACACAGCTCATGCGGGCCTTTCCTCTTCCTTACTTTGACTACATGCCACTTTAAAAATTCCATCTTCATATTGTTACATGGGGTTCGGGGCACAGAATCTCCCCCTTGTCGGTTCTTGCCCTACAAAGTTTGAAGAATAAACTCGCAGACTAAAAGGCTTCTTTAGTAAAAAATGCGGAAGTTTATTGGAAGCATATACAAACTTTGCTTGGGCAGTGGTCAGGGGATCCCCTGGGGAGGGGTCCCCAAATGGGAAAAACCTGCTCACTCTCTCTTATGGGGGGAAAAAAAATCAATCCTTTTTGAGCCTCTTTGTTGCTGGGTTTATAAAGGCTGCAGCTCTTTGTCTCTTCACGACCCTTTCTCATTGGACCCTTCCTTAGTGTATGACCCTTGTGCTATTTAATTGGTCATTCTTTTGCAGAGTAGCGGTTTCAAAGCCCAGAGCCCTGTGTGCCCCCCTTTCCTCTCCCCCTTATCTTGCAACATCCCTCTCTCCTCTGAATGTATGGTTCCCTTGTAACATTCCTCCATCCTCTGCATAAGCGAGATGAGCATTCTGGCATCTTGGCGCTATCTCCTTCCCGTCACTCATGCATTCCTCTCCGAGGGACCCCCCCTCCCCCTTCCCTGAAACTGCCTTTTTGTCTCTAAAATTTCTTTCAGTATTGTTAAATGTTCTTTGAGTAGATAGCAAATAATGATACTTTAAACTCTAAGAAAAACTTCTTTACTGGCTATCCCATTAAATAATAAGGTTGGAGTCTGAAATGGCATAAAGTAATTACTAAATAATTAATTTGGGGATGTAAGAAAATGTTTATTATTTAATTCAGTAGAGGCCCGGTGCACAAAATTTGTGCACGGGGGGTAGGGGGGTCCCTCAGCCCAGCCTGCACCCTCTCCAATCCAGGATCCCTCTCGCAATCCAGAACCACTGGCTCCTAATGGCTCGCCTGCCTGCCTGATGCCCCTAACTGCTTCCCTGCCGGCTTGATGGCCCTAACTGCTCTCCCCTCCTGGCCTGATCCCCCTAACTGCCTAATTGCTCTCCCCTCCTGGCGTGATCCCCCTAGCTGCCTAACTGCTCTGCCCTGCCAGCCTGCTGAGAGCTCTCTGCCGCAGCTCTGCCCCTATCCTGATTGGTTGTTATATGATGGCATCCAGGACAATTTGCATATTCCTCTATTATTAGTATAGATACTTCATTCTGTTGGTGGGATTTGGGATTGGGTCTGGAGTGGTGGACATGAGAAGACAAGGGGAATTGTGGCAGGTGTGAGGGTAGCACACAAGCATTGCTGAGGTTGACTTTCCTGTCCTACACTTGTGTGACTGAGGAAGTATTTGCAGTAACAGAAAGTGTCGCTTCCCAGCGAAGGCGGCTATCGGCTCCCCCGCCTCCCAGCATGATTCCTCTGGCTGCAGGTGGAGCTGGCCCTGGTCCACACAGCAGCGCACTCACTATGGTGGGGTGTGCTAAAGACAACCGCTCTCCTATTGTGGTGATCACTTCATGGGGCATATAAATGTCCAACTACTATGTTGTACACCTGAAAGTAATATAGTATTGTATGTCCAGTGTAATTGAAAAATAAATTAGGAAAGGAAAAAGATGGCCCCTGCCTGTCAGAGCAGGAAGTGCTGAGATGCACAGAGCTAACCAGGGGGAGACTGAATTTCTCACCATTCCCTCACACCTTCCCCCTGCCTGCCTCTGCTTTTGTAGTCTGCAAGGGGGACTTGACCTTTTGAGAATCTGGAAGCTCCTAATAGGAGAATGTCTAGATTGCAAAGAAAGACCTCCTGCTCCACCCTCCAACCTAATGGGTCTTTCAGTGAGGAACACTTGCTTCAAGGCCCTCTTTCTGTTCTCTTCCGCAACGATTGATGCATTCGGTATCCCAGCTGAGATGTGGAGGGTATGAAGACAGTGCCCCTGGCCCAGCAACTCTCCAAATAAGATAGTAACAACAAAGCCTGTTTCTTGGAATTTGTGTAAATAAATTTGTTAGGGTTTGGCCGGTGGTGAGGACTGTGAAAGAATTCACACTAAAAGAAGAGATGCAGAGAGGAAGTTTATTATACTTTCCACAAAGGGAAAGGCCCAAGTATTGCTAATCAACACAGGGCAAGAAACAAGAGTGGCTTCCCCTTGTAATCCTTGACTGTTGCTAAGCCACAAGGAAGGGAGGAGGATTTTGGGTGAAGTTGAGTTTGTCTCTCTGTCAGGAGACAGTCCAGGCAGATGTCCTACTCCCCCCTGAGCCTGTAAAACATGCTTAGAGCAAAAGTTATGACAAGTTCAAAAAGGGCTTGTTCGAAGGGGTGGGAGGAAGGGAACTTTCTACTAACTAGAGACTACTTGGTAGGAATTATTCCTGAGTTATAAAAAGAGTGGGGGGCAGGGTATGCAAGAATGTAGCCTTGAAAGTAGCTTATCTTGTCTTGCAGTTTGAACAGGAGCTAACAATCATGAGGTTTAATTACCAGGTGCTTCTCATACATTGTGGAAGGCCCACAGCAAACAAAAAGAAAGGCCTTTTTAAAGAAAGGTTATTTCAAATCTGTACTTAGCAACTCTCACTTGACATCTTATATATGATTTATGCTAACCTGCTCCTGAAATATTAGTGTGGGTCAGGACCCATGGCCCATGGCCCCATTACCTGGGCCACGAGGCACTGAAAGATAAGAGGAGACCTAGTAGTTTCCTGTAGTAGGTTCCACAGAGACTGAGAGACAGAAAGTCTGATGCCTAGTAGTTTGCCCATCGAGTGGGTGCTGGAACTGTGAACCTGCCCGGATCAGGAAAATCAGCTTTGCGGTCTTTTTTCACTCCCCTGAGGCTCGTCTCCTACGTTGGGTCTACTTTATGCAGCTGCTTTCCTCCTTCCAGGCCTTGATACAGCATGGTGACAATGCTGCCACCTTCCTTCTTTAGTGTTTAGCTTTGGCTGCTGGTAGTCTACACATTCTTCAATTTTCCCTTCTAGGAATAGAATCTCAAGGCATACTCTTAGCTTGATTCGAAACTAGGAGCAGATTAGCTATTTCTTGAATTCAAATTAGCTACTGATTGCTTGGTTCCTGCCCCACTACTTGGAGTAGCAAGAGAAGAACAAAAATAGTAAGTTCTAAAATCTGGCCTTTGCTTTGGTAATAAGCAGAGAAAATACTCATGTGAGATGTCTGACTTTTTCTTCTTTAATCTCTTTGTATTATACAGCTTCACCCAGAAATACCCACCTGTAAAATTTTTATCCGAAAAGGATCGTAAAAGAATTTTGGTAAGTTAGCATATCTGATTAATATTTGTAGTATTAAGGAATTTGTTTTCTAAATTGAGTTTTAATTCACACACCATAAAATTCCCCCTTATGGGATATACAATTCAGTGGTTTACCATTCACAAAGTGTATTCACAAAGCTATAAACAGCACCGTGTTATAATTCTAGAATATTTTCATCACAACAAAAAGAAATTACTTCATGCTCATTAGCAGTCATTTTCCATACTTCTTCCCACCCCCCCACCCCCACCCCTAACTCCTGGCAACCACTAAAATCACTTTCTGTCTTTATGGCTTTTCCTGATTTGGACATTTCATATGAACAAAATGATGGAATATGTGGTCTTTAGTATCTAATTTCTTAAACTTAGAATAATTTTTCCAGGGTTCATCCATGCTGTAGCATGAATCAGTACTTCATTCCTGAACAATATTTCACTGTATGGATGTGCCACATTTTGTTTATTTATCAGTTGATGGCATTTGGGGTTTCTACTTTGAATAATGCTTCTTTGAACATAATGTGTACAAGTATTGGTGAGGACATAGGTTTTCAGTTCTTTTCAGTATGTACCTTTTCAGTATGAGTGGAATTGCTGGGTATATCACTTTTTGAGGAAATGTGAAACTTTTCCAGAGTAGTGGTTTTTAAAACCTTTTCTGGTTCACAGACCATTTTAAGGGAGGGCGGGGGGAGGGGGGAGAGAGAGAAAGAGAAACATCGATGTGATAGATACATTAACTGGTTGCCGCCTGCATGTGCCCTGACCAGGGAGCTGGGAGCGAACCCAAACCCAGGTACATGTCCTTGACTGGGAATCAAGCTCTGAGACCCTTCAGTGCGAGGGCTGGCGCTATGACCACTGAGCAACACCAGCCAGGGCTCTTCAAGCATATTTGTGATGGTTGTTTTGAGGAACACAGGTAGTGTTTGTTGGCTGTGTGTCTTTCTGTACAGGTCATGTATTCCTGTTTCTTTGCAGAGCGCATACTTTTGTATAAAATTGGACATTTTATGTAGTATATTGTAGCAGGTCTGGATACTGTTCCCCTCTCCCTAGGAGACTAGTTTTATTTTTGTTTGTTTAGTGACTTGGCTGGTCTGCTTTAGTGACATCTGTGTCCCCTGAATTGTGAAGCTCCGTGGATGCCCCTGGGAGAGCACAGACTTGGGCATGGACACACTCACCCTGGGATGACAGTGGTTCTAGCAGAGCTCTTGCTAGTATTGACCATCTCGTTCCCTGATGTCGCTGTTAAGCCGTCTGCCTTGTGTGGTGTCACACCAATTGTTAGGCCCCAGTAATTGCCAGTTGAGTGAACTGTTCTTTCAGTAATGCTTTGGGTTATAAACTGTTCCTCGTCTGGTCCATTAAATTCTTTGCAGAGGTGGATTTTGAGGCCAGTGTTTGAGGTTTGCTCTGACCGCAGGAGGGCTCTTAGATGTCTCTTCCTCTGGGTCTTCCTATTGAACTTGCTGGCTTGTGATTTAGCTTGTCCTCATAGAGCTACCAGCCTCCTTTGTATTGCTTACCACCTCCATCTCCACTGTTTGGAGAGCACCCTTATGCTTGAACTTCCCTATACTTTCTTTCACATAAAGTTGATTTGGGGGCAGCTTTGTAGCTCTCTGTGTGTGTGACTGCCCTGCCCTTGGGGAGACCTCAGCCACTGCTCTGGAGCTGGGAGGGAATAGCACTGCTCTTTACAGGCCAGGAGCTGGGCAGGTGCAGAGGCCCCATCTTCTCGCCTCTCTGCTCATAGGAATCTCCACCTGTGAGCAAACAGGGACAAGGCCTCCAGTCTCACTGGTCACAGCTATGGAGCTGCTGCCCTGTGGGTGGAGGGAGGGAGCTCTTCACCACCTGGCTCGCTTGCCAGGAATTTAGCCTCTGTTGCTCACAGCTGGAGGAGATGAGAGGTGCTGATGGCTGCCTTCCTGGTGAGATTCCATCTTTTGACTGGGAGCTCCATTTTTTTTGGCCACGCCCACCACTCTCCCACTGTGAACTGTGTGTGGAAGGTTGAAGGGGGAGCGAGCCATGGCATAAGTGTCACAGACTCTTACTGAATTTTAATACATTTTCTTGCATAAATGTTTCTTCATTGGTTGTATACTCTTGTGATAATTTCTAGAGACTTTAAATGGTTGTTGTTTTTTTCAAATCCTTATCTGAGGATATGTTTATTGACTTTTTTAGAGAAAGGAAGGGGGAGAGAGAGAAAAATCAATGTGAGAGAGAAACATTGATTGGTTGGTCGCCTCTCTTATGTGCCCCAACCAGAGAATAAACCCAAAACTAGGTAAGTGCCTTGACTGGGACTCAAACCCACGCACGGCCTTTTAGTGCATGGGACAGTGCTCCAACCAAATGAGCCACCTGACCAGGGCTAATGGTTGTTCGTTTTTCAATTAATTTTCACCAGTTATGGTTGTTTTGTGGGGGAACAGGTCTACAGAGCACCTCACACTACCATTATGGAAAAATGTCTTATCTGTGACCTTAATATAAAGGGTTAGTACACAAGGTTGTTTCTTATTTTTCCACCCATCATCTAGGTCAGTGATGGCGAACCTTTTGAGCTCGGCGTGTCAGCATTTTGAAAAACCCTAACTTAACTCTGGTGCCGTGTCACATATAGAAATTTTTTGATATTTGCAACCATAGTAAAACAAATATTTATATTTTTGATATTTATTTTATATATTTAAATGCCATTTAACAAAGAAAAATCAACCAGAAAAATGAGTTCGCATGTCACCTCTGACACGTGTGTCATAGGTTCGCCATCACTGATCTAGGTTGTAGGAGTATGTACCCCAAACACCAAAGTCACACTCCTGAATCAATATTAATTCTGTTTCCCCCACATAAATAGTTACAGAAGGTCTTTTGCCTTTAGATGGCTTACATAAATCTCACCCTGAGCAGATCTAAAGTCTATTTACTTATACACCCATCATCACATCAAAAATGTTTATGCATTTAAGTGCGAATTGAGGACTATATCAGCGTCTTCAGCTGCAGAGGAAAGATAATTCTACTCTTTTTGTGTCACTGTGGTCAGAAAGTATGGTGCTCTGCACTAATTTATGATCCTGCACAGTCTTCAAAGGTTATTATTACTGTTTCCATGTGGGATGCTCTGCCTGGCAGTGCTGAGTATTACTGGATTTATTTCACTCTGCGCATAACCACAATAAGTGGACTCAGTGTTTTCATTCATCTGCCACCTCATAGGTTAAGTCACTTTGGTGCCTGAGTCTGGCATACTGTTGTGAAATTTAAAAGCCTTGTCAGTAATTGTTGAAGCCACAGAACAAAGACAGGGTTTTGTTGGAGAAGTTTTTGCTGGTTTACCAAGCAGCATGACTTTGAATGCTGACCTTGAACTAGATCACTTTAGTTGCCAGTTAATTCCTGAAAGAGCAAGAACTACAAGCACATATAGATGAGCTCATAAACTGCAGAGCCATGCCAAGCTGTGTAAGAGGTCTGTTTCTCTTCTTCCCACTGTCTCCTGGCTATTAGATTAGCTCCTTGTTATTCAGGGGTACGCCTGGGCTTGGTGATCAGTCTTCCTGAGCGAGCTTCCTCAGAGGTATGCTTCCGCCAGCTTTGTTTCTATTTTAAATGCTTGCTTAATGGGCTGAACTTCATTAGGAAGCCATTATAACCATCCAGCTATGTCACATAAATCTTTTGGTATTTTAGATAGAAAGGCATTGTTCAAGAAAAACAGTTGAAGTCCTTTTTAAACAACACTAAGGTGCTTCCAGCAGTTTTATGTTCTTCCTAAAACTAGGGAAGAGTTGGAGGTGATCGTGTATAATTTAATACACAATCTGCATTTCTGAGGTAGAGTTAGCATGGCACAGAACATCTTATTTAACAAACAGTTGCACATAGATATAGTTACAGTAGAAGTTGTTACATTTCCTTTAAAAAGGTGTAATTTTTCTCATTTAAGAACTGTGGAAAACATGAGAAATACAACCAAATAAAGGTAAAGTAAAATGAATTCTCACCTAGTGGTGAATCAATTTGAAGTTTAGTTATTTTTTCAGAAAATTCTCTGTAAAAATCTATACAGCACACTATAGGAGTGCTAAAGCTAAAACACAAACTGGACAGATGAACAGGTAGTGGGGAGAACATGGAATTAAGACTGTGGGCTTATATATCACTGGAGGCTCAGTGCACAAAATTTGTGCATGGGGTGGGAGGCGGGGGGCGGGGGGGGGGGGAGTCCCTCGGCCTGGCCTGCACCTTCTCGCAATCTGGGACCACTGGCTCCTAACTGCTTGCCTGCCTGATCATCTCTAACCACTCTGCCTGCCTGCCTCATCACCCCTAACCACTCGCCTGCCTGCCTGATAACCTCTAACCACTCTGCCTGCCTGCCTGATAGCCCCTAACTAATTGCCTCCCTGCCTGATCTTCCCTAACCACCTCTGCCTTGGCCCCCGCTGCAGCAGCTTTGTCCGGAAGGTCGTTTAGCTGTCTGGTCTAATTAGCATATTACACTTTTATTACTATAGATTATTAGTGATCGTGGATCTTGGTCAAAACCTCAGTTCCTCTGGATCCACCTCTAAACAGAGAGACAGAAAATGGTGCTCTCAGTAAAAAATGAGTATAGCTGATGGAAAGCTGTTGGAGTACCAGGATTTTCCAACCCTTCATACTCTAACCCATATTTGTGTTTCCATCAGAGCACATGTCAGTACCTAATCAGTGGTTGACACACGGTTCTTCTTAAGGCAGGCAGTACCTCTCCTGCTCTACCTTTTCCACCCAGAACAGCCAATTCTTATCTGTGATAAACCTGGACATGTGTCATATTTTATTTGAACAGGACTTCATGGCAAACTAACTGTCTAAAACTATAGACCTAGGTCTTTTTGTACTTTTTATTTTAGGTAAAAATAATTTTTTTTCCCTTACTGTAAATTTTTTCACTTTGGAAGGAGGGCATGAGATGGATGCAAGTTTTGATGGAGAGAAGGAGGAATGGGAAAGTAGGACAGGGAACAGTCCCATCATACGTCTGTTTTCAAGTTTATTTTTTTCACTGCCACCTCCCAGGAATGCAATATGCTGTGTCTAGCCCTTCACTTATACCACTTCATTTGAATAAAGTCTTTTTATTAGTTAAAAAAATTTTAAATGTAACTTTTCCATTGTTATGGTGTAAGTTTTAGAACAGTTGTTGCTGCTCTCCCGTCCCCTACAGGCCCTCACAGGCACACCATCTCTCTGTTTGCCTTCCTGCTCAGACAGTACCGGCCAGTGGAACTTGTGCGTTTAGAGCTTTGGTCTGCAAACAGCATCTATTGTTCATTAATTTGTTCTTATGAACCATTTGAAAGATACTAATTTTTCATGGGGTTCTTGAGTCCATTTTAAATATCACTTTTTTTTTTTTTTTTTGCTTGTTCCCAGATCTCTGCATTTTGCTAATCACTTAAAAAAAGAAGTAATTCTAAAACTTGGCAGGAGTCGTATTAGAACTATATAAGTGATGGTCAGCATCCCATTCATTATAAAACAAGAACCTTTTTTTGTGTTTTTTAAATCAAGATATATTTGACATACAACATTGTGTAAATTTAAGGTGTACAATATATTGACTTCACACATTTATATTGCGTTATGGCTGCCATTGTAGCATTAACTTAGACCTCTATCTTGTCACACAGTTGTCATTTCTTCTAGTGTTGGGAACAAATTAAGATATGGTCTCTTGCTAGCTTAGTGTTTATATGACAGTTCTGTTGTTTATAATCCCAGGACTTACTTACCTAATAGTTGCAAGTTTGTACCCTAAACTCGCCTGCCTGCCTGATAACCTCTAACCACTTTGCCTGCCTGCCTGATAGCCCCTAATTAATTGCCTCCCTGCCTGATCTTCCCTAACCACCTCTGCCTTGGCCCCCGCTGCAGCAGCTTTGTCCGGAAGGTCGTTTAGCTGTCTGGTCTAATTAGCATATTACAATTTTATTATTATAGATTATTCGTGATCGTGGATCTTGGTCAAAACCTCAGTTCCAAAACCTCAATTTGTAATTGTCCAAACTTACATCCTAAACCACTGAACCACATCTCCTGTCCTCCCCTCCCTGGTAGCCACCACTGTGCTTTGACCTTTACGTTCTAAGCAGAGTGAAAGCAGTGTTGGTCTTTCTCTGCCTGGCTCACTCAGCAGGACGCCCTCCAGGTGCGCCCATGGCTCCACGAGGCCAGGACTTCCCTTCCCTTGGGCTGGATATTCTACTGCACGTACATCACACCACGGGCATCTTTGTGTGTTCCTCCACGCACTGAAACTTAGGTCTATGTCTAGGCTGTCTGGAATAATGCTTCCCTTTTAAGAATGTAAAATTTTCTGTCAAAGATGACATTTTAAAGCTTGAAATTACTGCTTTTCTGACTTATTTGCTGGGTGGTAGTTGCAGTTTTCACTGTTTGGGAGCTGACCGATGGTGTGACCTCTTGCCCTGGAGTGAGCAGTAAGGATACTGCTGTAAAGCCTTTGCCACCCTCCTTTCTCCCCTGGTCCTGAGGACGTCTCAGTTGTGGCTGCCCCAGAAATACGTCTTCTTGACATTAATTGTCCCCGTTCTCTTGTGCTTTCTCTGGGATGTCCCACACGCTGCAGATAACTGGAGGAGCGGGCTTCGTGGGCTCCCATCTCACCGATAAGCTCATGATGGACGGCCATGAAGTGACTGTGGTGGACAACTTCTTCACTGGCAGGAAGAGAAACGTGGAGCACTGGATCGGCCACGAGAACTTCGAGCTGATCAACCACGATGTGGTGGAGCCCCTCTACATTGAAGGTGAGTGCCACCGTGCCCTGTTGTCATCAGAGCCTGACAGGTGCGATGTCCGACTCCGCCCCGTCCGGTTTGTGTTGCATTTTGTGCTTGATTGGTCGTCCCATGCACAAGACACCAGTCTAGTTCCTGTGATAAAGAATGGTTATGACAGAGCAAGTCTGTCAGGTCTGACTTCACTTTTACATAGTCCCCTGGTTTTGAACTTCACGGCCTATAGAAGTGGGGCTTGTGTCATACACATCTGTCCCTATTGTCTAACAGGTCTGATGCCTACCCACCCATGAGAACTTACTTCTAGCTTTCTATGGGAAGGTAGATGACCTAGAATGCTGAATTCATAATGAAATTTCACATATAAAAGTCTAAAGCTGACTGATAATTTGGACACTTCTAGGAATTATGGTGTGGGAGCTACAATGGGTTGGATGGTGACCTCCCCAAAAGATATATTCACATTTCTTATTTTTTTTATCCTCACCCAAGGATATGTTCTTATTGATTTTTAGAGACAGAGGAAGGGAGGGAGGGACGGTAGGTGAAAGAGAGAAAAGCATAGATATGAGAAGAAACATCGATTGGTTGCTTCCAGCACTCCCCCTGACCAGGAGTCAAATCTGCATACCTTTTTGGTGAAAGTAGGTTAATAATAATAATAGTAAATAAATAAGACAATAAAAAATAATAATACAAGAATAATATTTTTTTTCATACTTACTCACCCCTGAATGTGGAAAAAGAATTGTGCTATGGCCTGCCCGAAGTTCCAGGGCTGTTAAGCAACTGAGCCAGAATCCAGTCTTGGGTTGACTCCAAAGCTTGTAAAGATATGCTCCTTCTCCTGCATGTATAGTGTAGCCTTCTGCTTTTCCCATATCAAATCCCAAGCATTTTCCCATGTTGGTAGAAAGTATCTTGAGCCATTTTAATTGCTCAACAGTGTTATTATATGGCTATACCATAGTTTATTTGTAATTGTATCCTTATTTTAATTTCTCCAGGGTTTTATAAATATGTGTCTGAATTTTATTTCCTCAATAAAGAATCTATATATGAACTGTGCTGAATACTAATGTCTTCTTTGTCATTTGGTAGTATCCATTTCACTAATACATTAGTAATAGCATTATCTTAAAAAAATATTAACAAAAATAATTTGATAGAAAAATCCATGCCTTGATGTACATTTTTTTTGGTTACTAAAAAGATTAGACTTTCTTACATGTTAATTCATACAAGAAATCTAAATCTCTTTTGCCTTTTTTAAAAATTTTGCTTTTAGTTTGACACTGTTTTGCACTAGAGATTGAGAGGCATAGCAGATCTACCTAACACATAGTTACAAACCCAAACAGGCACCCAAAATGAAAGAACAAAAGAATTCTCCTGAAGAAGGGATAAATAAGATGGAGATGAGAAATTTATATTATATAGAGTCAGAATAATAATGGTAAAGACGCTTAACAGCATGAGAGAATATATAGTAACTATGAAAACAGAAATACAGAATGACATAGCACAAATAAAGAACATATTGGAAGGAATACACAGCAGATTAGGAGAAGATGAGGATCGGATCAGTGAATTGGAAGACAGGGTAGAAAAAAAATCACTCAAATCAGAGAACAAAAAACAAAAAAAAAACATCAAAAAACACAGGAGGACCACTTAAGGGAGCCGCGGGACACCATGGAACGTAACAATAGACGAATAGCAGGTGTTCCGGGAGAGGCAGAAAGGGAGGAAGGGATAGAGAATGTGTTTGAAGACATAATGGCAGAAAACTTCCCTAACCTGGTGAAGGAAAGAGTCACACAAGTTCAGGAGGTGGAGAGAGTCCCAAGCAAGAAGAACCCAAACAGGCCCACACCCAGACACATCACAATTAAAATGCCAAGCATTAAAGACAAAGGGAGAATCTTAAAGGCAACAAGAGAAAAACAAACTGTTCCCTGCAAAGGAGCTCTCATAAATCCGTCATCTGATTTGTCATCAGAAATTCTATAGGCCAGAAGGGAATGGCATGAAGTACTAATCCAGCAAAGTTATCAATCAAAGTAGACGTTGATATAAAGAGCTTCCCATACAAAAAGAAAATGGCTAAAGGAGTTCATCACCACCAAGCAAGCATTACAAGAAATGCTGAAGAGACTGCTGTAATAAGAAGGAGAGAGAGAAACCTAGCCATACAAAATTAAAATGGCAATAAATAAGTACCTATTAATAATAACCTTAAATGTATATGGATTGAATGCTCCAATAAAAAGGCATAGGGTAGCTGAATGTTTATGAAAACATGACCCAACTATATGCTGTCTACAAGAGACCCACCTCAGAACAAAAGACACACACAGGATGAGAGTGAAGGGTAATGAAAACAAATTTTCCATGCAAATGGAAAAGGAAAAAGCTGGAGTAGCAATACTCATATTCAACAAAATAGACTTCAAAATGAAGGCCATCACAAGAGACAGCATAGGTCACTACATAATACTAAAGGGATCATCCAACAAGAGGATATAACTCTGGTAAACATATATGCACCCAATATAGGAGCCCCTAAAAATATTTTAAAACTTCTAGAGAACTTTAAGGGAGAGATTGACAACAATACAATCATAGTAGGGGACTTTTGCCGGGAGCCAATTCCAGCATGACAGCAAGGGCTGAATCATCTGGAGTAGCAAGGGCATTTCCCCAAACCTGAATCGGATGCATTAAAATGATTGCTTGCTTCCAGACAGCTCAGGGCATCTTAATCTACATGTTATTGCCTCCTACTGGCCAAATACCCGAACAGCTGGAGGCATTTCCTCAAATCTGACAATGGACTGTGTATACAAAACCCTACCCCTTGGAAGTGTCTATCTCTGCCTTGCCTCAGGACAATATGTGTTAATAAAAAGAATGGGGTCTTGAGACGAGGAGATCTTAGTTTCTTTAGCTAGGCTCCTCTGACCCCCAAATGCCTTTCAAAATTATGCTTCGTCTCTGGACTCTTTATTAAGTTACGCACAGCCCCTTCTCCAGATTGCTGAACCCTTCTAGATGCTGGAACAAGAACCCCGGCAGACTTTAACACCCTGCTGACTTCACTGGATCTTCCAAACAAAATATTAACAAGGAAACAGTGACTCTAAAGGACGTACTGGACCAGATGGATTTAATTGACATTCATAGAACACTTCACTCCAAAGCTGCAGAATATACACTCTTAAGTGCACATGGGTCATTCGCAAAAATAGACCTCATGTTAGGATACAAAACAAGTCTCTACAAGTTCAAGAAGATTGAAATCATGTCAAGCATCTTCTTAGATCACAGTGGAATGAAATTAGAAATCAACTATAGTAAAAACACCCCAAAACATTCAAATACATGGAGGCTAAATAGCATGTTATTAAACAATGAATGGGTCACCAATGAGATCAAGAAAGAAAGAAAAAAGTTTCTGGAAGCAAATGCAAATGAACACACAACAACCCAAATCTCTGGGACACAGCAAAAGCAGTCCTGAGAGGGAAGTTCATAGCACTATAGACCTACCTCAAAAAACAAGAAAAATTAATAATAAATTATTTAACCCTACAACTTAAAGAAAGAGAACAACAAGAAAAGCCCTGAGTAAGTAGAAGGAAGGAAATAATAAAGATTAGAACAGAAGTTAATGACATAGAGACTAAAAAAAAACAATTCAAAAAATCAATGAAACCAAGAGCTGGTTCTTTGAAAGGATAAACAAAATTGATAAGGCATTAGCCAAACTCATCAAGAAACAAAAAGAGAGGGCCCAAATAAATAAAATCAGAAATGAAAGTGGAAAAGTACCCACTGACACCACAGAAATACAAAGGATTGTAAGAAAATACAACAAGCTGGACAGTATGGATGAAACGGAAAAATTCCTAGAAAAATACAATATATGTTACAAGATCTGTATATTTCACCATATGCCCACGACCCCAAGTCAAAACTCTGTCACCATATATTAGAACCTCCATCTTCCCTCTCCCACTTCCCTCTGGCAACCACCACAATGCTGTTTGTGCTCATAAATTTCAGTTTTATATTCCGCATGTGAGTGAAATCATAGACTTCTTAGGTTTTTCTGACTAAGCATAGTGATCTCCAGGTCCATTCACGTTGCAAATGGCACTATTTTGTCCTTTCTTATGGCTGAAGAGTATTCCATTGTGTGTAGGCACCACATCTTTTTTATCCAGTCCTCTATTGTGGGACATATTGTTTGTTCCCATGTCTTGGCACGGTGAATAATGTTGCAATAAACATAGGTATATATATCTTTGCAAGTGCATGATTTCGCAGTTTTCGGGTATGTACCCAGGAGTGGGATTGCTGGGTTATATGGTAGCTCTGTTCTTAATTGTTTGAGGAATCACCAGACTGCTTTCCATAGTGGTTGTACCATCTACATTCCCACCAGCAGTGAACGAGGGTTCCCTTTTCCCACAGCCTCTCCAGCACTTGTTATTGCTTGTCTTGTTGATAATGGCCACTCTAACAGGTGTGAGGTGGTATCTCATTGTAGTTTTGATTTGCATTTCCCTGATTGTCCATAAGGTTGAACATCTTATCATGTATCTATTGGCTGTTTGTATGTCTTCTTGGGAGAGGTGTGGTTTCAGGTCCTCTGCCCACCTTTTGATTGGATTGTTTGTTTGATGTTGAGTTTTATGAGTTCTTTGTATATTTTGGAAATTAAGCCTTTGTTGGAACTACTGTTTGCAAATATCATCCCCCAATTGGTTGACTGCCTGTTCGTTTTGTTGTTCATTTATTGTGCTTTGCAAAAGCTTTTTAGTTTGATATAGTCCCATTCGTTTGTTTTTTGCCTTTACTTCACTTGCTTTTGGGGTCAGGTTTATAAAATGTTCTCTATGACCCATGGCCATAAGTTTGGTACTTGTTTTTCTTTTTCTATGCAACTATTTTTCGGGTCTTATGTTTAGGTCTTTGATCCATTTTGAGTTAATTTTTATAACTGGAGACAAACTGTAATCCAGTTTCATTCATTTGCATGTGGCTTTCCAGTTATCCCAGCACCATTTATTGAAGAGATTATCTTTACTCCAATGTGCTGTGTTTCTGGCTCCTATGTAGAAAATTATCTGTCCATATACATGTGGTTTTGTAGCTGGGCTCTCTATTCTGTCTCATTGATCTGTGTGTCTGTTTCTCTATCAATACCATGCTGTTTTGATGATTGCAGCTCTGTAGAATAATTTGAAGTCAGGTAGTGTGATATCTCCAGCTTCTTTCTTCTCAGTATTGCTTTGGCCATTCGGGGTCTTTTGTGGTACAAATCTGATGATTTTTTTGTTCTATTTCTTTAAAAAATGACATTGGGATTTTGATGGGGATTGCATTTTGATGGGGATTACCCATTGCTTTGGGTAATATGGCCATTTTAACTATGTTGATTCTTTCAAGCCATGAACACGGGATATTTTTCCATTTCTGATAATTAGTGCAAGTGTATTTTTCTTATGATTTTCTTAATAGCATTTTCTTTTTTCAAGCTTACTATATTATAGGAATAGAGTATATGCCCTGACTAGATGGCTCAGTTTGTTGGAGTGTCATCCTGTACACAAAAGATTGTAGGTTTGATTCCCAGTCAGAGCACATATCTAGGTTGTGGGTTCGATCCCCAGTCAGGTAGTGTATAGGAGGCAACTAATTAATGTCTCCCTTTAACACTGATGTTTCTCTCTTTCCCTTCCTATGTCTCAGAAAATCAATAAAAACATATTGTCAGGTGTTTTTTTAAAAACAAAGAACATAGTATATACTGTGTTTTTTTCATTCTATTTTTTATTATATGGTCGCTTTTTAATAATCCAATCTTGAGTTGTTAAAATGTGGTTTTAAAATGAGAGGAAAAATATTTTCTGCATGGTCACTGTATTTATTGAATAATTGCTGAATGTCCCTATGTTCTTTTCAGTTATTCATTCTTTTATTCAATAGATATGGAAGAACTATCTTCATTTTTAATATTAGCCTAATATGGAGGCTGACATGCTTGGAAAGTGAAATAAAAGAAGAGAGTTTGATAACCAAAGGAGAGATCAGTAATAAGGCTCTTATAAGTCAGTGAAAGAGTGTATGAGTACGTGCCAGAATGAGTGCAGTTTGTTCAAGGAGGGAACAATAAGTAGTCAGAAAATCTTCTTGCCTCCTAATATGATTTAATACACTAACATGTTAGTTATGTTAGAAAATTCATTTTAGAAATAACAGTTAATGTAATTTCTTAAAGTAGAATACAGAATTCAAAGTTGGGAAAGGAAAATCCTAAATGTAGTTAGATCTCATTCTATGCATGAAAAAAGCCCGAGACATGCTGTTTTACATCTGGCAAACATCCTAATTTCTTCTTGTTTAAAAACCATTTGATTTCCATTCCTAACTTGCATCTTTCACATTTTATTTCATCTTCACCTGAGGATATGTTTTCCATTGATTTTCAGAGAGAGTGGAAAGAAGGGGAGAGGGGGAAAGAGACAGAGGGGGGAGAGAGAGAGATGAGAGAGAGACACATTGATCAGTTGCCACTAGCACGGGCCCCCACCAGATCGAGGGTCGAACCTGCAACCCAGGTACATACCCTTGACCGGCATAGAACCCGAGACTCTTTAGTGCCCAGGCCAATGTTCCAACCACTGAGCCACGCCAGACAGTGCTTTCTCGTTTTATATCCAGGTGTAGGTAGTACAGAATTGGCATTAGAACTTAGATCTCCGGATTCCAAGTCCACTGCCAATAGCACTCTATTTGGTTGCATTTTGCACACCAGAATTCTTGTTTTGTCTATACTGGGTTTTTTTTTAATAATTTTTAATTTTCCAGTCATAGTTGACATACAATATCATATTAGTTACAGGTGTATACCCCAGAGATTAGACATTTCATAACTAAGTGATCATCGTACTAAATCTCACATCCATCTGAAACCATACATAATTATTAACTATATTTCCTCTGCTGTACTATATGTCTCTGTGACTATTTTATAACTGCCAATTCTTCACCTGAAATTAAACTAGAAATTAATAATAAAGATAGTTGGAAAACCAAAACATATTTGGAGATTAAACAACATAACATATGTGTCAAAGAAGAAATCTCAAGAGAACTTTAAAAGTATTTTGAACTAAATTAAAGAATTAGGTTTCTTATTTACTTTTTGTTCTTAGCTACTTATCAACTCAGAAAAACTGATGGGAGTTGGACAGCAGTCATAGGAGTTTCCTCATACTGAATTAGATCCCTTCAGTGCATTTATATATTGACAGACTGAAAACAATTTTAAAAGGTTTATGTGTTTTTAGGTTTTTTTTGAAGAAAAAGTATCCTTTCAACACCAGGGGTTCTATTTTTAAGTTAACCCAGTGGTTTTTAATCATCCATATTATAAATGCCCAGAGTCTTCTTGCCTGGAGCGTCCAGGTCAGGGTGCCAGGAGCCCATGACAGAGCAGGGGTTGATGGGGGATCTCGAACACTCTGCAGTGGCGCAGGAGCCTGATTTTGACCCCTTATATTCTCAGGGTTGAGAAAGGGAGGAGAATAAATACATAAACTAAAACCATTCATTTTTTACTTCAGCTTTGCTAATAAGTGTTTTACCCATTTTCACTAACACTTGTTTTCATCTGCATTCGTCATTCATAAGTATCTTTGTTTTTTACCATCTTAACCTTTTTTTTTTATTGATTTGAGAGAGGGGAGGGAGAGAGAGAAACATTGATTTGTTGTTCCACTTATTTATACATTCATTGGTTGAGTCTTGTATGTGCCCTGGCGGAGATCAAACTGCACCCTTGGTGTATGGCAGGGGTGGGGAACGTCTGATCTCTATATGATCTGTGAAATTATTTGGTCTGGCTCTGCTAAGGCATTAGGGGTGAGTTAATTAAACTTAATTTTTGCAGGCTAATTTTTAAGTCGATAACAGCCCTTGGCAGGAAAAAGGTTCCCCAGCCCTGGTGTATGGGAACAATGCTCTAACCAACTCAGGAACCTGGCCAGGGTCCCATGTTAACCATTTTTTAAGTGTACAGTTCAGTAGTGTTAAGTGTATTCACATTGTTGTAAAACAGATCTCCAGAACTTTCTCACCTTGTTAAACTGAAACTATCCCCATTGAACAATAACACCTCTCTCTCCCACCCCCCAAACTAGCCCCTGGTAATCGCCATTCTGCTCTCTGACTCTATGAAATTGTCCACTCTAGGAACCTCATCATATAGGTGGATTCCTATGGTGTTTGTCTTCTTGTGACTGGCTTATTTTATTACGAGTCATGTCCTCTATCCACTGAGCCAAACCCGCTAGGGCCCTTTCTCCTTTCTCCATTGAGTGACTTGGCACCCTTGTTGAGGATCATTTGACCATATACAAAAAAAGATTTGTTTGGGGCTCTTTATTCCATTGGTGTATATGTCTGTCTGTTTGCGAGTGCCACACCATTTTGATTACTGTTGCTTTGTAATATGTTTTGAAATCTGGAAGTGTGAATCCGAATAATCTTGGCAAACAAAGAAGCCTCACAAGTATCCAGGAGATGGGGTCCACAGTCTTTCGCATGCTGTTCTTGCCTCCCTCCACACACAGTTCTGGTAGAGGAAAAAAGTTACTGGCTATTCCGGGAACCTGTGCAGTGCCTGGAATTTCCTCCCACAGATACTGTCCCTGGAACCATCCAGCACCCCCTTCCCCTGGCCTTGTTGGCTCTTGTGTACGCAGTCTCAGAAACCTTCTCTCTCAGGCTTGAAAGACTGATAATTGGAGTGAATTAAGTGGGGACCAAGCCCACAGCCTGGAGCCGCCACTTCTGCTCCTGTCTGAGGATGAGGAATTCTCATCCGACTCTCCCTCCGAGCTTGGGGAGCGTGTCAGGAAACAGCCCCAGATCCTTCCAGGTGCTGCAGTGATTCCCACGCCTTCCTGGAGCTGACGAGAGATTTTCAGGGGACGGTTGGTGTGTGGGTGTGGGTGGGAGCTTGGGTACTCTTGGGTGGCAGGGATTTTTTGAGAAAGTTAAAGCAGTATTCATCATGGGGACTGTTTTTCGAGTTTGCCCGTCATCTCTGACACCTAGCCCCTGTGTGCTGTTCCCTGCAAGGAGGGCCCTGGTCCCTGCTTGGGAAGAGGGTGGGAGGCCAGGGGCCGGGGGAGCCCCGAGGGGCAGTCATGGAGGAATCGCTGCCGGTGCCCTTGCCTGGGGCTCAGGCTGTGAGCAAGGGATGCCTCCTGTGCAGCGGGGTTTCGGGTCCCCCATTCCTTGGCTCTCCTATGATGGTGCTTGTTTTGTTCGACCTCGAGCTACAGTGGCCCCGACCGTCTGCCTGGAGGGATGGTTTTCCTCCCACGGGCTTGTTCCTCACTCTCCTTTCACAGGAGACCTTGTGCCCAGGGGCCTCTCTGTTGTGTGGCAGGAGATACTGACCCTGGAGAGCGAGGGTTTGGGGTGATGTTGAAGTGATGCCTGTGCGTGAGAGGAGGTGGGGTGGAGTCCGAATTGTTGTGCCATTTGTGGCTTTATAACCTCCTCCTGTGTACTGGATGCGTAGGAGCAAAATGAAAGGTTGTTTTCTTCAAACGTTTGAGCCTTTGCTTTTATGCCAGGTTTGCTTTACCGATTAAAAATGTTTACTTTAAGTCAGCAATTTTCAACCGTGTGCCACAACAATTTTTAGTCTGGGGCACTGACCTCTTTTCCCTGAGATTGTCGCATAAATGACACAACCAGCCAATGATAGGCAATACATGTGAATGAGTCTAAATTGTACCTATTCCTTTTGTCAGATTGGCAGAAAAAAATACACTTTTTGGTGTGCTGCAGACTTTTAGTGATTTTTGTGTACCCATGGGATGAAAAAGGTTGAGTATCGCTGCTTTAGATATTTGTGCTTAAGTCTGGGTCTGAAAACTCCGTCTTTTCATTGGACTGCTTTACTGGAGAGGTCTTCTCAGAAAACAGCCAGCTCGGCACTCAGATTGACCCTGCTTAGAGGAGAAACGTCCACATAATTGGCCCAGCCATGTTTTCGTTCCAGATAATTAGACTTTCAGTTTTTGTTTAAAGTTCTCCTAATGGCAAATTAGTTTCTATGGAGAATAATAAAATAAGTAACATTTTGGTAAAGTTACACAAACACCTTTATTAATCAGTGTCTACTCAGGCATTCACAATTTTTTAGTGTTCTCCTTGGAAATGACATACTTCCGTTTTGTCTCCTGCAGTTGACCAGATATACCATCTGGCCTCTCCAGCCTCTCCTCCAAACTACATGTACAACCCCATCAAGACGCTGAAGACCAACACGATCGGGACGTTAAACATGCTGGGTGAGTTGCCCTTCCTTGTTTTGCAGCTGTTGTTGGGAATACTGTAGACAGCCCACGTGTAGGCCTTTGTGCTGTGGAGCGTGATCCTGCTCTTGACATCCTCTCTTACCCGCCGCCTGGGCTATTTCACTGAGACTTTATTTGGCATCAGAATTGGTCGTGGGGAGATGGTCATTGTAGTAACTAACCAGTCTGTGTTGTCCCAGTTCAGTCCCCTGGGAATACCACCTGTGCTTCTGGTGAGGACCCAGCCTCCCTCCACTGTCCCCTCTGACTCACAGTGTGGTGCCTCCCTGCTGGAAAGGGCACTGGTGGCTCTGCTCCAAGATTGGGTTGGAGAGGATGACACAGACACACACACACAGCACACACCCCATAGACACACACAGACACATACAGCACACACACACCACAGACACACACACCACACACATAGATACACCCCCACAGACACACCCCACAGATACACATACACTGGATGCACACCACACAGACAGGGAAACACACACACACACACATTTCAGGAGCGCTCCTGGAGGGCGTGGGAGGACAACTGTCCTTACGGGGCTGTAGAAACCTAGTCCTGGCTCCAGGCAGAACTGCAGGGCTCACTTAGGAGAGTGAGATGAGAGGAAGCCCGTAAAGGGCTGCATGAGTGCATTTCCACACGACATGAGTGATGTGCACCTGTCCATGCTTGGGATGGGAGGCAGGGGTAAGCTGGGCACAGATGCCCGATACACTAGGGGTTTTGGTTAGTTACAAACTGGAAAAAAGGAACCACTTTTTGAAATGTCAAGTAAAAACAGGTTTAGTTATAGGACATCTGAAGCAAGTTCTATAAATGGGTTTGGGAAGCTAGCACTCAATTCGAATTTGACTGAAGCCTCAGACAAGGGTCTAAAGAGGCAGCTGGAGGTTGGTTTCAAGGCTCGTAGACGACACGGGAGTCGAGCTCTGTGGGAAGTGAAAGGGTGTTTGTCTTCCTCTGTGTTGTGCCCCGGCTTCTGCTTAGAGATACAGTGTGTGACAGGCTGCCCCTCCTTTGTCCCAGAGCTAGACACCACAGAGGAAAAGCCACTGAGCACAGGATGCTTAAAAGATCTCATGTAGGCAGTGCAGTCAGGGTGCCCAGGGCACGGTCCTGGCAATTGTGGAGGGCATTCAGATAAGGACTGTGCTCTGGCTCTTTGCCAGGGAACTTGGCCTCTCAGGCAAGAATGTACGGGCACAGGCAGTAGTGATTCCCAGGAGGAAGGGAAAGGTCTCAAAAAAGAGGCACCCGTGCAGGTGACTCTTGGGCTGGGGCCCGAATCCTGCGTGAGGTTGGACCTGGAGGTCTTGAAGGAATGGCAGAGCGTTTTCAGGAATGACGTGGACAGAAGCTGGAGAGGGACAATCGCTAGGCCAGAAAGAGACCCAAATGGGACTTTGTGTTCCGAACTGAGAGGAGCTGTTGCTAGCTGTTCTGCACTTGAGACAGGATGCCCCGAGCGTCGCCCGGCCTTTTCCGGGTGGGGACCTGCTCTGTGCTTCACCGCCTCCCTGCTCCTGTGCCTGGCGTCTTCCTGATGCAGCCTCTGTCCAGCCTCCGCATGGGCACCGGGCCTGGCCGCAGCGCCGCCCTGTTCCCCTGGCTGCGGCCGGAGGCCCGGAGGCCCTGTGCGGAGGAGGCCAGCATGGAGGAGGCAGCCGTCTCGAGTGCACCTGTCAGTGCCCTGGTGATGATACTGAACTGTAGTTTTGCAAGTTTTTACCATTGGGGGAAACTAGATAAGGAAGAGGAACCTGGGATCTCGGTATTCTTTCAACTTAGAAGTTTAAAGAAAAGACCTCGGATCCTTCACTGTGCAGCAACTACCGTTGCCTCTGTGTCGTGATGTGTGGCCCGCCTCTCGGGCTCTGTGGGGTGAACTGGAGTGAAGGAGATGGGGCCGGTGTTGGGAGCCTACGAATTCCATGTCACATTACATCCTGCCCATTTCCTTCCTCAACCACAGGGGGCGTATGCACAGGCTAGCTCCAAATCTTGTTTTCCAGCAGCTCTGTTCTCTTGTTCTCCATGCACGTCCTCATAGCCCCCAGATGCTGTGCACTACCACCCCTGGCCTCCTCATCCTAGGCCCTTCCCTTCCTTCTGTCTGCCCGGCTTCTCCAGAAGTGGCTGCAGGCTCTGTGCTCCCCCTCCCGCTCTTCCTCGCAGCCCTTCCTGTGCCTGTGTGCTGGGTGCTGGTGCTAGTGCCGAGCCCGTCTGCACAGGGCTCTGTGGTGGAGGACATTTGGGAAGCGCTGGGTTAAGTGAAGGGCGTGGTGTCCTCTGTACCTCCTGCACATCGGAACTCTGACTCTGCACCTTGCGTGACCACCATAGATAAAGCTGTTCTCGTCCATTCTGCATGTCAGGGCGAATGCAGGAAAAGTTCAGAGCAGGGGGCGGAATGTGGGGAGTTCCTTTGGGGAAGATGGTGCTGTTTAAGCCAAACCTGGAAGGAGGTGGGAGGACGAGGTGGGGTTGTCCAGATGGAGGCTGGTTCAAGCGCAGTAGAAGGTGCCAGGAGCATGTGGAGAAAGTGTCAGGCAGACCATTTGGGGGCAGTAGTGGAAGGAAGTTAAAGTGCAAAGGGCATTATCTTATGCCAAACAGGGGGAAGCTACCTCATAACATAGTGTCGGGGCAAAGGAATCTTTGTGAAACTCCTCAAATCACACGTTATCAAACCCACAGATCCTGCATTTGGCCCTGCTTAGTTTATTAGTATCTCACTAAGTGCTGGGCTCCTCAGGGTTCACTTGTGCTTTTCTTACTGTTTTTATTGGTTTGTTGTTGGTGGTGGGGTTTTTAACCCCTTCTTTTCCAAAGTAGATGCAATAAGAGTGGATAACTGAGGATGCATGGGTGTCAGATGCCATTAGTACTAAAAGATTGCTGAAACTGGCAACGAAAGTGGGCATGTGTGTTTTTTCCTTGTCTCCCTGAAGTGACGGTTGCTCTTGTGTCCCTGCTCTCTGTAGGGTTGGCGAAGCGAGTCGGTGCTCGCCTGCTCCTGGCTTCCACCTCAGAGGTGTACGGAGGTAAGTGGGTGGGGCTTCTCTGGGGCGGTTTGCATCCTGTCTTAGGGGAGGAAGGAATCAAGGGTGGGTCCAGAATTCCATTTCTAAGGAGGCAGTGCTTTTTGACTCCAGTGCACAGCAGCCAAGAGGCTCCTGCGTCTGCCGTTGTCTCCGCATCGCGGTCTCAGGCTCTGCCTCCCTCCCGCTGAAGCACGCCCTCCCGGCCTGGATCACGGCTCCCTGGCGAGGAGGACTGCCAGTCAGGGTTCCGCAGAAGTCGTTTTGCATTCTGTTCTGAGAGCACCCAGAAATCGATTCATTGGGGATTCTTTGCCCGTCTAGCTGGTGCACGTTATTCTTCAGTGTAAACAGTGGCATTGTGAGCGACCCCGAGAACTGGGGGTTGGCCTTGAAGAGTGCTTCATGAAGGGAATTGTGCTGGTGCCTCCCTGTTGCATAGCCGTTTCTGGAAGAATCTACCAGAAAACTCAAGGGTCTTTCCTGCCAGTCTGCAGCACTTCACCGCCCTCCGTGGGGAGTGGGGTGAGGGCTGACATGACAGGTTGTTTACGTGGATGAACACTTTCAGTTCACGTGGCAGCAGAAGCCAGACTTGGCTGTGGTGGAACTGACTCACCTCATGTACCGTTTTGGACAGAGAAATGCGGAGTGGAAGGGCAGCATGGAAGAGGCGAGTTGTATTAACAAGAACCAATGGAAAAGTCTGAGAAACGGAAATTCCACTACATGTAGTCATGTTCATTGTAATCCTTGTGGAAAAGGAGAGCTCCGTCCACTTCTCTGAAGTCCTCCGGGTTAAAGGGCGGGACTGCCCACAGTCCCCTGTTCGCCCTGTTGCTTAGCAATGGGTAGGTGAGTGGCCCTGGAATTCTCCCTCCCTGTTCTGTCCATCTCAAGACTGCAGAGATCAGCAAGTTCCCCATGCGCATCGGATGGTCCCCTTTCTCCGCGGAGGGGCTTCCCATGTCACATAAGGAGAGGCGTTGACAGAGTCCTCGGCCTGTGTCTTTAAATGCCTCAGACACAAAGGTGCTCGAGTTCTCTGTCCAGGAGGGCCCGTGACAGCTCTCCACATCCACCGTCTTTCTCCTCCCACCTCATTGTTATCTGAGCACTGGCAGTGGCTTCTGGTCTTCAGGGTCGTAAATAGCGTCAGGGCTGCACTCCTGGGCCCACCTGGTGCTCTGCTCTGATGTTTCATGACCGCATAAACGCACTGGGGCGTGCGTGCTGGTCTGTCAGCGGGCACACTGCGGGCAGGGGAGCCTGATTAGGAAGTATGTCACTGGCCCTTTCCTTTTGTAATTTCAAAGTGATTGCATGAGGGACCTTATTAAAGCTGTGCCATGGACTGCGGGCATTTCAGGGATGGATGGGCGTGCCCAGCCTTCTCCTCACCATTGGCCAAATTTCGGATCGTCTCCTTTGGAGTCTAGCTGGCCAGTCCTTGTGAAGAATCCCCAGGAAAGGTGTGATGGGGACCATCCATCACATCTGTGTGAATTGACGTCACTGGTTTTCTTCTCTCCGGGAGTGTTTGCCTGAGACCTCTCTCACCGTGCAGTAAAGCGTGCCTCTTCTCGGGAGTTTAAAGCTCAGAAGCAGATAGAAGGTGTGCACCTGCACTGAGCCTCCGCCGCCCTCTGAAAGAGGCGCCGGTCCCAGTGGGCAACCACAGGGGCACGTGTGCGCCACGTCCCCTCCCTTGTGCCCACACGTCAAAGTCAGATTCTGCTACAAATTACACAAGGAGTGAATTTACAACATAGGTTCCTGGACTTGTCCAGATTTCTTGGCAAAGATTTACACATTTTATACCATGGGTGTACTGGTTGTATAAAATTCCTGGTATACTAAATTAGTTATTAATTCACATTCCAAAAGTATACTTGTGTTAAAGAATTTGTTGCTGGGATTTCTTTAGTCATTTCTCTGGTACATCTCAAAGTGTGATTGAATTACACACCAGAAACACGGGAATTGGGGACTATAAAACGTGTGCTAAAGGGACAAGCAGCCTTTGCTATTGACCTCCCACTGGCCCTGGACCAGGGCTCCGGGTGTCTCTGAGGTTTTGGTCTGTGCTGGGGATGGCACACGTGAAAGTCATCTTCTGCAGAGATGCTCTTGTATTTTTTTTCAATAAATACATGCTTTGCTTTCCTCACATATTTTGTAAGTATAAAATTGAGCCATGTATCTCATCACATAGATTATATTTAATTATAGTTTGACAATGATTTAAAAGTTATGAACAATTTATGGGAGAGGGGAAGGCTAAAATAGAGAGCCTTTGATCTTTTCATTTTTTCTCTGTAAAATACGGTATTAGCATGAGAGGTAAGAACAGCATATCCCACTGGAACTTAGTGGAATGTGGAACACTGAATTCTCTAGATACGGGTCTTTCCACATGTAAAGTTCATTTTGGTCTTCCCACAACTCCCTTTTGTATCATAAATCGTCAGTGTTCATCATGGGTATGAACTTGAAACAAGGAGGGATGAAAACACGGGTCTCGTTTCTCCTTCTCATAGACCCTGAAGTCCACCCTCAAAGCGAGGAATACTGGGGCCACGTGAACCCCATAGGCCCCCGCGCCTGCTACGACGAAGGCAAACGGGTTGCGGAGACCATGTGCTACGCTTACATGAAGCAGGTATTGGCCAAGAGCGTGAGCTGGGGCGCAGACATGCAGAGCGCCCGTCCCGCTGAATGTGCAGCACTGAAGGAGTGAAATGCCATGATTACCTGCAGGGGGCGCTGGGAAGGAAGCCCAGACCCCACTGTTTTACATTAATGGTATTAGCAACAGTTTTCTTCCTTTAAAATGATGCTTTCCAGGGGGTGAATTCCTCGCTTTGGAATACAACCGCAAGGCTCGGAACACCGTGCTGCTTTTTGCCTACGTGCCATGCCCACCAGCAGCCAGAAGTGCCTGTGTTTCCTGCAGCCCCCGAATCAGTGGCTTGTGCTTTTCACCTCCGTTCTCTATAGGTGTAAAGTGAGTGCATGGTTGCTCTCGTCTGCACCTCTTCAGGAGCTGTTATTACTGTATCTCCTGCTCTCCCAGTTACTCATTGCTTCCCTGGGGGCTGTCCCTGGTAGTTTCATGTCCCAGATTTGCTCCCCACACGCTGAAGCAGACAGAGCGCACAGACTGAGGCAGAGGATCTGGTTCTGCCTGGCTCTGCTGCTGCCTCGTCCTCAGAGGTGTGGCCTGACCTCCTTGGTCACTCAGTGCTCGGCTATGACATGGGCCTGCCTGCCTCAGGCTGTGTGGGAACCAGTAAAACCTCCAGACAGGCCCAAGGGACCAGGCAAAACCTGGCTAGTCCATCCACTTGGTGACCATCCTGTTGTGCTTGGACCAGCGCTCTGAGCTCATGGACGTGCCCTCCATTAGAGGGAGGGACATGTGGACTGGACAGGCTTGTGCTCTCAGGACCTAAAGTGGAGTGGGCTGTGTCCCTGGGCCTGGGGTCCCTTCTGCCTGCAGAGAGCTGGGAGTTCAGAGGCCATGGGCTTCATGGGAGGGAGAGGCACTCTGGATGCCTGGTGCTGATGGCCAGGGTGTCCCTGTGCGTCTTTGTTGTTGTTTTTAGTGAAATGCCAACATTAAAGCCCACAAAATAGCCTTGTGCTGATGTAGGTATTTAGGCCTTTCTTCCCTACTTCTCGGCCAGAAGCAGAACTGATTGCTTTCCAAGCTCCTTCGGGCAGTTGACCCATTTATTTTTAAGAATCACTAACCAGTTCTAGAAAGGACAGACCGTCATCATTTTTGAGCCTAGGCTCTCTTGACCCCAAAATATAAGATGGTCTCCCAGACAGATAGCACAGCTCGTATGCATGCTGGTACTTCAGAAAGCCTGAATGCGAGGGGACACGCAGTTGCATTGTATCCACAGGAAGTGTGAAGAGGATGTGTCTCACCGTTTTCTTTTGCTTTCAGTCTTGTATTTCTCAGTGAATTTTTACAGAGGTACAGCTGGTGGGCAAGTAGGACAATTTTATTGAACTTTTAATTTTTATTAAAGGATTAATAGTGTAACTTAATTGATAATTTTGTAAGTATACATATTACCTTACATGATGATTACAGTATTTAGTAATGATACTAGAGGCCAAGTGCACAAATTCGTGCATGGGTGGGGTCTAGCCAGCCTGCCCTGATGGGGGCCCATTGGGCTGGGCCGGCTGGGGAGAGGGGCGGCGGGAGGTTGGCCAGCCGGCCCCGCCCCCAATCAGGGTAGGTAGGCCAATCATGGGGGGGGCTGGCCGGGGGTGGGGGGTGGGGGGGCCTGCAGGCAGTTGGCTGGCCGGCCCCACCCCCAATCATGGGGGGGGGCAATCGTGGGCGGGGCTGGACAGGGGGAGGGGCTGTGGGTGGGTGGCTAGACAGCCCCGCCCCCAATCCTGGTGGTGGGGGTCTATCGGGGGCTGGGTCGGCTGGGGGGGATGGCTGCAGGAGGTTGGGGGGATCCAATCGGGGACCCGATTGGGCAAGTTGGCTGCCACAGTGCACATCATAGCGACCAGTCATTCTGGTCATTCCGTCACTCCGGTCGCTTGGCTTTTATATATATAAATAGCCAGTGTTTGCTGAGCACTGACTGTATGCCAGGAACTGGAATACACCTCTGAGTGCTGGCAGGGCCCACATTTCACACAGATTAACACTGTCAGCCAAGTCATCGGTTGGTGAGCTCTGGAGCGTAGCACCTGTATCACTCTGGACTGTCAGCATTTACACTTCTGCTCACATGGGTCCCAGGAGATGAATGGCACAGGTGGCATTGCCCTGGAAACTGAAGTAATGTGCCCATCGGAAGCCCCCGTGTGGACAGCTGTCTGTGGCGGAGTGCCCTGCTCAGCGGGGTCCTTATGAAGGACGCACTCACAGGAAGGATGATGCTCTGTGGAATGTGTGACATGTCTCATCACACGAGAGGCCCTAACAGCTGATGGCTGAATGGACGGAAAAGACACACCCCTGGCCACTGTCACAGTGTGCCTGCCAAATGGGCTGGTCTCTGTTAGGCTCAGCCTGTGTCAGGGCTCAGTCAGTTTATTCTCCCCTCATTCCCGCAGCCCCTTTGAGGTGGATGTGGGCCACCCATTTTACAGATGGAAGAGTGGGCCCTAAAACTTGTTTCCAGCTCCCAGGCCTATAAGCAGAGCTTCAACCAGGCCTGGCAGCCCTCAGGGTGTGTTCCTCCCCTTTTCCTGCCGTGCTGGCGGGCCATCGGGAGGTGAGGAAGCTGGGCCAGCGGGAGGAGATGCAGCTCTGAGTCCAAGGGCACCGGGTTGCTTTGATGCACAGTGAGGTAGTGACACCCAGGACAGGTCCAGGCTACACACTGCTCGAATCACCACTGCTCCGCAGGGCAGGGAGGCTGTGGCGGGAGCCGCAGCAGCTCGTGCGCATCCTTCCAGGACAACAGCTTTTAGGAGAAAATTCAAAACTATCTGTGGACTAATGTAAAAAAAAAATAACCCGAGAGAAGGATGAATCTGGTGGGGTTCTATGTCTTTGGCATGTTTTAATTATTTCATAACAAGTTATTTTTTAATACATAATGACATATCCACTTTTAAGTATAAATCATTGTTTTCTCTCCCAGATGGTATGTGGATATATATTTCTCTGAATCAATATAAGGATTGAGAATATAAACAAGATAAATATAAGTAGGAATCATCTTTGTATCGTTTCTCTTTTCCAAATAATTCTCTTCTGAGTCTCTCTTAATGGAATGTGCTAATGTATTCAAAATAGAATTTGATTTCCCAGAAAAAAAAGTCTATGGCATGTGTCCATCTTAGAGACACAGAGAGACACTCACTCCCTTGGGTTTCCTTCAGGGGATGGGTGAGATGGAAGTGAGATCAAGGGCACAGCACCTTTGTGAATACTTTTAACTTGTCAGAGAGGCATTAAATGGTGGCTCTGTGTGCGCTGGGTGTGGTGGGTTTGTAAATGTGGGGACTTCTTTGGTGGGTGTGGCCAGCTCACCGCCCTGCAGAGCCTGATGCTACAGATGTGTGGCCCACCCACTGGGCAGGGTCAGCAAACAGGCCGCCATTCATAACACCAGACCAGCAGAGCAGAGGCACAAGCACTGATGGTCATCTAGCCCATGGCTGAGGAAATAGCTTTGTTTTACTCTCAGGCATCAAAATACTTAAAAAGTAACACAGTTGGTATATTCCTTATATTTTAGTTTTTACAAAGCACTCAACAAGCAGCTGAAAAAAGTCAAGGGTTCTTTTGGTAGCATTCACACCCTGGGGTCAGACCCTTGTGGCCTGGACCTGCCCAGCGCTGCTGCCTGCTGGCTGGGCACCCGCCCTCTGTGCCTGCTGCCCTCCTAGGAAGTGTGCCCTCCTGGCCTGGACGTGAGCTTAGCCTGCTGTGTAGCAACACTCAGGCCAGGTGGTTACGACCCAGCAAAGCAGGGCTGTTGGGGGAGATTGCTAGGCAGACAAGTGCTGCTGTTCCTGACAGGTGTGGCCTCCCTCTGCCAGGACACCGAGTGGGAATTGCATGCCCCAGAGCCTTGCTCAGCAAAGGGAGCTCTGCATTCTGTGAGGGCCCCTTCCTGCCCAGGTGGGGAGCAGAGCCCATCAGATGTGGGTGTTTCTGCCTCAGGCCTACGTGGCTCTGTCCCTCTCAGGGGACTGAAGAAGACTAAGAAAGTGTCAGAGAGTAGGCCTGCTGGCCCTGGGAGTACTTCCCATTAGTTCTGTCCTGTCCCCACAGGTAGAGATGCCCGGGGGCCTCTCTCGGGACAGGCTGTCCACACAGTGGAGGGCGGTCCTCTCCTGTGAGCACTGCTCTCCCTGCGCTGCTTCTCTGTCCCGCCCGCACCTTCCGTCAGTGAAGATAGTGACCACGGCCACACTGTGTGTTCAGGGCCGGAGCTGGCTTGCCAAGCAATGGCCACATAGGGGAACTGTGGTAGACCATTGAATCCCTGCTGGTAACATCTCTGTCCCTGGAGTTGTTGGGGAGGGAGGAAGCCCTGTCCCTTCATTGCACCACCTGCCTCCCCAGCCCCTCACCCCGCCGGCTGAGTCAGATGCAGGAAAGAGGCATTCGGATGCCCCTTTCCCATCTGGGGTTGTATAGTACCCCAGTATAGCCACTGTTTCCCACCCCCAGGCATTAAAGGGCTCCTGGGCTCCTGGTGGAAATGTTTCTGAGATACTTTACATGGGGTTCCCATTGCACCAAGATTTAGTAATCAAAGAAGGAGGTCAAAGTTCAAGGGTATATACCAGGTTTAGAGCCGTCACTTGGAAATAGACAGGAATGATGGCCGTTTCAAAGCAGATTTGTGTGTTTTCTTTAAACTCGGTAGATGGATATTACTGTCCCCATTCCAGAGATTACCATCTGAAATCTGGGCATCTCAAGTGCCTTCCCAGGAATGTGCAGCTGGTGAGGGCCAAGACCTCCCCGGGCCTCGGGGCTCCCCCAGGCATTCCAGGCACGGCTCCCTGTGTGTGCCTCAGATGCTGGCCCACTGCTGTTATGTCGGGTGACTCACTCTGGCGGAGTTATGCTGGCCCTTGATAAACCTCTTGAGGCTTGGAGACATGAGTGAGTGAGTCACCCACCTGGGACAAGACCATGGGCACAGTGAAACCAGCCCCTGTCCGGCCTTGTGGCACAGGCCCTCCTCCTCGCCGGGGTGAAACATGCACCTCTTAGTGGTCAGCAGACTCCCTGGCAAGTGGGGTGCTGAGTGCAAGTCAGCAGCTTGTGTTGTGCACTGGTCCTTCAGAGGGGGGTCTCCTTAAGAGAGGCATGGTGCCTGGTTTTCTACCCTGGGAGGCAGGCTTTGGGTCACTGGCCTTTCCTCAGATGGGGAGTAATTGTACCTTCCTCCAGGATATGGGTGCCACCACACAACCTCCCTCAGCAGCACGTGGGTGCCTGCTGACTCTCCCCATCCTGCGCAGGGCACCGCAGGAGGAACCCCAGGGGCTGCGTGTCAGGTGGCTAATGAGCTGCACGCGGCGGCACCGGTGCCTCTGTCCTGACGCTGCATAGGAAGAGCCCGTGCACGAGCGGGGAGCAGGGCTCAACTGGGGGAGCCTGGGTTTGTGCTGATTTGATTTGGAAAGTGAGGCTTAATGGGGAGCTGGTCTGGGTGTAAACTGGGCTTGAGAGCCAGAGTTGTTGAAAAATCATGTGACCATCTCTGCAGCTGCACCTGTCCCAGGCGTTGTCCTGTGCTACCTGAGGTGACGATCCAAATGGGAAAATCAAAACAAGCAGCTCCCTTGTGGGTGGCCAGGTAGTGTCTGCAGAACTCTGCTTTTAAAGAGCCGTGTTCTGGAACGTGCCTGCGGAAAAGGAAGGCCGAGGACAGAAGTGTTGCATTTGCTGCATCCCTTATAAGCCCATTGACCCTCCTGCCAAGCATGTGGATGTGACTGTTTTTCTGCTCTCTTCCTAGAATGAAGCCACATTTATCCCCTTCTGATTCCTTCCTCATCTTAACAATGAAACACAAGTCGATTCTTCTGAGTTATTTTCTGTTGAGCTCAACACCTCTGTCCCTGCCTCCTTCCTCCCTTCCCCCATATTTTTTGAAATATTCTCTGTTCAGTAGAGAAAAGGGCTGATTTCAAATTCCTAGATCAAGTATAACAGCTCAGCCCTAAGAATCTGAAAAGCCATGTGAAAGTGTTTTAATTATTATGTATTGCTGGAGGAGTTCGCAGAAATATAGTGGGCCCTTGGGACCCTTTTAGGAAACTTGGGTTCCTAAAAGTTAACTGTGTGCTGGGTCCATCATTCCCAACTATGTCCTGTCTCAGCACATGTAGAAGCAGCACACCAGGGAACTGGGTGAGGCGCTGTGGCCAGTGGGTGGGACATAGGTGAGGCGCTGTGGGCAGGTGGCCAGTGGGTAGGACATAGGTGAGGCGCTGTGGGCAGGTGGCCAGTGGGTGGGACATTGGTGAGGCGCTGTGAGCAGATGTGGCCAGTGGATGGAACATAGGTGAGGCGCTGTGGCCAGCTGGGTGGGGCATAGGTGAGGCGCTGTGGGCAGATGTGGCCAGTGGGTGGGACATAGGTGAGGCGCTGTGGGCAGATGGGTGGGACATAGGTGAGGCGCTGTGGGCAGATGTGGCCAGTGGATGGGACATAGGTGAGGGGCTGTGGGCAGATGTGGCCAGTGGGTGGGACATAGGTGAGGCGCTGTGGGCAGATGTGGCCAGTGGATGGGACATAGGTGAGGGGCTGTGGGCAGATGTGGCCAGTGGGTGGGACATAGGTGAGGCGCTGTGGGCAGATGTGGCCAGTGGGTGGGACATAGGTGAGGCGCTGTGGGCAGGTGGCCAGCCGGGGGGCTCCAGCCTCTTTGAGGTCTGACGTGGGCCCTTGGGACCCGGCAGCTGATTGCTTTTAGCTCACTCTCCTGGGGTGGAATTCTGTGCTGCACAGCCTCTTTAGCTAAGGGTCTGTTTGGCTCCCAGCTGTGCCAGGTGTAAGGTGGTAAAATAAGAAAAGGAAAAAACTATTTCAACCAGTAGTGACAATAGCAACACTTAAGTATCACTGGGCTTGTGCTGAGGGCAACACAGGCTTCATGGTGCAGGTGCCCAAAGAGAGTGTTCACACTGCGGCCGTGGGTGAGATGTGGGGTATGTCTGACTTTCTTCAGTGTGACTGTGTAGTCTTCAGTGTGTGTACTTCAAGCACACTGCACGTGATAAAAACAAAACAGCCATTTTCACTTGGAGTGAAAAGCAGACCGTTTCTGACATGTTTATGTGCAGGGCACTGGGCATGCAAAGCCTCCCAGCAGCCGTGGAGCTAAGCCATCTCACTCTGCTCCCTGTTCCAGGAGGGCGTCGAAGTGCGAGTGGCCAGGATCTTCAACACCTTTGGGCCGCGCATGCACATGAACGACGGGCGGGTGGTCAGCAACTTCATCCTGCAGGCGCTCCAGGGGGAGCCGCTCACGGTAGGTGCCTGCTCAAGTGATGAGTGCGCGCTGGGTCAGGGGTCAGGGTCCTGCCGCTGCCGCTTGGGGTTTCTGTACATCCCGGCACCGCTAGTGGCTGGGAGGGGAGGCGCATGCATAGGATCCAGGAGAGGGATGACCAGTGTGACCTGGGTCACCTTGCTTTCGAAGCCTGCCGAGAACATGGAGCATGGGCCGCGGGCGTGGTCCACACTGCCCAGGCCTCAGGGCCTGTCTGCTGTGCCGGCCTGCCTGCAGAGACCTTCCCGGATGCTTGCTTGTCCCACTGGCTGTAGCCAGGGGTGTGTCTGTGCTCAGGGGCCGCTCAGGTGGCCGAGAAATGGACATTTGTCTGGTTGGTTTGGGCACTTTTCTCTGACAGGGTCTCTCCACCCGGGAAGCTTCGAGCCTGGGGCCACCTGGTGGGTTGGGGTCAGTGGTCCAAGTGTGCGGCAAGGAGGAGGCCCCGCTGCTCAGTGCCCTCAACACCCCCTCAGCCTGCTTGGCCAGGGGTTTGCTGGTTAAGTTCGGGTGGTTTTCTCCGGTTTTGTCAAATCCCCAGTTCCCTCCTCTCTCCTCTTCCTGCTTCTCTCTCCCCCTGCCTTTCCCAGTCCTCTCCCTGCCTTCCCACCTCCATTTCTTTACTCTTCACTCTGAAGTGCTGTGAGAGCTCAGTGCTTGGTGGAACTCTGAAAGTTCTGCAAGGCCGTTTGCTTGTCAGCTAAGTGTGTTCCTGGGGGAATATGGCTGTATGGACATACGAATCCATCTGTCCATACGTCCGTCTTCCTTTCTCTGCTGTCTACTAATAGAGTCAGTTACTGTGTCTGTTCTTTGATCTTTACCTGTTAATTCATTTAGTGCTCACAACAGATCCCTGGGGTGCAGGCGACTTACTGTGCCTGGTTTCCAGATGGGGAAATGGCAGCACAGAGATTAGATAAGGTGCCCAAGCCTACGTGGCCAAATGTTGGCAGCTGTGTTTGAACCCAGAGTCTCCGCTCTTGATCACCGTTCTTAGGTGTGTTTGCTGTACCACCACCAATTTAGAACCAAAAGCTTTGCCAAATTAGAACCAAAAAAATGATGTGGCTTTTCCAGGTGAGTTTTGTTTAACCCATTGTAGGGAAGAGGTGAACTCAGACACCAGCTCTGCCTGCGTTGGTGTCTGAGGACAGGCACACTGGTCACGCATACTCAGTCTTCTCTCCCTCACACCTTGTGGGATCCACCGCACACCCTAGTGGCCTTGCCTTAAGTGGATCCAGGCGCCTTCTCACCTCTTCTCCCACTGCCCTGGTCCATGCCTCCTCCTGCTCCCATTTTATTGCTGTGGCCCTTAAACACTCTCGACCCAGCAGCCAGAGGGAGCCTCAGGTGAGAAGTCGGGGGCTCTAGCCTGTGTGCCCCCGGGAGCTGGACGCGGCTGCCACCAGGACTGCAGGTGGTCTCTTGACACCTCCTGGCAGGCGCAGGGTCCCCAGGGCCTTTCAGAACGTGCCTGTTTCCTGTCACATATTAACTTCGAAGATCACTGGCCAGTGGCTCAGTTGCTTGGAGCATCGTCCTGTGCACCAAAGGGTTGCAGGTTCAATTCTCTGTCAGTGCACATACCTGAGTCGTGGGTTAGATCCCCAGTAGGAACACATGTGGGAGACAGCCAGTCGATATTTCTCTCTCTTTCCCTCCTTCCCTCTTTCCCTCCCTTCTTCTGTCTCTAAAAATCATTAAAATCATATCCTCAGGTGAAGATTACAACAAAAAAGATTACTGATTACAGATCACTGGAACATATAACGATAAAGAAAAAGTTTGTAACAGACACAGTGAGCCGATGCTGTTGGGAATGGAACTGATGGATGTTCAGGGTGCCACACACCTACAGTGTGTAAAGGCACAGGGCAGTGGAGCGCAATCCGAGCAGGCAGCCTGTCTGCAGTACCTGCGGGGCACGGTGAAACACGCATGCCTGTCTGCAGTACCTGCGGGGCACGGTGAAACACGCTGCCTGTCTGCAGTACCTGCGGGGCACGGTGAAACACGCTGCCTGTCTGCAGTACCTGCGGGGCACGGTGAAACACGCTGCCTGTCTGCAGTACCTGCGGGGCACGGTGAAACACGCTGCCTGTCTGCAGTACCTGCGGGGCACGGTGAAACACGCTGCCTGACTGCAGTACCTGCGGGGCACGGTAAAACACGCTGCCTGTCTGCAGTACCTGCGGGGCACGGGGAAACACGCATGCCTGACTGCAGTACCTGCGGGGCACGGTGAAACACGCTGCCTGTCTGCAGTACCTGCGGGGCACGGTGAAACACGCTGCCTGACTGCAGTACCTGCGGGGCACGGTAAAACACGCTGCCTGTCTGCAGTACCTGCGGGGCACGGGGAAACACGCATGCCTGACTGCAGTACCTGCGGGGCACGGTGAAACACGCTGCCTGTCTGCAGTACCTGCGGGGCACGGTGAAACACGCTGCCTGACTGCAGTACCTGTGGGGCACGGTGACACACGCTGCCTGACTGCAGTACCTGTGGGGCATGGTGAAACATGCATGCCTGTCTGCAGTACCTGCGGGGCATGGTGAAACACGCTGCCTGTCTGCAGTACCTGCGGGGCACGGTGAAACACGCATGCCTGTCGGCAGTACCTGTGGGGCACGGTGACACGCTGCCTGACTGCAGTACCTGTGGGGCACGGTGAAACACGCTGCCTGACTGCAGTACCTGCGGGGCACGGGGAAACACGCATGCCTGACTGCAGTACCTGCGGGGCACGGTGAAACACGCTGCCTGTCTGCAGTACCTGCGGGGCACGGTGAAACACGCTGCCTGTCTGCAGTACCTGCGGGGCACGGTGAAACACGCTGCCTGTCTGCAGTACCTGCGGGGCATGGTGAAACACGCATGCCTGTCTGCAGTACCTGCGGGGCACGGTGAAACACGCATGCCTGTCGGCAGTACCTGCGGGGCACGGTGAAACACGCTGCCTGTCTGCAGTACCTGTGGGGCACGGTGACACACGCTGCCTGACTGCAGTACCTGTGGGGCATGGTGAAACATGCATGCCTGTCTGCAGTACCTGCGGGGCATGGTGAAACACGCTGCCTGTCTGCAGTACCTGCGGGGCACGGTGAAACACGCTGCCTGTCTGCAGTACCTGTGGGGCACGGTGACACACGCTGCCTGACTGCAGTACCTGTGGGGCATGGTGAAACATGCATGCCTGTCTGCAGTACCTGCGGGGCATGGTGAAACACGCTGCCTGTCTGCAGTACCTGCGGGGCACGGTGAAACACGCATGCCTGTCGGCAGTACCTGTGGGGCACGGTGACACGCTGCCTGACTGCAGTACCTGCGGGGCACGGTGACACACGCATGCCTGTCGGCAGTACCTGCGGGGCACGGTGAAACACGCTGCCTGTCTGCAGTACCTGCGGGGCACGGTGACACACGCATGCCTGTCTGCTTGTTGCCAAGTTGTGTGAGTCACACACGGGAGCTGCTTATTGAGCTTTAAGCTTATCTTGAAGAGACTTTAGTTCGCAGTTCAGTTAAAATAGGGAAACATGCAAACGCCGTCAGAGCAGGGTTGATTCTGCTGTGCCGCCTGGCTGTGTTTGTTTAGGTTGCAGGTGAGGAGAGAGCTTCACTGAGGTGGTTTTCCCAGGACAGCCCACGTGGGGCAGACATAGGGTTTGAACCTGGGTCTCTGTCATTTTAAAACCCTTGCTTTTTCCAAAGGAAATTATGGGGAAGCCATACTTTAAGACCAGTCCGAAGTTAGCATTTTATTTACTCCTCGTATGGATACCGTGGGCTGTGACTCCTAACTTGGGCCCTTCGTCCATGCACAGATGAGAAGCGCTTAGGCACTGGAGGCCAGGCGTGGGGTGGTGCCGTGCTCCCCGTGCTCTCCCACGGGTGCTCCCCCTGGCCTGTGCGCAGCGGCCTGCCTCCGTCTGGGAACCCCTGAGCAACCAGGCTGCTGTGACCTGCACACAGTGCTTAGTTCCCGGGCCTTGTTGTTTTTCCCACATTTACTGAGCTCTTCGCTGTGCTGGGCTGTAGTGGGCTAAAGGTGGGTTGGCCCCGATTCCTGGCCCAGGGAGCTCAGCCGGGGAAATTGGTATGAATCGATGAGCAGAGGACTGTCCCAGAAAGGGCAGAGCAGGGACTTCTCTCCTGGGAATGAGCCAGAGGCGTTGTCCCAAGAAAGTGGCATCCGAGCTGGTCCCTGATGTGAGGAGCACTGTGCTAGGTGCAAAGCAGGTACGAGGCAGAGATGTGGCAGCATCCAGTGGACAGGAACGGAGCGTGAGACCCCCCCTACCCCCACCTCCTCTGGCTCTACCCAGAGTTGCCTGGGTGATTCTCAGCCTTGGCCACAATTGGGATGACCTAGGAAGTAGTTGTAAACACACCTACGCTGGGTCCTGGCAGAGGCTCTGTGGCCTGGCCTGACCGAGCCCAGCTTCCGGACGGGCAGCCCGGTGGAGGACTAGGTGGGAGGCCTGAGTGCAGTGTGCATGCAGGTTTCTCGCCTGCTGGCTCCTGTCCCAGAACCTGACATACTCCCCGGCACGTCACAGGCCTGAGGACAGGGGACGCCTTCTGAGGATGTTTTTTTAGGAAGAACTTGATGCGTGTGAACACACACATGCATACGTATTTCCGCCCCCTCTCACCGTTGGGCAGTGTTGAAGCACCCACACGAAGCCTGACTGTCTGTTTCCTCCTAGGTGTACGGATCTGGGTCACAGACCAGGGCCTTCCAGTACGTCAGGTAAGACAGCCGGGCCTGCTGGGAGCTGGTGCAGGCCCGATGGGCGGTGTAAGTAGTGGCAGCTCCGCTCCATGAAAGTTCTTCCACGCCCCCGTGGGAAGTGGAAAGTGTGCCTGCCTGCTCCCGACTTAGGACTCCTGTGCTAGCCCCTTGCTGCCACCTAGCGTCTTGTAGGTAAACTTGCTTAACCGGAGGGCAGTTGAGTTTAGTTCAGGCCAACTTAAGATTTGGCTTTGATCATCCAGCAAACCCACAGACCCGAGAATCTGACCCACTTTAAACATGGCATTCTGGGTGGATGAGATTGTCATCACTGAGGCAGGGGTGAGGCAGTGTCTTGCTGCTGCCGTGTTGTTGCCTGAAATACATTTAAGCACTTGGTCCACAGCCTCACACGGTGATTTTCCTTGTCCTCTTGGTGTGGGGATTTTGTTGGTCAGTTCCATCAGTGACTGATTTAAAATGCAGTTTTGGTTCTGAGAGAAGAGTCACCGTGTGAACAATTCCATAGACTCAGGCCCTCTCCCGGGTGGCCGTTCCTGGGAGTCCCCTGTGAATCCGTGGTACCCTAAATTGTAAGATTCAAGGTATTTTCACTCCCAGCGCAAACCCTGGAATGCCTCTCAGCGAGCAAGTGCGGTTCCTGGTGCCTTGAGGCCATCCCAGTTTGCTGTAGCGGTGACTAGGTGGCAGTGGGGTGCAGTCTGGGCAGCCCCCCGCCTGCCCTCAGCCAGCGTGGTCACATAGACTTGTCTGATTATGTGAGGGTCCAGGGTAGAGTCATATTTCTGTACCGTGACCATATTAACACATTGCGGACAGATACAAGAATCTCGCTTCATCTCACACAGTGCTTTACAAGGTATCATACTTTAAAAAGATATTAGCTTGTAAGAACATGTAATAAATAACTTCAAAATGTAATGGGTATTTCATTTTAAAACGTGCCTGTAACATTTATGTAAAACGTTTTTTGTACTCGTTCAATAGAAACTTACCTGGCCACTGGGTAAAGCCAGCAATAAAACCACTGGTCTGCAATGTGTTCATTGGCCTTCTGTGTATTGAGTACCATGCTTTCGTAATAGTATGTTCACCCTCCTGCGGGACCTAGCAGGCTCCAGTTACACTGACTTTCCTGAAGCCGCCTCGTCAGTGTTCCCCACGCTTCTCCAGCTGTGGCACCTTGTGAATTTAGTGAGAAATGCAGGGTAAAAGGGAGGTCCTTCAGAACCCAGACTTCTTACTGCTCTCATTATTTCAAGGCATGAGATACAAAATCACTAAAAATAGCGTTAGGTACTTGCTAGGGATTAAAGTGATTTAAGAATTTAGTGATGCAAGTGTCACATACCATCCAGCTTGGGATATGCTGCCTGGCCTGCTCTGATGGGCACGGCTCGCACACGCGGTCGTCATCAGACACCAGCAAACAATCTGAGGACGGGTCTTGGAAGTTTCCCTGGAAATGTGACTGACAACCCTTTCCCGAAGCGCTTTCTTCATAATACTGCGTCGTCACTTAGCCTCCCTCCGCTGGACATCTCTGCATCTCGTGTCAGTAGAGGCCGAGATGATGAGGCCTTGTGGCTCGACACACCGGCAGAGGGCTTTCCTGACTTCCACTCTCGGTTATTCAGGACTCAGCTGAGAGAGTTCACTTACCAGAGTTCTGCGATTTTGAAAAAGCTGTTTCTGACTTAGAATCTTTTTGCTGCACAGTTAGAAGTGCACAGTGTCTGAGTCTGCAGTTACTGCACTAACCCAGCCTCCGGGTCCAGAGGTCGGGCACAGGCACCGACACCCTGCAGAAGGGGTTGGCGCCAGCACCGTCAGGGCACATCCTCATCCGCACAGCCAAGGCTTGCTCTGGAGTTTTTTAGAGTTGCTTTGTCAAAATGACACTTTTAAAGAGCCGAGCTTCAGGTTAAATGAGAGTGATCCATGCCATTTTGAATTTAAAAATTGACAGTTATTAACATAAAAGATGCATGACCCGCCTGCACTCCCCCAGTGAGCTGGATTGCAGAACAGTCATCTTCCAGCTTAATAAGGTCCTCCCTCCCCAGTTGCAGTATTAAAAACAGTTGGGGACTGCTGACTGGCAGCTTGAACGTCGTTTTATGAACTTGTGGGATGTCCGCCACAAGAGAGTGTGCTGTGGGGCACTAATCACTGCCATGGTGACGAGGCGACTTTTTGTCAGTTTCTAGAAAAGATTTTCCCAAGTCAGCTGTAGCTGGCATCAGTGCTGGAAGCCGGGAGAACAGAACAGACTTCAGGCGTCTTCATACAAAATACCCATTTGCCTTAAACAAAAAACCAGAAAATTGTTTACTAAATACCCCACCAAAAATGTTTTCAATGAAAGGAAAGCAAAAGCAGGTTTTCTTTTGGAAGTTGGCCCCAGTAACCTCTCCTTTCTGGTGACGATGGAGGAGGTGGAAGAGGGAGAGTTTCAAACAGACCGCATTTGGATCACCAGAACTTCAGAGTCGGCCGAGGCAGCGGTCACCAACCTTTCGGACCTCACGGACCACCAGTGGTCTGAGGCGTAGCGTTGAAGAAACATTGGTGTAGAGCAGTGAGGTGTCATTTTTACAAAGTAACTTTTTGTGTTTAGCAGAGCCACACTTTAAAACTTCTGAAAATAAGAAACAAACCTTGGTAAACGAAAATCTGCTTACTTATTTCCCCTTCATGGCCAGTGGATGACGAGTTATTTGAAATATCCAGATACCTCTGTTTCACAGAGGTGTGTGGAGTGGGGTGGGGTGAGCTGAACATTCAGGGAGTCCGGAGCAGCTCCGTTATTTCCACGCTCGGTGTCTGCTTTCCCTGTGCTTTGGCAGGTGGGAACTCCACACGGAGGGCTTTCATCCCAGTGGGTCTCACTGTTTTTAATCATCTACGTTCCCATGGGCCAGCTCCCTGGGTGCACAGGTCCCATGCACTTTCAGCAGAAACTTGTATCAACCCTGTTGTTTCTGGGCATGTGCCTATTTTATTTATTTTTATTTCGTAATTGTGAAAGGGTTTTAGAAATTGATAGAAGTAAAGCACTCAGCCCCATCACTCAGCCTCCTCCTGTTCAGCCGCCTGCACCCTCCCAGGAGAGCAGCCCGGGCGTCCTGTGGTTTCACCCAGGCGCTCTGGCCCTCTCCCCGCCCCGGCGTGCAGGATTTCAGTGTGACATCCACCTTTCCATTGGGTTTTGGTGTCCTTCCGGGAGGTGGCTGGGTCCCGATGCTCCGCGCCTGTGTGCTCAGCACTAGGCACCTGAGCAGCCTCCCTTCTCTCCTAGCGACCTGGTGAACGGCCTGGTGGTCCTCATGAACAGCAACGTCAGCAGCCCCGTCAACCTGGTGAGTGCGCCCCCCTCCCCGTCTCAGAGCCGCCACGCTCCTCCTCTGTGAGCCGCGAGAAGCACCGGGCTTGGCTTGATGGGCTGTGACGCTCAGGGCAGGCATGCTCACTGCTTGCTGGGTCCTAGAGAGGAAAACCCACAGAGTAAGACAGTAAGAGGACACAGAAGTACATGTCTGCAAGGCGTGGAAGCGAGTGTAATGAGACTGAGCCAGCTCATGCCTGAACTGGGTGGAGCGTTTTGGGACTGGCAGACGGGCATGTCCTGGAGCGTCCTCTCGCAGCATTTAACATGCAGGCGCCGAAAGGCCTGACCAGGTCAGGTGTGAGAGGTGGCGGAAGGTTCCAGGGTCCTGTTTTTCAGCCGCACAGACCACCTGTGTGCTTCTCCTTTGTCACTTCCTGAGTCCAGCACCTCCGTGTTGGGGGTTGAAAGGTCATTGTCTCGGCCCTGAACACATTTAGTGCCAGTGGGCTTGCTTCTCAAAAGGAATGTGTTCTGTCTGTGGCCAGTTCTGGCCGACAGGAAGCTTTCCCTTATATTTAGGACTAAAATCTCATTCCCTGGATGCCCAGTTACTAGCCTGCCTCCTCTGCGTGCTGCCTAGCGGTGTGGTAGCCTGCTAAGGTTGAAGGGCAAGGTCACACCCCCAACTCCTCTCCAGCTCTTCAGGCAGCATTCCTATCAGCTGGCTCCTTTGACCCTTCAGTCGCTGTCTGCTAAACGGTTTTCCGAATCGTTCCCATGCAAGGTGTCCCATGTAGACTGTCCCGCACTCAGGGTGTCCTGCTTCTGCTGATGGCCCTGACAGGAGCCTCCGGCCCTGAGTTCTCCGTGGAGCACTGACGCTGCACGTGTGTGGGTGATGGTGCCGGCCCCGGCCCATGCAGTTACACTTATAACCAGACCCCTTTCTTCCGTAGGGGAACCCAGAAGAACACACCATCCTAGAATTTGCCCAGTTAATTAAAGACCTTGTGGGTAAGTAGGGCACACACGTTGCTGGGTGAAAGTGCCTGCACTTTCCTGTCAGTCAAGACACCTGGTCTGGAAATGTGTGCTTGATAGAAGCTAATTGAGGTGGATAAAATGCAGACCTTTATCAGAGCACTTAATTGTTTTCTGCTTCTTTAAGAAATGGGAAGATGGAGACCACAGGGTGGGCAAGGAGGTGGGTTTTGTTCCCCTTTGTAATTGTAGGTGTACGTGAGCGGGAAGTATAGTGCCCAGTGGAGACCTGGTGATGGTAGCTCCCTCTGCACAGGTGACAGGTGTTTGATTTCAGACACTGGAGAGGTGCGGACTTAAAATCCAAGTGGGGCACAGTGTAACCACCTGTTTCTGTGGGCAGCTGTGTGACACACCCCAGACCACACGGGCTGAAGCAGCAACCATATCATTTGCCCAAGATTCTGCAAAGAGGCTGGCCCCCGAGCAGGTTTCTTGTGCAGGCCTGGCTGGGGCTCCCTGGTGTGGCTTTGTTCCGGCAGCCAGCAGGGTCTGGGTCCAGCAAGGATGCTGAACAAGCCAGGCTGTCTGTCCTGCTCGCGGCCTCTCCAGCGGGGTTGCTGGACATCTTCATGTTGCTCAGGTCTCGCTCCTGCAGGCACGTAAGTGCCCAGGTCTTAGTTAGGCATCAGCCTGGAGCTGGCCCAGGGTCATTCCCCCAGCACTCTGCGGTTAAGTGAGTTAAAGATCCCCCTCCCCTAACTCTGGGCAAAGGCCTGGTTCAGGGCATGACCGGTGTTCAGTGGGGGCAGCAGGGTCATAGTTCCCTGCACACGCATGTGACCACATACCACATTTGCCTGTTGGAGTCATGCTTGGTGGGCACACCTGCCATGCTAGCTGATGGTGGGTGGTCTGCCTGGGAGCAGGCCCTCAAGTTTCACTCAGGCCTGTAGCGGCAGAGTAGCCTGCCCATCGCCAAGCTCTTGTGGGGTCAGAAGCACAGTCCCGCAGGCGGCTGAAGGACTCCATGAGACGCGTCACCCAGCCTGTACTAGTCATTTGACGTGTAGTGAAACGCCACATCCCTGGAGGTTGGTGATGCTCTCCTACCTTTTCTTTTTTAAAACAACTCAGGTAGTGGAAGTGAAATTCAGTTTCTCTCCGAAGCCCAAGATGACCCGCAGAAAAGGAAACCAGACATCAAAAAAGCGAAGCTGATGCTCGGGTGGGAGCCTGTGGTAAGTGGGGACCCATGTGTCTCTCGTAGATGCATGGGAGATAGGAGGGGAAAATGAAATGAGTAACTCAAAGATGTGATTTAGAATTCAGGCTTAACTACTGTCTTTATAGGGAAAGAAGAGGGGATGTAGGCCATTTAGGGGAGAGTAAATGACCTAAGAAAGTTGAATGAGCCCTTAGAAGAATAGATGGGAGATTACTGATAGTTTGTGACAACATTTATCGGCTGACAACTTTAGTGTCCTCTCCCATAATGTATCCATCCTTCCTAGTTGATGAAACTCTTTGGGGAGGATTTTTGACAACTGAGTTCTTTTGTGGAGGGTTTATCTTAGGCGGATAAGGGAAGCTCAGAGGAAGCCTCTCCCTGCATTTCTGTTTTTCAAGTGCCTACAGCTCAGACCCAGCAGCGTGCCAGAGTGGCAGATCTGGGGGGGGGGGCATGTCCTGAACTCCTACAGACATGTTTTGGGGTGGCATGTTCTGCTACCCTTCAGCGGTCTAGGGAACTCTGAGTAGAAGGCGAAATGTTGAACCTTAAAGAGGTGTGAGAATATCCACCTTGTCCTTCTTGTATCCTGTGATCTGCAGTCTTAGTGATCAGCTGAAGGCACAGAAATCTGCAGAATGAAATAAAACTATGATTATGCCCAGACTTAACGAAGTCTACTGTGTAACAGGACCAGCTGTACAAAACAAGGACAGCGAGCACAGGCCTTCATGTTCAGAAGGAATTTGTCGTTGGTCCCTTTCTAAGAAGAGCCTGTTTTAAGCAAAAAGGCCTTGAATAAAGTCAAATGCACATAGTAACTGTGGCTCATAACTTATGTGAAGTGTGTATACAGGGGTACTTTTATTTGTCTGGAGTTAAGTATAATATTATAGCATTCTTAGAACATAAGTCACCTACTGCTAAGAAAATTGTTGAAAGATCTTGTCCAAAGAAGCTTTAGTCAAATCCAACTTAATATTCCCTATTTGTCTGTCTCTAGGCATACAGCAAACTGCCATATTTAAACTATAGGATTTTAAGTTTTGACATGAAACCATTGCCACCAAGTTAACAGGCATATCCTATTCCCCAGTTTCTGCCCCTGGGCAGTGCTCCCTCCACTTCTCCTTTGTTCTTTTAATGGGCAGCTGATTTGATTTCCATTTCCTGTTTGCTGAAGGGCTGCTCCAGGTTAAGATTGCTTTCTATAAGGTCCCTCTCAGAGTCAGCCCCTTAGGTCAGGGCGGTGAACGTGCGGAGGGTCAGTGTCTGTGAGGATGGGGTATGTGATCTGATACTAGTGCTTCCAGAGCATCTTCCCTCCATGGCAGGGGTGTCTGTGCGTGCGTTGTTCTAAAAGCGACCTTTGTGACTGGTTCCAACTGGAGTAGCTGCCGAACGCAAGAAGTCGTCCAGATCTCTGGGGGTTTAGAGTTCACTCTTTTTATGTCAGCCTGGAGTATATAATTTGTCAGGTTTCCCAGGACATCTAAAGGGCCCTTTGCAAAGATGGCGTCTCCCTTGTGACCCACACCTGTGCTGTGACCTCAAGTCGTCACTTCCTTCCTGTGAAGCCTGAGACTGTCTTGTTCAGTCGCCACCTCCTCTCTCATTCTCGCTTTCCCTTTAAACAGGTCCCACTGGAAGAAGGTTTAAACAAAGCCATTCACTACTTCCGGAAAGAACTCGAGTACCAGGCAAATAACCAGTACATCCCCAAACCAAAGCCCGCCAGAATAAAGAAAGGACGGACGCGCCATAACTGAGCACCTCACTCTCGGGACGAGAGGCCCGTTTCACACTGATGAGATGTACTTTTTCTTTTTTCTTAAAGAGACTTACACAGGTGTCATGAAGAACAAACTGGAATTTTATTCTGAAGCTTGCTTTAAAGAAATGGATGTGCCTAAAAACTCCCCTCAAAAACCTGCAAATTTTGCCTTGCACTTTTTAAAATCTGTCTTTTTATGTAAAATAGCATCTCTGCGTATTTTCAAGTTTTTTATCTTGCTGTGAGAGCAAACGTCATGACTGTCGTTGACAGTTTTATTTACTGGTTTCTTTGTGAAGCTGAAAAGGAACATTTAATGGGGTGAAAATGCCGATTTTATTTATAAAAGTGGGACCTAAAAGTGCGACGTGATACTTACTATGCATAAAGCAAAGGACGAGTGAGCGGTGCTGCCCGGTGGCCCTGGCGCTTTGGTGGACGAAGAGTTCTGCCTGAGCTTTATGTTTCTTTCAGTTCAGAATTTTTCCAAGGTCCAGCTTTGAGTTGCAAACTTGACTTTGAACTATTTCTGTTGGATATTTGAAATCACTACTGTGTTGTGCTGCGTATTTGGGGTGAGGTAGGGTGGGGGACAAAGTTAAGGTATTGGTTAACAGTGGTTAAATATGCTATTTTAATAAAATATTGAAACTCACTTTTAAAGGTTGGCTGGCTTTCTGCTTTCATTGTTGGATTGCTCAGAAAAATGTTGGAAAATTTAATTTTAAAAACTCTGTAAACATTTATGTTGGTATATATATATATAATTTGATGAGTGGATATTGGAAACTTTTATATGCCCCTTGGGTTGAGTTTGAATATATTAACTGCTGCGTGGAGGTATCTTTAGCTCTTACCAGGGTTAGAATCACTGTGTGTCCTTTTCTGGCAACAAGACCAGATGGAGAAAAAGAAGTGCCTGTGAACTAGACTCATTGAGTGAACACTTGGAGAGCTTTTCCTTTCCTTAAGAATTCTTTCAGGATTTAGTTTTTATTTTTGTATTCCTTTTAAAACAAATGAAAGAACAACACTGTCAGTTAAAGCAGCACAGTCAGTAGGCTCTGCGCGGGATGGAACCAGCACCAAGGAGGTGAAAGCACCGGGCATTTGGCCAGAATGCCCTTTTCCATACCTCACCAGGAGTGTGCCTGTCCTTCAAAGTCACCGGGGAATAATTTTTTAGTTGGAGATGTTTTTCAATCTGGTGCCAGGCCAAGGAAGTTTTGGTTTTATTTGTCGTGCTCAATTTTCTGCAAGATTCTAGAACAAAAGTCGGTGCTAGATTGGATGTGGTGTGAGAGGCGAAAAGAGGATTCAAGGATGATTTCTTATTTTTGTCATTCTTTTGGCCAGAACTAAGCGGTGCTCTATTTATTGAACAGAGATGAATAGAAATGAGAAGCTAGTTTGGAAGCTACTAATGGTGACCCGTACACTGAAGACAGAGTGTAGACGGACGGAGGTGTGTGGGGCAAACTGTGTGGTGCCGTTTGGGAGAGCCACAGGGTCCAGAATTCTCCTACCTTGTTACTTGCTAGTTCTGGGACACACCCTTGAATTTCATTCTTAAGATACGCCCCCACCGCCCCCCCATGATTTTTATAAAATTCAGGGAACAAGGAAGAAGTGGGTGAGGAATGGTTATGTGTATAATAAGTCACACTCAGGGAAGGGGTAATACTTCCAGGGAGATAATGAAAACTTCGAATTAAGCATATGAACATCCCAGGGAGACAGGAAAGTATTATTGAGGGAGCCTAGATTTCAACTGCATTCTGGTGGGTACTGAGTCTAGCCCACCGACCCCACGTAGACTCCGGTACCATTGCTACTGCATGAGTCCTGGTAGAGTCTTAGTTATGTGTGAGCTTGACTTAGTTCTTAACCTAGAAGTTATTTTGGTCTCATAAGAGAGCCAGGGAAATCTGGGTGGCCCTCAGTGATTTCCTGAGGTCAAGGAGCTGTGAGTTTCAGGGTTTCAATTTGCATATTAAAGTGATCTGTGTGCTTTGCCTAGACTTTCTTGTAGTTGATTGCTACCTTTAGTAGAGAATTGAAAAATAGCCTTACCCTGAGACTGCTACTACAGCTTCTCAGGGGTGGGGTGCACATTGCTTCAAAGACCCCAATAGGGCTTTGTTCCAATTATTGAGATTTACCTATCTGTTTTATCTGCTTTAAAAAACTTACCTGTATTCTGTTTGTAGCTTAGCCACATTGGAGAATAAGGGTCATTTATATCTACAGTTGTGCTATGGGAAGGAAAAGAGCAGCGATTTGTTTTATCAAAAAATCTAATTTTTTTCACCCTTTAGTGATCTAGCTCATTTCCCTTTCCCCAGGGGAGGGGAAAGGCTATAATATAACCCCAGCAGGTTAGATTGATGAACTAGTAGGCTCTGATATAAATCCAACAGGTTAGATTGATGAACTAGTTTCTCCTAGGGCCGTGGTCGGCCAACTGCGGCTCGCGAGCCACATGCGGCTCTTTGTCCCCTTGAGTGTGGCTCTTCCTAAGCCTTAGGAGTACCCTAATGAAGTTAATAACAGTGTACCTACCTATGTAGTTTAAGTTTAAAAAATTTGGCTCTCAAAAGAAATTTCAGTCGTTGTACTGTTGATATTTGGCTCTGTTGACTAATGAGTTTGCCGACCGCTGTCCTAGGGCAGCCTTGCTATAAAGAACAAAGTGCTCTGATGCAGTTCAAAGTAGCTCCTTTTTCCTTCCTGATGCCAGAAGCAATGAGATTTTTCTCCGCTCTTCACTATGAGAACCCAGTTGAACTCCTGGAGGTGAAGCTCAAAATTTTGGGGTCCCCCTTTGAATGGCTCCCCCTGGATTTTTAAACTCGGACTTGTCCACACTAAGCCTCCCACAATTCGTCAATTATACTTCAGATTTTCGGACCCTGGCACTCGATCACATGGAGGTTGCTAATCGTGAGTTGTAATTCTCTGTATTTGCCTGTCAGTCTTCCCAATTTGAGGGAAAGAAGTTTGCCTTTTAACCTCACTTCTCAGTGTATCTAAGAAGAGTTACTGATTTTTTTTGTTTGTTCTGCTTTTAAGCAAATATGGCGGAGTGATGAGTTCCCAAGATCCTTACCAGTTGGTTAATGGGTTTGTTCAAGAACCTTAATGTTTTTTAAAACTCTTATTGTTTAGTATATTTTGAATTTGGTGTTTCTGTAATTTTTATACATTTTATTTTAAGTAAAACGAATGTGATGGTACAAAGACCCAGCATGCAAATGTCAAATAACTGACTCCCATTTACCAATCATGGGAGGTCAGTTTTTAAAGAAACTAAAATAAAAATGCAAGTAAGAGACTTCCGTTTTCAAGAAAATGAAGTGGCTATAGTTTTGCTATTTTTTCCCACCAAGTACAATGTAAAGTTCTGGACACCTATAATAATAAAAGGGTAGTATGCTAATTAGACTGGACGTCATTCCAGATGTCCTTCCTGACGGAGCCAGAGCCGGAGGGAAGCCAGCCTGGGTCCCAGGTGCCAGAGGGAAGCTGGTGCCGACAGCCGGGGGAAGGAAGGCCTACTCTTAAACAAATTTTCGTGCAAAGGGCCTCTAGTTAAATATAAAACAAGCATAAGGAAACTCTGAAAGTAGGTAGAAAAAAGGAAGACCATCTGGTACCTTAGGACCCAGGGAAGGATCTAGTGGTGTTATGGACTGACTTGTGTTCCCCCCAAAATTCACATGTTGGACTCCTAATCCTTAGAACCTCAGAAATTAGTCATATTTTGAGGTAGGACATTTAAAGAGGTTATTAAGTTATGAGAAGAAATAAAAGGCATCCAAATTGGAAAGGAAGAAGTAAAACTCATTATTCGTAGATGACATGATATTATATATAGAGAACCCTGAAGATTCCACCAAAAAAAAAAAATTACTAGGACTGATAAATGGATTCAGTAAAGTAGCAGGATACAAAATAAATATCAAAAACCTATTGCATTTTTATGCACTGTCCAAAAAGGAAACTGGAAACAATCCCATTTACAATTGCATTAAAAATAAATAAATAAAACACACACACACACCTAGAAAAAAAATTTGACCAAAATGGTAAAATACCTGTACTTGGAAAATTGTAAGACACCAAAGAAAGAAATTGTAGAAGATACAACGAAATTGAAGCATATACTATGCTTATGGAAAGGAAGAATTAATATTGTTAAAATGTACACACTACCCAAAGCAATCTATAGATTCAATGCAATTCCTATCAAAATATCAGACATATTTCACAGAACTAGAATAATCCAAAAATGTATATGGAACCACAAGAGATCCTGAATAGCCACAATAATCTTGAGAAAGAAGAACAAAGTTGGAGGAATCATGTTACCTGATACCAAACTAATACTATAAGGCCATAGTAATCAAAACAGCATGGTACTGACATAAAAACATACAGATCAATGGAACAGAAATAGAGAAAAGTTGGACAGATCCATGCAAAAAAACACGACCACCTTCTTACACCATAAACAATAAACTTAAAATGGATTAAAGACTTAAATGTAAGACTGGAAACCATACAATTAGGAGGAAACATAGGCAATAAAATCTTTGACATTTCTCTTTAGTAATATTGTTTCTGATACAGATCTTAGGCAAGGGGAATGAGAACAAAATAAGTGGGACTGTATTGAACTACAAAGGTTTTGCACAGCAAAAGAAACCAACACAGGGAAAGACAATTTTCTAAATGGGGGAAGATAATCGCTAATGACACATCTGATAAGGGGTTAATATCCAAGATTTATAAAGAACTCATACAACTCAACAACAAAACAATCATATTTAAAAATGTACAGACGACCTGAATAGACACATCTCCAAAGAAGATATACAGATGGCCAATAGACATTGAAGAGATGCTCAACATCACTAATTATCAGAGAAATGCAAATTAAAACCACAATGAGATATCACCTCACACCTGTCAGAATGGCTATCATCAATAAAACAACAGCCCAGCCAGCATGGCTCAATGGTTAAGCCTCAACCTATGAGGTCACATTTCTATTCCTGGTCAGGCACATGCCTAGGTTGTGGGCTAGATCCCTAGTGTGGGGCGTGCAGGAGACAGCTGGTCAATGATCCTCTTCATTATTGATGTTTCTAGCTCTCTCTCTTCCTCTCTGAAATCAATAAAAACATATTTTTAAAATAAAGATAAAACAACAAGTGTTGGCAAGGATGTGGAGAATAGGGAATCCTCTTGCACTGTTAGAATGAAGACTGGTGCAGCCATGGTGGAAAACAGTTATGGAACTATCTCAAAAAATTAAAAATGGAACTGCCGCCCTAGCTGGTTTGGCTCAGTGGATAGAGTGTCAGCCTGCGGACTGAAGGGTCCCAGGTTTGATTCCGGCCAAGGGCACATGCCTGGGTTGCAGGCTTATCCCCAGTAGGAGACATGTAGGAGGCAGCCAATCAATGATTCTCTCTCATCATTGATGTTTCTATCTCTCCCTCTCTGAAATCAATAAAGATAATATATTTTTTAATGGAACTGCCTTATGACAGTGATTCCATTTCTGTAAATATATCAGAAGAAATCCAAAACCCTAATTCAAAAGAAAATGTGCACTCCTATGTTCATTGAGACATTTATAATAGCCAAGATAAGGGAGCACCTCAAGTGTCCATCAGTAGGTGAATGGATAAAAAAAAGCAGTGGTACATATATACAATGGAATATTACTCAGCCCGAATTAAAAGTATGGAATCCTACTATGGGTATTATACTAAGTGAAGTACGTCAGTCAGAGAAAGACTAATACCATATGACTTCACTTATATGTAGAATCTAAAGAACAATATAAGCAAACAAAACAGGAACAGTCATAAACACAGAACGGACTGATGGTTGACAGAGGGGAGAGGTGTTGGAGGCTAAGGTGAAAAAAGAAGGGATTGAGAAGTACAGATTTGTAGTTACAAAGTAGTCATGGGATGAAAAGTACAGTATCTACACTAATAAAAGAGAAACATGGTAATTGGCGTACGACTGCTACCCTTCCCATTGGCTAATCACCCTGTCACTCACAGAGTAGGGCCGAGATATGCAAATTAACTGGCAGCCAAGATGGCGGCCGGCGGCCAGGCAGCTGATGCGAACAGGGAGGCTTGCTTGCTTCAGTGACGGAGGACCCCAACGTTCCCCGCCTGACTTGCCGGCCTCTCAGCTGCAACTCTAAGCAACTATGTTGCAAATATAGAAGCTAAAAAAAAACCCCAGAAACCTGCTTTACTCAGTGGGGCTTCAGCCAGCTGGACCACAACATTGTATCAAATACAGACGGTAAACAAAGGCCAGCAACCTGTTTTCAGCAGCTGAGGCCTCAGAGCTAAAGCAGGCCCAGAATAAAAAAAAAAAAGAAAAAAAGGAGCGGTTGGGAGCTTCAGTCCCAGCCTGAAAACAGCCCTCAGCCCCTCAGCCAGACTGGCCAGGCACCCCAGTGGGGACCCCCACCCTGATCCAGGACACCCTTCAGGGCAAACCAGCCAGCCCCACCCATGCACCAGGCCTCTATTCTATATAGTAAAAGGGTAATATATGCCTCCCAGCACCGGGATCAGCGGAGCCGCGAGGCCTCCCAGCACCGGGATCAGCATGACAGGGGGCAGCGCCCAAACCCCCTGATCGCCCTGCAGCTCTGTGTGTGACAGGGGGCGGGGCCCCAATCCCCCTGCCCCCCACGGGCCCTGCTCTGTGTGTGACAGGGTAGAGCCATAACCTCCCCATTGGCCCTGCCCTGAGTATGAGAGTGGCGGCGCCCCAACCACTTGATCGGCCCTGCTCTGGGTGTTAGAGGGCAGCGCCCCAACCCCCTGATTGACCCTGCTCTGTGCATGACAGGGTATGGAGCCCCAACCCCCCTGATGGGCCCTGCTCTGTGCGTGACAGGGGGTGTCGCCGCAACCTCCCCATCGACCCTGCCTTGAGTGTGACAGGGCGGTGCCCCAACCCCCCAATCGGCCCTACCCTGAGCGTGTCTGAGGGTGGCATCGCAACCTCCCAATCTGCCCTGCTCTGTGCATGACAGGGGAAGGCGCCCCAACTCCCCAATCGGCCCTGCTCTGAGCCCGACCAGGGGCTGCACCTAGGGATTGGGCCTGCCCTCTGCCACCCGGGAGCAGGCCTAAGCCAGCAGGTCGTTATCTCCCAAGGGGTCCCAGACTGCGAGAGGGCACAGGCCAGTCTGAGGGACCCCCCCTCCCCCCGAGTGCACAAATTTTTGTGCACCGGGCCTCTAGTAGGAAATATAGTCGATAATATTGTAGTAACTATGTGTGGTGCCAGTTGGGTACTATGAATATCGGGGAATCCATTGTAAAGTATATGATTATCTAACTACCATGCTGTACACCTGAAACTAATACAAAATAATATTGAATGTAAGTTGTAATTGAAAAAAAATGGAATGGGAATAAAAAGAGGTTATTAAAGTTTAAAATGAGGTATTTAGAGTAGGCCCTAGTACAATCTGACTTATAAGGAGGAAATTTAGACAACATTCATGTGGATGTGAAGAGCAAAAACCATGTAAGGATACAGCTACTGGTAAAAGTTAGCCATCTGCAAGCCACAGAGAGAGGCCTCACCTATGCGACACCGAGACCTTGGTCTTTTAGCCTCTGGAACTATGAGACAATAAATTTCAGTTATTTAAGCAAGATAGTCTCTAGTATTTTGTTATGGCAGCTCTAGCAAACTCATACAAGTGGTGAGTTTCCTGGGTTTTCTTTTTGCTTCAGATATCCCAGACTTGGAGCTGGAGAAGCCAGCACCCAGAAATTCTAATGTGCACCAAAATAAAAAGCAGTGTGGATGAATTTAACAAGAGTGGAGAAGACAAAAGAAAGAATCCATGAACTTGAAGATAAAGCAATAGAAATTACCCAGCTTAATCAACAGAGAGAACATAGACTGAAAAAGAAAATGAAAACTTTAGCGATAGCAAAAAATGAAAAAACATCTGTCATGTCATTGGAGTCCCGAGTGAGGAGAGAGATGGTGGAGCTGAAAAAATATAAGAAAAGGGGCTGACAATTTTCTAAATTTGACAAAACAACATACACCAGATTCAAAAGGCTAAGTGAACACCAAGTAGGTAAACCCAAAGAAAACCACACCAAGGCACAGCATAGTCACACGGAAAACCAAAGCAAAGGGCAACAAGTCTCTGAAGCTGCAAGAGGGAAATGAAACATTTCCTTTAGGGGCAACACAGTGAGAATGGCAACAAGCTTCTCATCAGAAACCATGCAGGCCAGAACTCAGTGGCACATTTTCCAAAGCCTGAAAGGAATTCTATATCCAGTGAAAGTATCCTTCTGAAATGGAGAGAAAATCAAGTCATTCTCCTATGAAGGAAAAGTATGAGAAGTTTTCACCAGAAGACCTATCTGAAAAGAGTGAGTAAAGTAAAACTCTCTAGACAAAAAGAATCTGTAAGAGATATAAACCTGAAAGGTCAGGAAGGAAGAAGGAACATGGAAAGAGCAAAAATATGAGTAAATGTAATTGGTTTTTCTTAAGTTTTCTAAATTATATTTGATGGCTGAGGCAAACATTAAAACACTCATGATTTTCAATGTAAAGGAAATATAATAAGACAACTGTATTATAAATGATGGAGGGTGAAAGGAGGTAAGGTTTCCACACATTTTACCCCAACTGGTAAAAGTTATCACAAGTAGATCTCACAAGTGTGTGTGTGTGTGTGTGTGTGTGTGTGTGTATAGTAATATCTAGAGCAGCCGTGGGCAAACTACGGCCCGTGGGCCATATCCGGCCTGTTTGAAATGAATAAAACTAAAAAAAAAAAAGACCATACCCTTTTATGTAATGATGTTTACTTTGAATTTATATTAGTTCACACAAACACTCCATCCATGTTTTTGTTCCAGCCTCCGGTCCAGTTTAAGAACCCATTGTGGCCCTCGAGTCAAAAAGTTTGCCCACCCCTGATCTAGAGCAACCACTAGAAAAGCTATACAAAGAGACATACTCAAATACACAAATAGAATTTTGAAAAATGTTTAAATCCCAGGAAGACAGGAAAAACATAAAATTAAAAAGACAAGCAGAAAACAAAAAGTAAAATGGCAGATTTAAACATTAACATAATAATTACATTAACTGTAAATGGTCTAATGATACCAGTTAAGAGAGGGATTGGCAGAGTAGGTGTTTTGTTTTTTTTAATGGCCCACCTATATGCTGTCTACAAGGCTTTGAAAATATCAATAAAATTCAGACTTCCAGCAAGACTGATAAATAAAAATAAGACATAACCAATACTAGGAGTGAAACAAGTGATTCACTTACATCACAAGGGTCATAAGGGAACACTAGGTATCACTTTGTACATACATTTGAGAGCTTACATGAAATAGATCAATTCCTAGAAAAGTGTAAACTACCACTACTTACCCAATATGAAATCCATAATCTGAAATAGCCTTATAAGAAACAATTTATCATCTAAAACTTTGACTGAAAAAAAAATCTTCATACCCATTAGGAGTCCCTGGAGAATTCTACCAGGCACATGAATTCTATACAGAAGAAGAAGGAACACTTCCTAATTTATTTTATGAAGCCAGTATTAGCCTGACATCAAAACCAGACAAAGACATTTTTTAAAAAAAGAATTAAAAAATTAAATAAATAAATAAATAAATAAATAATTACAGACCAATATCCCACATGATGTAGATGTAAATATCTATATATATAAAAGGAAAAAGCTAAGTGACCATCCGACCAGTAGCTATGATGCACAATGACCACCAGGGGCAGACGCTCCAACCAGTAGCTATAACGGCACACTGACCACCAGGGGTCAGATGCTCAATGCAGGAACTGCTGAGCTGTGGTGACTTGGCAGCGGCAGTTCTCAGGTGATGCACCACGGAACCAGAGAGGAGGGAGCCCAATTCTGGGGTGCATCACCCGAGAACCGCCTTCTCACAATCCAGGACCCCTCGGTAGATATCAGAGAGCCAGTTTCGGCCTGATCCCCTCAGGCCAGACCAAGCGACCCCACCTGCTGGAGGGACCCCGCTCACTCTGCAGATGGCCTTTGAGCTGTGGCACCGCCCCAGGTGCAGCCGGCTGGGGGGGACCATGGGAAGTTGGCTCCAGGGTGTGTCTGGCCCATCTTGCCCAGGGCCCATCTTGCCCAGTCCTGCCCTGCCGGCCAACTTCTAATTAACTTCCTTTCAATGTGCATGAATCTGTGCACTGGGGTACTGGTTTTAAATAAAAATGTCAGCAAATTGAATTTAATAATAGATAAAAGGAACTATAGTTGACCCTTGAACAACACAGGGGTTAGGGGCACTGACTACCCCCACCCCCCAATGCAGTTAAAAATTCACCTATAACTTTTGACTCTCCCAAAACTTAAATACTGTTGTCCAGAAGCCTTATTGACAACATATTTTGTATGTTATATGTACTATACACTGTATTCTTAGAATAAAGTAAGCCAGAGAAAAAAAAATGTTAAAATCAAAAGGAAGAAAAAATACATCTACGATACTGTACATATTTATTGAAAAAAATCCAAATACAAGTGAACCTGCGCAGCTGCACCCTGTGGTGTTTAAGGGTCATCTGAATATGCCGTGAGCAAGTGGGGTTTATTCCAGGGATGCAAGGCTGGCTCAGCATTTTAAATCTTGATCAGTCTAATTCACCATAAAGAAAAACATCTCATGATCTGGGGGGTAAAGTAGGAAATATAGTCAAAAATAGTGTAATAACTGTATGGTGCCAGTTGGTTACTGGAAATATCAGGGGGAACATGACTGTCTAACCACGATGCTGTATACCTAAAACTAATATAAAATATTGACTATAAACTATAATTAAAAAATGTTTTAATTTTTTTAAAAATAGGAACACACAAAAAAATCTCATGATCCTATCAAGTGATGCTGAAAAATCAAATCCTGTTAAATATTTCAGCTATATCATGATCTAACCTCTGCTATCTTTCTGACAAACCTTGAATTTGAAAGATTATTCTTAAGTAGTGGAGACATTTAATGGGCATTGTAAAAGCTTAAATGGGGATAAATGGTAATTACTAAAAATGGAATTTCATGAAGTATCAATGAAGTAAAAACGTGTTATTGAAGATAGTAAAAAAGATATGGGTAAAGGCATTGATACCTGGTTTTCCTACTTTATAAGGTGATGGTGAGGTTGCAGTGATGTAATAGAGATGTGAGGAGAAAATGAAGATAATGATTTTTTATTACTTCCCAGAACAGAATCTTGTCTGAGTCAGCTGGCCAACTGGTAAGGTCATGGACAGACTATTAATCAAATTCTTCACTCCCAGCCTCACCGATCAAAGGCAGGAGGTAAGAGCCACCTGTTGTCAGCACAGTGAGGACCTGCTTAGCAGGCCTATCAGCTTTCTGGCATTTTCAATAATGGATTCTTCCCATGTTCCTCTCACACTTCTGGTTTATTTTCACGCAGTTTGTTTCTCAGCAGAAAGAGAGAATGAACTGGAAATCAGAAGAGAAGAGGATGAGAGAGCTCGATGACAACAACGAAACCAGCTCTGGATTACAGCACACGCAGCCCGCACATCACCTGGAACAGGCTTTCCCACCTGTCACAGCCGCTCCACCGCCTCTCACTCAGCTGCTTCTGCGTTCCTTTTAAGCCTGGTGGTGGCAGCCGCAGCCACCGTGGGGTCCGCTGCCCTCTCCCCAGGCTGTCCTACACCAGGTATGTTAGTTATTCACAAGAATGTACTCCCAATGAAAAGACAGTCCTTTCGAAATCCCAGTTCTCCGCTGTACTTCCCTGGTTTTTCCTGATTGCTGCAGCCAGACGGGAGAAGCGGGAGGTCACCAAACTCCTAGAAAAGTATCGGCCTAGCTGTAAGCAAGGCTTCCCGGAACTTAATTGACTGGTCTGCCCCTGAACAGGCAGTCGCGCTGGTCTCTAACACTTCTCCGGGTACCTGGTGTTGCCCTTACACACGTGCACTGCTGGTCTTAGCGTAGAGACACCTTCCGTCAGAGTCAGAGGAGCAGGGAGGGAGAAGTGAGTCGCTGCTGCCCCTGAAAATCGCCACTGGGGATCCCAGGATCTCAAACTCTAAGACACTTTAATCTTCAAGTGCAGACATTTCCATAAACAGTCTTGACAAATATCCCCTCACCCGCTGGCAGCGCTTCACTGTGAAGCAGCCCATCCATTTTAGAATTCTGAGTTGGACTGGCTGCACTGAGCAGCCATGGGGGGCGGGTAGCGCTCTGCTTGAGCCCTGGGGGTCTCCAGGAACGAGGCAGAGACTTCCTCCTCTGGACAGCCCCTCCAGTGCTTGACAATGAGCAGTCCCACTCCAGGCACAAGGTCCACGCAGGGCTTTCCCTGAGCGAGCCGGTCACCCTCCCCACGCCCTGTTACCTACTCAGAACCTTATCTTTATTTTAGTTTTTAATTTTTAGAGAGAGAGGAAGGGAGAGGGAGAGAGAGAAACATCGATGTCGAAGTGAAACATCGATCAGCTGCCTCCTGCACGTCCCCTACTAGGGACTGAGCCCACAACCTAGGCGTGTGCCCTGACCAGGAATCGAACCAGCAACTACTAGAGCAGTGATGGCGAAACTTTTGAGCTCGGCGTGCCAGCATTTTGAAAAACCCTAACTTAACTCTGGTGCCATGTCACATATAGAAATTTTTTGATATTTGCAACCAGAGTAAAACAAAGATTTATATTTTGATATTTATTTTATATATTTAAATGCCATTTTAACAAAGAAAAATCAACCAAAAAAATGAGTTCGTGTGTCACCTCTGACACGCATGTCATAGGTTCACCATCACTGCACTAGATGCACAGGACAATGCTCAACAAACTGAGCCACACCAGCCAGGGCCTCGGAGTCTTATCTTAATAGATGATGGGGGAAGGGAAGCCATGTCTGGGCACATGCCATCCTCTCATTTCCAGCTTTAGCTCTTGGTCAGTATCTTTTTACAGCGGAATTGTTCAGCCTTTGTTGAAGAATTAGCTTCATATGAAAATGGTTGGTTTGTAAAATGCTGAAGAGGAATTCTGATCCGCAGAGGAAGACAGTGTTCTTGACTTACCAGGGACCCTTGGAGGATGAGGCGTAGGATGGGGAAAGCACTTGAGCCAGGGTTTCTGAGCAAGCTCGGCCAGGCCGGCCCCTGAGCTGGCCCCAGTGCTCGTGGGTCATGGTAGGTGGGCTGCGGCGCAGAAGGCAGCCCCTGCCCATGTGGCGGCCGCCTGGGAGGAAACATCAGTTTGCTCTTCTCCAGCTGAACACAGGCTCAGGACACAACAGGCCCACGAAGCTTGCTTTGGAGGGAGGGGGTGGTCCCTGCCACGGGGGTGGCATGGGTAAGACGCTGCCTGTCCTAGGCGGAGGGAGAGATATAGGGTGGTGTGGGGAGGAAACCTGGTTCTGAGTTCTAAGCCTGTTCCGTTCCTCACTCACTTTGTATCCCAGGAAGTGCCTCATGCGTTGCCTCCCGTCGTTTCCCTCCTGTACAAAAATGAGACGAGGTCAGCGTGCCCTTGCTGCGTGCTCTCGGCTCCATGCAGCACATCAGCGAGCAGTTCCTGGGCGGGCTCTGTGCTGGGCTCCGGGGTTCGCGGGAGCAGAGACCAGTGGCCCCTGTCCTGGAAGTGGCAGTGTGGCAGGAAGAAGTGTTTGTCACATAACCACGCAGGCAGTCGTTTTCCGTAGGAGGGGCTGTACCCCGTGCTGTGTCACAGAGGAGGCTGTCTCAGAAGCACTGGGGAGGAGAAGTGACAACACTGAGTGCTGGAGGGACTCTGAGAATTAACCCAGAAAGGGAGAGAGAACCTTCCAGAAGGAAGGAGTGGCATGGCATACTGATGGGATTGAACGGCTGGAGGTGCTGAAGCACAGAGCAAAGGGGGTGGGGACGAAAGAAGTGAAGGGGTAGGTAGGGGCCAGACCGCATAGGACTCATCATGTAATTTCACCTTTAACCTCGGGATAATTGGAAACTTTCCCTGTCAATATATTGCAGAACTGGATTAGAAATCCCTTTAAGGGCACTTTCATGAATGGGAGAAACATTACATTTGTCCTTACTAACCCCTAACTCAGCTTTAGCCTCTTCTTCAATTATAAATGTCAGCAGCAAACTGCAATAGTATTCTCTCTTACCTGGGACTTTGTCCCCAAATATGCCTGTCACTAGATCTTATTGTTTATAGCATGAAAAAGCACATTAGTTACTATATCACAAACTTGTCTTTTAAAATGTTAATAACTTTTTCAATATCATTGGTTTTCTTCGTAATCCTGTGTGTTTTATTTTATGAATTTAAAAGCATTCTGACAGGAAATAGCTATGTACTCAAAAGGGAGAAGAATGAGCAAATAGGAGCTCCGTTTCTAGTAGAGAGGCAAATCAGGTAAAGAACCGAATAAACCTCCCAATGGGAGCACGTGCTGAGTATGACTTTAAGAATGTCAGTTGGATGCACTCCTGGGTGACATAAAAGTAGGAAACCTGCAGAATCGCGACAAAGGGAAAGCCGAGTGCTGCCTGACGGCGTGCAGAATCCCGCAGAGCTCGCGCTTCTCACTCAGGACAGAGGAAAACAGCGGGCAGGCTGTCCTGGGAGGGACTGCACCCCACAGGCTCCACTGTGGGGTCGGGGCAGGAGCATGCCTTCCTTCAGACCTTCATGTGGGTGGGAGGGTGTGGCCAGGGCACCCACGAGAACAGGGACCATGGGGTCCCTGGGAGGAGAACTTACTCTGCAGCAGCCCCGGTTTGGCAGAGCCTCCCACCACCCATCGCAGCCTTGCGCCTAAGCCTCTAGCAAAAGGAAATGCAGGTGCTCCTGGAAGAATGAACTCCACGCAGCCTTTAATTATTTCTTAAAGCAAAGTTCCCAAGAAGCAGGCATCCTTGGAAGCTGCCTGAAATCAAGGGGAGAAGACACCACCTGTGAGAAGCCATGGATGGCAGGCAGAGAAAGATCTGCAATGACCTCTTCTGATATTGGAAATAGTGACATTTATACAAGAAGTTTAATACCTTTTAAAGAGATAAAAGAGATACTTGAAATTCTGAACAGATGACAAGAGACATAATTTAGCATATTTTTGAAAGGGAAAATATAATTGACATTTATACACTTGAACAAAGTTTCAGAAAGAAATAATAGAATGGGGGAGAATTAAGATTTGAAGGAATAATAGTGAGAATTTTTCAAATTTGTTGAAAAACACTAACCCTGTAAGGAGCACAACAAACCCCAAGCAGTAAAATATAGGGTATCCCCAAAACTGTATACACCCATCAACAGCTGATAGCTCTATTTTGAAAATGAAAAGTATTTTAATAAACACTGCCTTTATCATTATTCAAAGTGTGCATATACATTTTCTGGGACACTTTTTATTAATAGACATAGACATAGGAAGAGGTAACAAAGATGAGTATGTTATAAATCGCAAATTGGAGAGGACAGTAACACCCTCAGAAAAATAACAGAATAGTGAAATTCATACCAACAGTGGAAACCATAAAACTATGATAATAACTTCAAAGTACTTATTAAATAAATGAACCAAAAATTCTATGCCAAGTGAAACAAGGGAAAGTGTGACACTTGAGAATTTTCCACCAAATGTCCCTCACTAAATGGGTTCTGAAGGGCGTAATTCAAACTGAAGGAAAATGGCCTCAGTTGCATGATGTGAGTTGCAAGGAAAAATAGTGAACCAAGATAAATATATGGCAGTCTAAACAAACCAATAACTACACATGAAATAAAGATAACCTGTCAGGGAAATACAGAAGGCTAGATTTGGAATTCCAAATTATTATAGTTTATAAATTGGGAGAGGAAATTGGAGAATAGAGTATTACAAGGTCCTTATATTGTTCAAGAGAAGACTGTGGCCATTGGTTACCTGTAACTTCTTAAATATGTATTAAATGGAGCAAATGCTAGTAGAATAGATCCAGTAAAAATAATTAATAATCAAAGGGGATCAAGATAGTCCTGAAGGCAAGAGAGGGGGAAAGAAAAAGGTAAAATGGAACAAGTCAAAAGTTCAAAATGTGATGTTAGAAGTAAAACCAAATCACTAATCACACTAAGTATAAGTGGACTAAATACTCTCATTATGGCTTTAATAGTTCTACTATACTAGTGGCCTGGTGCACAAATTTGTGCACATTGAAGGGAAATTAATTAGAATAAATATTTTAATATCACTACTCACCCTTTCTCTATAATAGAAGTGTCAACCAAATTCATGATCAACAATGACAGATCGAAACCAGGTATGAGATTGGTGCCAGCGAGAGCTTTATATGTATCGCACATTCGTAAGTCAACTTAGCCTTTTATAGATATAGAATAAACTTGCTTAATTAGACCTGCTTTCTGATTTAGCTAAACTTTTTCCAGCCCAGTGAAGCACCCCAACTTCTCTTTCAGGTAATTGTCAGCAACACAGCAGTAAATATCAACATAAAGCAGATTATTTTTGTAGATCACACAGGGAGAACAAAGGGTAAAATATTTAACTGCAGAAGTGTTTGACTATATTCTGTGCAGTGAGAACACCTGAAATCATTTTCAAAACCTGAATTTCATTTCTTACTTCTTTTCAGTTGGGTCAAGTTTCTAAGCTTTCTAAATCTCCATTTTCTGGCTAATGAAAAGAAAATAGGATTCCACCCAGTCTCCTATCTACCTACTCCAGGACTTCTGTGAGGATCAAATGAGATGAAGCACGGGAAAATGCTTCACAGACATTTGGTTACAGTGTGAAATGTTTCCACCTGGCTATGAGGCAAGTCATGTTCCTGTGCTGAAGAAACTGTAAGGAGGCTAGTCGTTAGGGAGAGGAAGCCGGGCATTGCTACGTGATGTCATTACCTGGATGGTCGGACACTTAGCATATTAGCCTTTTATATATATAGATTATACGTGTGTGTGTGTGTGTGTGTGTGTGTGTATTTAATCCTCACCCAAGGATGTTTTTTTTTTAAATTTTTTACAGTTGACAGTATTACAGACATTGCCCATTTCCCCCCCCCTTAACACCCCTCTGTACAGCCCCTACTCCCCCTGCCCACCCTATTGTCCATGTCCATGGGCTATACATATAACCATATAAGTTCTTTGGTTTCTCTCTCCTTGTCCCCTGCCCCCCACATCTAAGTATGTCAATCTGTTCTATGCCTTCATGCTTTGGGTCTTATTTTGTTCGTCAGTCAATTTTGTTCATTAGATTGCACAAATAAGTGAGATCATGTGATATTTGTCCCCCTCCACCCAGTTCCCCCCTCCCCCACCCCATGACTTCACCCTCATACTGTCTGTGTCCATAGGTAAGATCTTTGGTTAATCTCTTCCAGCCTCCCCTCCTCCCTTCCCTCTGAGATTCGTCAGTCTGTTCCATGCTTCCATGACTCTGATTCTGTTTTATTCACCAGTTTATTTTATTCATTAGATTTCTTGTTCCTTTATTTTGATTTTTAGATTCAATTGTTGATAGATATATATTTGTTGCCATTTTATTGTTTATATTTCCTTCTCCTTCCCCTTCTCCTTCCCCTTCCCCTTCCACTTCCCCTTCTCCTTCCCCTTCCCCTTCCCCTTCCTCTTCCTCTTCTTCTTCTTCTTCTTCTTCTTCTTCTTCTTCTTCTTCTTCTTCTTCTTCTTCTTCTTCTTCTTCTTCTTCTCCTTCTCCTTCTCCTTCTCCTTCTCCTTCTCCTTCTCCTCCTTCTCCCTCTTCTTCTTCTTAAAGAATACCCTTCACAATTTCACGTAATACTGGTTTTGTGCTTGGGTTTGGGTCCTGGCTGCAGCAAGTCAAGTGGCAGAGAGGCTGGATGCCTAGCTGGTGCCATTCCCCATAGCCTCCTCCAAAGGAGGACCTTGTAAACCCTTCAAGATGGCATGGTCTCTAAGCTAGAGCTGCACCTGGGGAGTGGCTATGGAAATAGCAGTGGTTCTTTGGCCAGGAGAGACTAACTGCCTACCCTCAAGACTCCCTTGTGTGATCAGATTGTAGCCCCCTCTCCCCCATCCCCCCCCCCCACATACACGCATGCCCGTACACTCACCCTCCACTCATTCACATTGTCTCCCTCACTCCGGTCCTGCTGGCCACTATGACAGAATGCTAATGAGCTGATTATATGTTTTGATTTTTTTTTATTTTAGAGAGAAAGGGAGAGAGAGAGAGAGAGAGAGAGAGAGAGAGAGAGAGAGAAACATATATGTGAGAGAAACATCAATCAGTTGCCTCCTGTATGTGCCCCCAACTAGGGATGGAACCCTCAATCTAACTATGTGCCCTGACTGAGAATCAAACCCACAACCTTTTGGTGTACAGGGTGATGCTCCAACCAACTGAGCCAACTGGCCAGAGCAGCCATACTATATTTTGAAAACAAGCACAACAAATTTTAGCTGTGTATTGTACAAAAGACACACCTAAAGAACACAGAGAAGAGTTGGGTCAAGATGGCACATAGGTAAACATGGTACTCTCCTCTTCCCGCAACTATATCAAAATAACAACTAACTTACAGAACAACCATCACTCAGAACGACCTAAAATATAGCTGAACAGAAGTCCTACAACTAGGGAATTAGAGAAGAGGCCACACTGAGACAGGCAGTAGGGGCAGACATGTGGAATGGGCTAGTCCCATACCATGTGTGGCAGGTAAAAATTGGAAGGGATATCTTGGCTGCAGAGGTGCCCTCTGAGGAGCAAGAGATCCAGGCTCCACACCAGGACCCCCAGTCCAGGGTTTCAGTGCCAGGAAGAGAAGTCCCCTTAATTTCTGGCTGTAAAAACCAGCAGGGACTGATGCTGAGTGAGATGGAGACTGCTGGAGTCCCAGGCAGTTCCTCTTAAAGGGCTGGAACATGAACTTACTAGGACTCACTCCCTCTGAGCTTCAGCACTGCCGCAGCAGCTTGAAAGGAACCAGGGACATAGGTAGAGGAACTGAATTCTCTGGCATCAGGGCAAGATGGGGATGAGCAGCTTTCTCCCAGACATAAGTGCTGGCAGAGGCTATTTTGCCTTTGATGAGCCTTCAGCCCTCAGAGCCTGCAGGTGGATACCATATCTGAGTTTCCATAAACCTGGCTCACACTGCTCACCCCATCCTGGTGAGTCCCTGAGACCCTGCTCCACCCAACTTGTGGAACCACCCAGTGGCTTTTCCATATGAATGGCCTCTCTTGTTTCATGCTTCATATTTTCCTAAAATTTCTCAAACAAGAAGCACCTGGCCTCAGTATGCCCTATACCTCTTGCTAAGTGGCCCCAGGCCCAGCATTAGCAGCAGCCAGTCTTGGTTCACAGTTTGGCCTCACCTGAGCACCTCCAAGTCCAGCACCAGTAGCAGACATCTGTACATTGCTTTGTAGTTCATGCTGGGTGGCCCCAGGCAGAACACAGGTGGTGGAGGACCTTGGCCTGTCCCTACTGAAAGGTCTTAGAGCCAATGTACCAAGTGGACAGTTTCAGACTGTCAAAGCACTACCAGCCAACCACCTCCACAAGTGATACACTCAAGGGGCAGACTCAGCAGGCACCAGAGCCACACTGCAGTAAGTCCTGCTCTGTGGGCCCCTGGACAGCTGATTCTCCGTGGTGGTTACAGCCAGTCCTTGCAGCTGATTGGCCTGGGGGGTAAATCCTTCCCATTGACGTGCCAACAACCATCAAGGTTCAACTATAACGGGAGGGTGGACACAGCCCACATGAGGTGGTGCACCTTGAGTGCCCAACTTGGGTGATAGGGGAGGCTGTGCCACTGGACCCTATAGAACACCTACTACATAGAGACACTCTACCAAGTCCAGGAAACATAGCAGCTGTACCTAATTCATAGAAACAAACACAGAGACACTGCCAAAATGAGGAGACAATGAAACATGTCCAAATGAATAAACAGAACAAAACTCCAGAAAAACAATTAATCAAAATGGAGACAAGCAATCTACTAGATGTAGAGTTTAAAACACTGCTTATAAGGATGATCAATGAACTTAGGAGATGAGTAGATGAGGTTAGAGAGACTTTCAACAAAGAGATAGGAAACATAAAAACAGAACTAGAAAACGTAAAAAAGAACCAGTCAGAAATGAAGAATATCCTAATTGAAATGAAGAATACATTATAGGGAATCAACAGTGGAGTAGATTAAGCAGAGGATCAAATCAGAGATTGGGAAGATATGGAAGTCAAAAACACCCAATCAGAACAGCAGAAAGAATAAAAAAAAAGAATTTAAAAAATGAGGATAGTGCAGGGAGCCTCTGGGACAACTTCAAGCTTACCAACATTCATGTCATGGGGGTATGGGAGGTAGAAGAGAGAGAGCAAGAAATTGAAAACCTATTTGAAAAAATAATGTAAGAAAATTTCTTTAACCTGGTGAAGGAAATAGACATACAAGTCCAGAAGTGCAGAGAGTCCCAAACAAGATGAGCCCGAAGAGTCCCTCACTAAGACCCATCATAAGTAAAACCCAAAACGTTAAAGACAAAGAGAGAATCTTAAAAGCACAAAAGAAAAGCAGTTAGTTACTTAAGGAAGATCTCATAAGACTGTCAGCTGATTTCTCAACAGAAACTTTGCAGGCTGGAAGAGAGTGACAAGAAATATTCAAAGTGATGAAAAGCAAGGACCTACAACCAAGATTACTCTATCCAGCAAAGCTATCATTTATAATCAAAGGACATATAAAGAGATTCTCAGAAGAAAAAGCTAAAGGAGTTCATCACCACCAAACCATTATTATATGAAATGTTAAGAAGAAAAAAAGAAAAGAAAAATATATGAACAACAAAATGGCAATAAATACATATCTATCAAAAATGTTAAAGACAAAGAGAGAATCTTAAAAGCACAAAAGAAAGCTCTCTCTAAATTAGTTCTCTCTAGTTGAATCTAAAAAAACCAAAATGAACAAGCAGGGCAGAAACAGATTCATAGACAGAGAACATTTTGACTGTTGCCAGATAGAAGGGGGGTTGGGGATGGGTGAAAAAGTTGAGGGATTAAGGAGTACCAATACATTGTTACAGAATAGTTATGGGAATGTAATGTAAAGTACCGCTTAGGAAATATAATCAATAATGTTATAATAACTATGTATGGTGTAGATGAGTGAGAGATTTATCAGCATGATCATTTACTAAGTTATGTAATGTTTAATCACTCGGTGGTACACCTGAAACTAATATAATAATGCTTGTTCACTGTAATTGAAAAAAACAAACACACATAAAGATAAAAGCCAAATTATGGAAAAGATAGACCAGACGAATAGTAACCAAAAGAAGGCATGTCAGGAGAATTCAGGCAAAAAGCATTATAGAAATAAGGAAATTTGTTGCATAATGATAAATGATTCCATTCACTGGGAAGACATATCGATTCTAAATTTATGTGTGTCTACTGAATTTGCCTATAGACTCATATAAAGCCAGGCTGACAGGATTAAAGGAAAAACTTGTGAAATCCACCACCTTTTAACACTTACCAATAGATCACACGCTAATCAGATCAAATGGATCCCTCAAAAGAAAGAAAATAGAATATGAGAGAAGTGTAACTATGGAACTTGAGCTGATGGACTTGACTACATCTGATGTCTGGAAACAACATATTTCTTTCAAGTGCACATGGAACACTGACCAAGGCAACACCCACATGGACATGAAGCTGGCCAACCTCGGTGTATACTCAAAGGATTTGGATCTGACTGACCACAATGTCTTTAACTAAAATGCAATTAAGCTAGAAAACAAAGCCAATAAGATAATTTAAAAAATTCAATTCACTTGAAATTTAATAATACTTATAATCAACTCATGGGTCAAAGGAGAAATTATAATTGAAATTAGAATCTTTTATCATATCCAACTTTTGGGATACGATACTTAGAAGGGTACTTAGAGTATTAAATACTCGCCTTTAAAAAATAAGGCTCAGAATGGAACTAAGAGCTAATATTAAAGACCCATAGATGCAAAGGCAAGGAAATGAAAAGAACAGAAATTCAGGAAATAGAGAAACACATAAAGAAGACATCAGCAAAGCAAAAACTGCATGATGGAAAAGATAAAATTCATTTTTTAAAAAATAAATAAAATGGAATTAAAAAGAGGGAACTTTACCACAGATGCTACAGAGAAAAACATATAAAAGGCTATTAAGAACAATTCTCACACTTCAAAACATTGAAAAATGATGATGATGTAGAAAGATAGAACTTTGCAAAAACAGACCAAGGAGAAAGACAAAATTAAAGCAATCCTTTAACTGTAAAAGAAATGCAAAAAATAGTCAGACCGTTTGTCATGAAGAAAGCACCACACTCAAATGGCTTTATCTAAATGCTGCTCATCATTTGGAAAACAGATGACTCCATTCTTACACAGAGAATGGAAAAAAAACACACTCATTAACATGGATGCAGAAATTCTGAATGAATACTACCCAACCAGAACCAACAATGAATGGAAAAATTATGATCAAGTTAGGTGTATTCCAGGCATTCAGTAGATTAATATTGGAATTTTATTAATATAATTTACCATATTAATTACAGATTAAAAAGGAAAAGTTATATTATTGTAAAGATAAAGAATATAAAATTCAACATTCATATACAACATTAAAAGTTTATTAGCATAGTTTTAAAAGAATAGAAATTTCCTTAATTGAACTTTTGTAGAGACATCTACAAAAATATCCAGCAAACATAGTTTATAGTGAGCCATGGGGAGCACTCCCGTTAAGATTAGGAATGAAGCAGAGATATCCTCTCTATCGTCCCTTCTCCCTCCTTTGTAACATTGCCTGGGGGTTTGAGCCAGCCTAGTGGTAGCCAAAAAGAAGAAGCAGAGGTCTTAAGGATGAGAATATAAAAAAGTGCAGCCGCTGTGGAAAACATGTGTAGAGGTTCCTCAAAAAAATTAAACAATTACCTTATGAACAATAATTCCTCTTCTGAGCATATACCCAAAAGATTGAAAGCAAGAACACACAGGGATAGTTTCACATCACTTTCATAGCAGCTTTATTCACAAGAGCTAAAAGGTGAAAGCAATCCAAGTGTCCATCAACAGATGGATGGATAAACAAAATGTGGCCCATACAAGCAATGGAACATTATTCAGCCCTAAAAAGGAAGGAAATCCTGTCACCTGATACAACATGAATGAACCTTGAGGACATTATGCTAGGTGAAATAAACCAGTCACGAAAGGACAAACACTGTATGATTCTGTTAGGGTTTTGGCCAGTAATGCAAGCAGTGAGAGAATTCACAACTAAAAGAAGAGATGGATGCAGAGAGAAAGTTTATTTTACCTTCCCTGAAGGGAAAGGGCCAGGGCATTGATAATCAATACAAGGGCAAAGAACAAAAGCAGCTCCCCCTTTTAAATCCGTGGCTGCTGTTCCTAGGTGACAAGGAAGGGAGGGGGGTGGGGGGTCTGAAATTGAGCAGCCATCAGGGAGATTGTAGTTTGCTACTTCTTCAGGAGACAGCCTGGGCGGATGTCCTAGCGAGGTGTCTTATCAGTATTTCCCCCCAAGCCTGTAAAACATGCTTAGAGCAAAAGTTATGAAGAGTTCGAAAGAGGCCTATTTGAAGGGGGGTGGGAGGAAGGGAACATTGTATTAACTATCCCTGAGATCTAAAAACAGCAGGGAGGAGGATATGCAAGAATGTAGCCTTGAGAGTAGCTTAGCTTGTCTTGCAGTATGAACAGAGAACCTGTTTGAACCAGAGGAGCTAACAATCTTGGGGTTTAATTACCAGGTGCTTCTCATAAACTGTGAAAGGCCACAGCAAAGAAAAAGAAAGGCCTTTTTTACATCCCTACAGAGTCCACTTACATGAGGCACCTAGAATAGTCAAATTCATAAAGACGGAAAGTAGAATGGCAGGTTCCAGGGGCGAGGGGAGCAGGGAGGGGAGTCGTATTTAATGGGACAGTTTCAGTTTGGGAAGATGGACATTTCTGGAAATGGATGGTGGTGATGGTGCACAAACTGTGACTCTAAGTGCTGCCGAACTGTCCCCTGAAAATGGTTAAAACGGCAGATTTTATATTATGTGCATCTTGCCATTAATTTTTAAAAGTTGTAAGGATTCCAAAGGAAGAAATGAAATTACCGATGTGCAGTTGTTTTTATTGTCCATAAACACTGCTCTCCTGAGCCAGTGCTTCCTACTAGCCCAGGGGTTTTGTTACCCGTGATTCCCTACGGGGTGTGTTTCAGAGACCCTATGCAAAATTATGTATCATTTTTCTGAGGAAGAACAAACAAGCTTCCATTGGGACAGCTAGCTTCAGATTTTCGAAAGGTGTGCCACAAGGCTTTTTAAAACATGCAATACCTGACTGAAAGGGCGAGTCGTCTCGGGGCCTGACCAGGCTGCTGGCGGCCTCGGGCACCGACTCCCCAGCCCACGGCGGGAGCCCGGCGCAGGCTGCCACCCGCCCGCCGCCCCCGGACCGGACCCACGCGGCAGCAGCGGCGGCGGGGCGCGTGCCCTCGCCCGAGGAGATGGAGGAGGAGGCGATCGCCGACGCCCCCGGGAACGAGACGGAGGACGTGGACTTCCTGCCTGGGCTGGAACTGGTCGATCTACTGGACCCCCAGCAACCGGACTGCCCCTGGAGCCCAGGCTCAGCTCGCCCTGGGGGGGGGCTAGGACTGCGCCCTCCATCTTGCCCTGGGTCCTCCATTTTTGGGGCGGCCACCATGTGCTCAGGAGAGTGCCTTCTTCCCGGAAGCCCAGGCCCCTGCTGGCCACGCCCAGGATTTCTTTAAACTAACCAATGACAATCAAGGGACGTGCGCGCCATAGAGATGACCCGACTCGCGCCTGGCCAATCGGCGGGGCCCACAGTCCCCTCTCCTGCCCTCACTCCACCCCCCTATAAAACCCCCTGTCCCATCAGGCCTCTCTCTCTCGGCCACTGGAGCTTACTGTTGCATCGGTGAGTGTGGCAGGGGAGCCAAACCTAGGTTTGAAAATAAATGACTCTTTGCTTTTGCATCGGACTGACTGGCTCCCTGGAGGTCTTGGGAACTTTGAAATCTGGGCACAACACTGACTATTCAGTTAGGGGCCTTGACCTCTTTTCCCTTAGATTGTAAAAATAAAAAAAAGTGACATCAGCCAACACAACAATAGCCTTTTGGTGTGAATGAATAAAAATTATACTTTTTTTTTTTTTGTCAGAGCAACAAAAAATATTTGTTGGTGTGCAGCAGAATTTTAATAATTAGTGTAGGGGTGCCACGAGATGAAAAAGGCTGAAAATTGCTGCATTGGACGTCAGAGGGGCCTGCAACCCACAGAAGCATAAGAGCCATTCTGAGTGGACCCTCTCTCCCCGCCCCACCCCCACACCACAGCTCTGCAGACCCAGAGGCTGTGACCAGATGCCTTCACAGGCCTCCCACCTCCTTCCCACCTCCCTCATCCCCTCTCCCCTCCCTGACACCACTTTTTCTCTCACTCACTCCGTGCGAAGTGTATCTTACATCTTTCTTGAAGTCATTGGGCAGGGTTTAATTTTTTAAAGACAGGGAGGCTCTGAAATCCACCAGACTTCAGGGCTTTCCCTCTTTTTTTTTAAATTTTTTTTATTTTTATTGCTTAAAGTATTACAAAGGGTATTACATATGTGTCTATTTTATCCCCCCGCCCTAGACAGTCCCCTAGCCTCCCCTATTCCCCAGTGTCTTATGTCCATTGGTTATGCTTATATGCATGCATACAAGGGCTTTCCCTCTTACTCTTCATTTCATGGACAATGACATTGAACAGGTGCAGAACGCCCAGTCCTGCAACCTGAAATAATGCTCAACTAAACTTTCTTGCTGGATTTATATCCTGCACTCAATGTGTCCTGAATTTTAACAAAAGGAAGACCCCTGCTGAGTCCCAGGGTGCCTGGGGGCGGTCAGTCCTTGGAACGTTCCACTGGGAGAACAGAGAGGGGCCTCTCAGGTGACGCTCAACTTTGCAAACATCCCGTGGTGAAACTGCGGCCAGCTTAACTGTCATCCAAATGTATGCTGAGACTTTGCTTTTTAACAAACAAAATGCTTTTATTGCTGTTTTTATAGAAATGCACGTTTAGGCACTTGCATAAGCTATATAAAAAGGCATGTATATTCCTTGTTTGAACTCCTCCTTGCTGGTCACAGAAAGTGGGCAGAAAAGAGCAACTGAAACAAGCACAGCAGAGGCCGCCTGTGCCAGGTGAGGAAGAGGAGAGGGACCCTCCTGGCACCGGTCAGGCGGGACCATGGTCAGTAGTCGTCGTAATTGACGCTGGCTCCGTGCCGAAAGCTGTCGGGGCTCCGGGGACCAATGGCGGCATCTTCATCGTAGTGACGGTGGTGGTAGTCATAGTAGTCATGTCCGTTCCGGTTTCTGCTTAGCCAATAGGTGACATCATCTTCAAATTTCTGGCGAAGAAGAAAGAACATGATGGAGAGCAGGTTTAAGGACGCACCCCCCCTGGCCACGTCTCACCCCGGGCTTTCTCTGCGGTGGTTTCTCTTCAATGGTTACCACCTGGCTGAGAATGAGTCCTTGTTGGAGCATTGCTGTGCCTCTAGTCTTGTTATTAGAATCTTAAAGGATCCTCCTTTATTGTGATTTTGTCATCAGACATTATTTTAGCCATTCCCCCATGTTGAACTCTTAATACCCATTTTTATGAACTGCAAATAGAGGTCATCAAAGAAATGCCAAGTGCTGGAAGATGATATAGCATTTTCATCTATCAAATAAGTAAAAAATTGGAAGTTTTCAGTGAGACTAACAGATGCTGCTGCAGATGTGAGAAAATTGGTACCCGCGTACATGACTTACAGGAATATGCCGTTTGGCAGTCCTTAACGACCCTTGAATGTATTCTGTCTTTGCCCAGTAACTGCCCTGCACAGAATGCAATACTAAGTGAGAAACAAACTGCACACTAAGCTGCCAATAATAGCACCGGCTTTTTAGGTTGTTGTGAATGTGAAGTAGTTAATTCACACAAGAACTAGATTAATTCCTGGCACAGAGTTTACCTATAAGTGTTTAGCTATTTGCACAACAAAAAATTGTATTTGAGTATCAAAAAGATAATTGGGGAACAACTGATATATCCAATGGTTGGGAATGAGAAAGAAATTATGGTATGGCTACAGGCTTGCATTTTATGCAGCCATTAAAATGGTCTCTTTAGGTCCCCGGCTGATTTTATAGTTGGATTGTTTGTTTTATTGTTCTTGGATTATATGAGTTCTCTATACATTTTGGGTATTAGCCACATATCAGAGTTATTGTTTGCAAATATATTCTACCATCGAGCTGGTTGACTTTTATTTTGTTGATGGTTTCTTTTGCTGTGCAGAAGCATTTTAGTTTGATGTAGTCCCATTTGTTTATTTTAGTTTTGTTTCCTAATAAATTTAATTTAAAAACTGATGTCTCTAAAGAGTTTAATTTGTTTTCACCTATTGCAGTATTTTGTATACATCCTTGATTCACAATATGAATCCTGGATCCGTTTGGAAAAACACTTCCATCTGCCCTGTTGGAGATGCTGCCCTCCCTCCGCCCTCTGGCCGGGGTGGTGGGCTGAGTGCTCCCTGGCTGGGGTGGTGGGCTGAGTGCTCCCTGTCCGGGGTGGTGGGCTGAGTGCTCCATGGCCGGGGTGATGGGCTGAGTGCTCCCTGGCCGGGGTGGTGGGCTGAGTGCTGAGTGCTCCCTGGCCTGGGTGGTGGGCTGAGTGCTCCCTGGCCTGGGTGGTGGGCTGAGTGCTCCCTGGCCAGGGTGGTGGGCTGAGTGCTGAGTGCTCCCTGGCCGGGGTGGCAAGCTGAGAGCTCTCCGCACTAGCCCCGCACAGCCCTGGCCACCACTGCAGAGCTCTGTGTGGCACTACCCCACCTCCACCCAAGGTCTTACCTGGCCCTGGCCCCAGCTGGGAGTGCTTGTTTGTGAACATGTTTTTCTGTGACGTGGGGAATGTGTCCACTCTCCCTACCGGGGCACGTGAACTGAACCATCTTTTCCGGCTACTGCACTGACAGATTCTCCCCAAAACTTTTGCAGACCCCTCTCTCTTTCAAGGAAAGTTGCATCCGCTTCCATTGTCCTCATGGGCCCCCCCATGGATCTGGGCGTCTCTGACATTTTTTGAGGTAAAGCTGAACATGTTTTGGGGAGGTTGTGAGCTATTTTAAGGACACCCAGGCAAAGCCGTTAAAACTGCCCAGGAAAAGCCTGCTCTTGCTGAACCTAAGTTCCACCCAGGTTGGGCGGTGTCTTCTCTGGAATCTGGCTTCCCACTTGGACCCACTGTGATGGAAAATTCCAGCTGCTGTCCCCGTAGCCACGGTCACGTAACCGTAACCGATGCCTGGATGGTCTTGGCGGGCGGGTGGGGAGGGTGGGGGGGGTGTACTTCTGGAGTGAATAATGGAGCCTAAATTTCTGTGCCCTGTCTCCCCCAGCTATGACACCCCCACCCCCACCCCTACTCCCACCCCCACCCCCACCACCGCCCTGCAGGAAGCCAGGCCCCGCAGGAGCGGATACCCACCGCCTCGTCGAAGCCCATGTAGAGGAACTGCTGGTACCACTGCTGGACCTCCGGCCGGGTCCGGTCCCACAGCTGCCGGCGCTGGCGCTTCAGGCTGCCCAGGAAGCTCTTAGCTTTGCTCTCGTCCACAGCCACGTCGGCTTTCTTTGGAGCAGGCGCTGAAATGAGTGAGAGCCGCCCCAATGTGGAGAGATGACTTCTTTTCTTATTGGGGGGATCACTATTATACACCCCACCCGTGCCCCCGGGGAAGACGGTGCTGGCTCAGCTTCACCGTCCGTGGGGTTAGTAAGCGCTCCTGTTTGGGAGCCATCACGTAACAGGGCGTGGGCTGGCCTCCACCTTCTCAGGCCTGGGGTGGGAATGAAAGGCCGCTCGCTCTCTGCAGCCTCTCACCACGCTGGGACCAGGCCTCATGCAGAGGCGGGCCTGCCACCGGGCTCTGCACTGGGAGACACGGGATGTCTGGCGCACATGCACTGTGCATGCAGAGCAGCGAGCACCGGGCTCGCCTAGGACACTGGGGAGTGGAAAGGACCGGAGTGATGAGCCTGAGGGGCCGGACCAGGCCCGGCCTTGTGGTCTGGCCAGCGCTCACGGCAGGCAGATTGCTAGGATACACAGTGCCACCCTGGGCACCGCCTCGGGCCTCTGGCAGCCGGCTGAGTTAGGAGGGTCTTGGTGCTGGCTGGGCCATGCTTCCTCCCATCTTATTGCGGGGCCTTGGCTGTTTAGAAGGCACCACCTCGGCAGGTGTGCCAGGGGGAGCTCTGCACGGGTCTGCCCTGCTGTCCGGTTGGGCCTGTCCCTCCCTGTCCCCGGGCCGGCATGAGGGCTGCAAGGGGAACGGGAGTGGGTGCCATCTGTGCTTCTTGTCACGTGGATAAACACCAGGGGGTGTTTTTCACTCTCGTTCATGTCTTTTTCCTCGGGGCCTGTCACACTGTTTTGCATGCAGCAGGCGCTGCATGTGTATGTCTTGGCTTGCAATGAATAAAAGTTGAGGATCTATACCCAGGACTTGTGACCATTCTGGCGGTTTCCTCTCCAGCCCCACCTCTGTGGGTTGGCTCTGTGAGACCTGCCACCGGGTTGTCCTTGGGACAGGGCTGGGTGCCCAGCCTGAGGAGGAAGCTCTCTGAGGCGTCTCCAACACTAGAGAGACCCGGGCCACTGGAGCGGCTGGGAATGCTGGGAAAGATGCCCAGGAGCCCCAATCCTGAGAGGGGATCCCCAAGGGTGAGTGCTGGAGGCGACTTGAACTTGCTAGAGTCCCCACTAACTCAGAGACACAAGAAAAAGTTATTTCCAATAGCCAAGATCTGGAAGCAGCGCTAGTGCCCATCAGTAGATGAGTGGATAAAAAAGCTGTGGTACATTTCATGGGATATCACGAAGCAGTAAAAAGAGAAGGGGCTCTTACCCTTTGAGACAGCATGGAGCGGCCTGGGGAGTATCATGCTAAGTGAAATAAGCCAGTCAGAGAAAGACAAGTATCACATGATCTCACTCATATGTGGCATCTAATGAACAAAATAAACTGATGAACTGAGTGGATCCAGAGACATGGAAGCATGAAACAGAATAACGTATTTCAGAGGGAAGGGGCGGCGGGGGGGGGGGGTGTGCAGGAAGAGATTAACAAAGACCTTGTATGCTTCTATGCATAGCCCATGGGCACAGGCAATAATAGGGTGAAGGCCTGGGGAAGGGAAAGGAGCGGGATGGAGGGGTCAATGGGGGAGAGAAAGGGGGACATCTGTAATACTTTCAACAATAAAGATAAATTTAAAAAAAGAACAAGTGGTCCTAGCCCGTTCGGCTCAGTGTATAGAACGTTGGCCTGTGGACTCAAGGGTCCTAGTTCGATTCCTGGTCAGGACACATGCCTGGTTTTCGGGCTCAATCCCCAGTAGCGGGCGTGCAGTAGGCAGCCAATCAATGATTCTCTCTCATCATTGATGTTTCTATCTCTCTCTCCCTCTCCCTTCCTCTCTGAAATCAATAAAAATATATTTTTTAGAAAAAGGAATAAGTGATTAAATATTAACATCAGAAGTGTGGTCACACTTCTTAATTTCTTAGGGGCAGTTAGTTTTACAGGTGAGATGAAAAGTCCAAGAGAGAGATGGCCTTCCCAAGGCCGCGGCACTGGCCGGATGGCCGCGGGATGGCTATGGCGGCAGCAGCGGGGCCCGGGCTGCTCTGTTGCACTCGGCTGCTGTCCACATTCGCTCAGCAGTGCGTCTCACCAGGTGTGAGTGAGAAGAAGCTTTTGGGTTGAGCTCCTGCCAGTAGCTAACTGGACTGTACAATACGTACGCACCCACCAGCTGAGCTTTGCTGGGCTCTACAATGTGCTCTGACGGGCCCAGGGTCCCAACAGAAATAGCAGCAGTTCACACTGCAGCACGGTCTCTTTTCCTTCTGAGTCCACACTGACAGCTTTCAGAAAAACAGCCTGCAAACAGCTCCTGGCAAACATACTTAGCTAATAAAATATCACACCACACGCCCCCGGGACAAGCTCTTCGGTCCTGCTAACCGCTTAAGGACCAAACACTTCTGAGTGCCCAGACATGACACTCAGGTGAGCACGCTGGGCGTGGCCATTGCACTTTGATCCCGCGGAGAATGCAACCCTTACCCACATGGGGGTATTTACCTTCCCGCTTCTGAAGCATCAGCTTGAGTGTATTTCCACCTGTGGCGCCTGAAGGAATGGAAACAGAGTCAGGTTCAGCGTGGCACCGTACTCTTTAACTCCTCAAATGCAAAAATCAGTTGGAAAAACCCACTACACGCGCCCATCTTGATTTGGCAACTTAATTGTATGACTGTTTTAGGCTCGTGGTGTTCCCTGTTGTGCAGATAAAGCAGTTCAGCTGCCCGTGGCCCAGACTCGAGGCAATGGCTGTGGCTGGCCAAGGGCATTATGACACGAGCTAGTCCCTGGAAAAGTGACCTTGTTCTTTCAGCCATTGCGTCTTATTATGAGGGCCAGCACCTGTCCTAGGTCCCTTCCTGCAGACTTTCCCTCTTCGTGGTGCAGTGGGTGGAAGTGTCCCCCACCCCAAATTCACCGGCACCTGAACCCTCTGAGTTGAACTCATCTGGAAATAGGGTGTTTGCAGACATGAGTAGAGCTCTCGAGGTGCTATCACACTGAATCTAGGGCGGACGCTACACCCTGAGACCGTGTCCTCACAGGAAGAGGAGACCATGCAGAGAAGGGCCGTCAGAGGACAGGCAGCAGAAATGGGAGCTAAGCTGCCACACGCCCATGCCTTTGCTCTCTCACAATCCCGCTCAGTTGCGTAGCTTGTCCTGATCACCTCAGAATCTGGCACTACTTACACCATTTGCTCTGACTTTCATTTGCCTCTGAACGTTTCTGATCAGACCAATCATTTCAATGGAAAACAACATGTCTGGCCTGACAGACACCCTCCACGTGCGGGGACCCGTCAGCGCCTCTGATCCCTAAGTGCACATGTAAGTAGACGCTTGGCCTCTGAAAGAAACAGCCCCTGGGGAAGCCAGCCTCAAAGGAGGGAGCCGAGTGCCTTCAGGTGTAAGGAGCTGGTTTGGTCCCAGGATGGAGACAGGCCTGGAGGTGGGTACGTAGCCTCCCTCTCCATGGACAGGCCCCAAGGCCGTGCTTCTATCTGCGAGGGTACAGTTTTCTGGGAAAAGAAGCCATAGCTTTTCCAGACTCTGAGAAGTGTCTGGGACCCAAATGAGACGAAGAACCAACCCCCGCTTAAAGAATTTACTCGGTATGTGAGGGGGAAACACCTTTGTGGGGAAGGTCACACACCGGCTGCCCACAGCTGCGCTTTTCCTGCAGGCATGTTTCACTGGCATGCCCAATGTTTACAAAATGTGAATTTGAACACCTCTGGGCCCAAGTCACTCGACACCCCTGGTCCCCAAACAGCCACTCCTATTAGTCCCTCCAAGCATTTGAACTTGGTGATACCCAACTGCCTCTAGAGTAGGTGTGCCAGTGGGGGAGCCGGTCGGAAGAATCTCTAGAGACCGCACTGAAGGCCTGGGGGTGCGGTGGTGTTGCCCCGCATCTTCCATAGGAGGCGGGGTCTGCGGGCAGCGGGCTCAGGCAGTAGCCAATGCGCAGCAGCCTGTGGGAGGACCCAGTGGCTTTCACTGTCTGTGTGCGTGTCGGTCTACAGTGATTGGCTGTTTAAGAAGCAATTGGGACCGTAGGCTGTGTTAGTAACTGGGTAGCATCTGCGGGAAGGGAGCAGTTGTCCGGTCTCTGTTTCGTCCCTACTCTGATCGCACCAGCCCTCTGCTCAGAACAGGTGACTTTCAGAAGAGCACAGAAACCAGAGTTGTCAGAGGAGAGAGGATGAGGGCAAACATGTGTTACATGAGAAACAGTACAAAAAATGCAGATGTTTCACCATCCTAGAGAAATAGAACTTCTGGGAGGAAAGCTATGGCTCTGAGGGGCCACGGGGCCGTAAATTAGGACATGAAGTAAGGTTTCCAACAGCCGAACAGCCATGCAACAGTGGTCTAGGTCACATCACGAGTTGCTGAGCAGAAATAAGCACAGATGAGCACTTGAGGAGGCTGCCATAGACGGATGACTTTTAAATGAAGTCACCCGTCTTCATTTGCTACTTTTAAATGAAGAAATCAATGAAAACATTTCCTAAAGCAGACAGCTGTGTTCCTGGGCAGTAACATTAGCATCCATTACTATCTTAACATTTGTCCATCTCCCACAACTCATACGGAATTAAGTCCCTCCAATGCTTGCCGTCTGTGAAAGCGCTGAGCAATTAATGAATGAAATGCGGTCTGATATTGAAATAGACACGAGGCTTAAGCATTTGCCAGGAGGCTGCTCCAGACTCGAAGTCTCCCCACTTCTCAGCAATGCAGCTGAGAAGCGTGGGCTATCCCTGAGGTATGAATTGTCAGTGTCACCACTGTGCCAATTACTACGCACCGTTTGATCAGGCCCCACACTAACTTCGTTTGAAGAAAAAAAAACAAAGAACAAGTGAATAACCATGATTATTTTCTGTGTATAGATTTTTATGTTTACCCCAACACTCTCAGATCCTACTTCTAGGCTGTGATAATTGGCACTTCTGAATTTATGAAATCTAGTGACCTGGCATGGATCTCCCAGCAGGTTCAGAATTGCAAGATGTCCCTTTGGCCAATTCACTAATTGATCAAGAGGGGCGATGATCATTTTTTTTTCTATTAAATGTTTTTGAGTGTCACAAAGAGCCACCTAGGGAACTCTACATAGATATAAAGATTTTCTTATGTCATAAGAAAGTTCCCATTGCAGCTCAGTGGTGTTGCTGTAATGCTCACCGACTCCGCTCACTGTGTTGTTGGTGTGATGAAGTAAAATACCGCCAGTGCTCGCCCTCTTTGCGGGGATGTGCTTCTTAAAACCGGAGGAACAAAGGGCACGAGGCAGATCAATGATGTAAAAGGAATTATTGGTCCGCCTCCCCCGAGGGTGCAATGTGGAACTGCAGTCCCCCTCCCCACTTGAACAGGCCCCCAGCTCCAACCTTCTGGACTGCACACCTCCTCCCGCCCTCCCCCGCCCCGGGAACGTGGTTTCCTCACCTGCTCTGAGTGAGTAAAATGCAGAAGTGAGCCACCCAGGGTCTTCCCTTCCCAGCACACAGTGCCAGCTGCTCTGCACTGGGAAAAGCACCAGCCTCGGGTCTTCGGCAAGTGGCCCACACCTTCCAGTCCCTTAGCAAGAGGTGTGGGCTCACCGCGCCTGCCTCGCTCAGCTGTGAGCGGCAGAAGCCCTCCTGCAGGCAGGAGGCCACCAGTGAGCCACAGGGGCACAGGGAAGCTAGGGTGTCTGGACAACACGTCCTATTTCAGACTGCCTTTCTTAGGGTGGGGTCTGCGGCCCCCCAGGGTCCGGATGTCTGCACACCCACCAGATTGCTCCATTTAGGGAGTATGTGTGCAAGTGCACATTTTATAGGGAGCGTTTCATTGGGAATTCTCAACCCATTCGCCGAGGGGAGGGCTCCATGCAGCAGGAAGGGCGAAGCAGTTCTCCTTTGAGAGCCCGTCCCCTGCATGCGAGGTGCGGCCAGCTCAGTCCGGAGGAGGGGGCGCACCGAGGAGGGGGCGCACCATCCCATTGACTCAAGCTTCCGGGGACCCTTCCCATCGCCTTAGTCCTGAAACACTGCTTGTCCCTCCCAGAACTGCTCGCCCTCCTTGTCCCCGAGGCCATCACAGGTCTGAGGCTCTGCCCTTGACCCTGGTACTCTGCTGGCCTGCCCAAGCCACCACTTGCAACTGTGGGAGTGCAAAATCCAACCCCGCCATCACCCTCTCGCCCTCGCTCAGACTCAAAATGGGTGCCTAGGCCCCCACTCTGCACCGTCTCCCTCCCCTGCGTCCTGGCATCGCCCCACTTACTTGGGCCCAGGCACAGCAGCAGGAACAGTGCCAGCATGGTGGCGGCCAGGACGGCGGGCCGCACCAAAGAGGAGGCCATGCTGCACCCGTGGGCAGGAGGGACGCGCTGGGCTGGCTGCGGGAGGACTGGCTGCAGGAGGATGGCCCGAGGGCTGAGGCCAGGAGGGAGGGCGGGCGCGGCCTTTTTCCTTGTGGGGAGGGACCCAACAGCGGCGGTGCCAGCAGGCGGCAGGCCGAACAGCAGCTCTGAGCAGGCTCTCTGGCCCGGATGCTCAGCATGCAGGCGCCACCGAGGACCTGGCATGGCGCAGGGGGGTGGGCAAGGACCCCCGGTAAAGATGGAGGTGGATTGCGGACTCTGGCCCAGGTCCCCCTCTCCCCTCCCTGGTCCCCCTCTCCCCTCTGTCCCTCTCGCCCCAGCCTGGCCGCTGGCTGCTGCGCTGGCTGCTCACTCCACACTGTTGGCTTAGAAAAAGGCCTCTGGAATTTCCTTAATTCCCAAGCTGCACGTAAAGATGCCTTTGGCAGTGCTGTGTTTGGGATACTTTGAAAGACTCCACAGTCTGGGTCCAGAGCTGCCATCCAGGAAAACATCACCTCCCCCCGCCCCCGCCCGCTGCTGGAATAGAAGGCCTTTCAGAATCCAGGACCAGTGAGCTGTAGGTGTCCGCAGCAGAAGTGCCCACTGTGTGCTCGGTGGTGACCCACGCACAGGGACACTACAGGAAGGCCAGCCAGGCCTGCGCAGATAGTAGCTACGGGGACCCAGGGGTGAAGGAAAACAAGGCACACTTGCCCCAGCTGACCTGGGCCTCGCTAACTCGCCCCCGAGGCCTGCCCACATGAAGGCGGCAATGTTGAAATTGCCTGTAGGGCCCTGCCCTCAGGACAGCGGTCGCCAACCCGTGGTCCCTGAGGTCTGAAAGGCTGACGACCACTGCTCTAGGATCTGCTCCGAACTCAGGTGATGGTCTCTTCATTTTCCTCTCGCTGGCTTTTCGCACCTTCCAGGGCTACGTGCTCACTGTCCACCAGGTAACTGGCCTCCTTGCAGGCGGCCGGGAAGAGTGTGTTACTACTGAGCGAGAAAGGACATACGGCGGCGGGTGAAGGAAGGGTGGGCAGTGGGTCTGACAGAACCGCAAGAACTTGGCTGCACAGGTTTCCAGAGAGAAACAGAAAGATAAGGCTACACATCAAGTGATTGTGGGGAGAATCTTATAAGCCCTTGGACAAACTCTGGGGTCGGAGTCAGATTAAGAAAAAACAAACAACAACAAAAAAAACTAACAAAACCCAACCAGAAAACGCAATGTATGTACTTTTGCCCAAGGACAAGAAATCCATTACTAGGAAGAAAATCAAAGCAAACAGAAGGTTGAAATTCCGTTTGGGTTGGTGTAGAACATGCAGCGAGGACGTGAATTATAATCTCTTATTTGTCCTGCGGAGACCACCCCACTTTGCGTCGTCTCCACCAGAATTTGCTTCTCATAGAACATTTAAAATCTTGTCTCTTAACCAGAATCTGATCGGAATTGATTTCCTGGAGCCAGAGGACAGCAGCCTCCTCCCTGCCTAGCAGCCCACAGAGTATGCCCTCTGCCCATCCCCCCGGATACACTTGAGAATGCAGCAGCAATGTTAGTTTTTGTTAATTCAGAGCCCAATGGGGGCAGAAGAGGGGGCGAGAGGGGGGGCCGGGGGGGGGGGCAGCATCTTTCACAGGAAGAACAGTGACAGGTAGGCATGGCCGGGTCAGTGCACCTAGCGAGTCTAAGTCCTCATTTTGAAGCTAAGTCTATGCTTTTTGACCAAGAGGATAAAAATGGCGCAAAACAAGAAAGGTTCTTGGGTAAGTGGCACATCTCACATCCTAAAGTGGGACCAATAAGAGACACAGCTTCGTCACACACGGTTTTTACTGAAATATCATACAGAAAAATGCGGAGATCAAACACACGACATAATGATCAGGAAACAGCATTGTCCACATTCCAGGAGTCCCTGTCCCCTCCCAGACCCTCCCACCCCCTATGCACTGTAACATAATAGTGTAGTTGGCACAACCCTCTTTTAAAAATGTTTTCTTGGTATTTTATTTTCATTTACTTAAAAGACACCCTGATAAAATAAAGATTATGGTTACTAATAGGAAGACACTAATTAATAGAAAAGAAGGGTTAAAAAGTGTAAGATTGCCTGGCTGGCATGGCTCAGTGGTTGAGTGTCGACCTATGAACCAGGAGGTCACGGTTCGATTCCCCGTCAGGGCACATGCCTGGTTTGCGGGCTTGATCCCCAGTGTGAGGTGTGCAAGAGGCAGCCATTTGATGATTCTCATCATTGATGTTTCTATCTCTCTCTCCCTCTCCCTTCCTCTCTGAAATCAATAAGAATACATATATTTTTAAAGCGTAAGATTTATGGCTGGGTCGACTTACCAATTCAGTTTGTTCAATCCATACCTATTTCTCAAAAAGCTCACTGGACGCCCTTTGCCTGGACAATATTCCAGAGTGGAATGTTTTTGGCTCCAGTATTCTTGTCTGCCTTACACACTGTGGGTAACATTTTATCACCACCAATAACAGGCACAGAGCACACGCACTGTCTTCCAGCCATTTCCATTCATGACGGGCCTCTGGTTTGACTGGGATCCTGCTCAGAGGGACTTTGCTGCCTCTCTCCCACGCAAACAGAGGAGCCCCAGGAGGAAGGTGACTCCGACCAGGCCCCAGTGGCCACTGCTGCCCCCTTTAGTATGAGGGTGTGATGTGAGCCCCCAGGTCTTAATTAGCAGGGAGTGGGATGTGGCAGGAGCCACTCGCTCAGCCTTCACAGTCTGCAAAAGTTCCTTCCATTGGTTTATTTGTTCACCAGCATTTACTTATAAAACGCTACCGACACCTGGGCACTGTGACAAGCTCTTTGTTCCCAGTCAGTTACATTTGTGAGGTGCATGGCTCTCCTTTCTCCCTCTGCTAACGCTGGTCCCTTCTTTATGCCAGTGTTTCTCAGACTTCATCTAAAACCCCCAAGGTGCTGGGTAAAGCCTATTCCTGGGCCACGCTCGCTGGGACTCTGACCTGGTCAGCCTTGGGGAGGGCCAGGAGTCTGCATGTTTTGGGAGGAGGATTCTAGGAGATGCTCATGCAAGCAGGGCTCAGAGTGCTGTCTGAGAAGCTGAGCTCACACGGCCGACCATCCACACTCACCCGCTGCCCCCAATCTTCGCCTGGCCTTCTCACCCCAGTATCCCCGCCCCCCCCCCCAACTACCACAGCAGCTGCAGGGGCGTCCTCTCTGCCTTGGGCGTAGTCACTGAGAACACAGTCCCAGGAATGTGTCATGTGCTAACCGTGCACGTAAGTCCGTGTCCTCTCTAGGCCTCGTTCTGTAAGATGGGGACATAGTTAGCATGCTGAGGCCAGAGGTCACAGGCACAGAGCCTCCCATGCAGTAAGCACCCAATAAATATCAGGAGTGGTTTTCATCACCAGCACCCCCTCTGACCTCTCTATTCCTAGTGCTCTGACACCTGTGTGCTCCTCCTCCCCCCGCCCACCCTAGGCCAGGTGAGCAGGACCCTTCACTTTGGATGAGCTTTCAATCTACCACCTCATTATTATAAATGATCAGATTCACCTTCGCAAACATTGCCCTGACCTGGTGTCCCCACCTCTCTTTCTTCACAGGAAACATGGCACTAGAAGACCATGCTAACTGACATCACCTGGCAAGGGGTGAGGGTGCCAGGAGCCTAATGGGGGCAGCTCCGCAGGACAAGGAGCACAGGAGAGAGGGCTTGATGCAGAACTACCACTGATGACAAGAGGCCTAAAGCCAAACCAACCAAAAGTGTTAGGGGCCCAGGCTGATGATGAACTGAATGGAGAATAAGACAGTAGGAGAAATTGATCATGGAATGGGGTAAGATAGCTGATTTTTTTAGGTGTGAAAGTGGTTCTACAGTTACTTTGTTAAGCTCTTGTCTGTTAGATCTACACACTGGAACAGTTATGGGTAAAATGATATGCTTTGGATTGAAATATATCAGGAAAAAACGAACAAATGTTGATCATTCTTTTGCTAGGAAACTACATATACATTTCCTGAGCCCCCAGTTGTGATGGGTCATTATCCTGTCCTCTGTGTATCTTTACAGATTTCCGTAATAAAAAAATATATACAGAGTCCTAGTGGCACCCACTGACTACAGAATCTATAACATACACATGACCTTCAGATTCTTTGTTTAGTCTTAAAATATGTACAACAGTTATTTTTCCTTTATACTTTCTGCAGGTCGCCCAGTTTCACCCAAACTCAATTCTTGCGTGCATTCTCAGCACCTTCACAGCTTCATGGCTTTGCACACAGCATTCCCCTGGGATGCCACTGGGCTCCCCTCTGCTAGCAAACCCTACTGCCCACTTACCTATCCGGGCAGGGCTCAGCCGGTGGTTCTGCTGCCTTGCACATGTTGATGGCGCTCACTCAGCCGACTCAGCTGGGATGGCTGCACTGGACAGTCCCAGAGAGCTCTGCTCATATGTCCGGCACCTTAGTGGGGATAATTGGAAAGTCTGGGTCCAGCTGAGATTGTCCACTGAAGAGCTGACATGTGGCCTCTCCAGCGTGAGGTCTCAGGGTAGGTCCTACAGCTCAGGGCTCCCAGAAGGAGTGTTCGAAGATCAGCTGCTCCAAAAGCCAAGAGGAAGCTGCCAGTGACGTAAGCTCTTCACCTGGAAATGGACACAAGTCAGTGTCTTTTATTGGTCGAAGCAGGCACAGAACCCATGGCATCTGCAAGGAAGTACACAAATCCCATTTCTCAATGGGAGAACACCAAAGAAGGTGTGGCTGCCTTAGTCCTCCCCACCTTTCAAGGCCAAGCTCAGACGCTGCCTCTTCCAAGGGACCTTTTCTGCTTCCCCCTTTTGGGCTAGAAATGTGTTTTCCTTGGAATTCCTGCACCTTTATGTTTCCTCCATTCTACCTTGGACTTCTCTGTGTACCTTATTTCTCTCTTCTCCATTTGATTTTTTAAAATATATTTTTATTGATTTCAGAGAGGGAGGGAGAGGGAGAGAGAGATAGAAACATCAATACTGAGAGAGTATCATTGATCGGCTGCCTCCTGCACGCCCCCCACTGGGGATCGAGCCCGCAACCTGAGCATGTGCCCTTGACTGGAATCGAACCCGGGACCTCCAGTCCGCAGTCCAATGTTCTATCGCCTGAACCAAACCAGCGAGGGCTCCATTAGATTTAAGCTTTGAGTTCCTCAATGTGTTTGTTCTCTCTTAAAAATTTCCCATAGAAGGGAACACTCAAATATTTGAGGAATGAGTCAATGTGAGTCACCTAAAAGTGAGTCTGTGGCTACACAGATCTTGTATAAATGAAATAATTTTGAATGTCTCTGTGTTATTTTTTTAATTTTATGTTTGATATTAGAAAAGTACACATTACACATAGCCATGGCTCATGGCAGCAGCCCAGTAACAATAATAAAGAAGGTAACAGCGACCCCGTTAAATGCCAGCCATAGCAACTGTCTACGCCTAAGGACTGGCACCCACAGGGTTAATTTCCATGCTCAGTGGTGGTTCCTCAAGAATCTGTTCCTGTTTATTAAGCAAATTTCCATGTTGAACTGTAAGAACTTTTGCCATTTCAAATAACAAACTGAAGCCAAAGGCAGGAAAAGCATGAAAGTTTCCTTTCGGCCTAAAAAAATATTGAGGAGCACACAGTCCTCATTATGCACAGCGGAGCTCACTGCAGGCTCTGTGAGAGGGAGCCCGAGAGGTGCCAGACTCACGGCAGCGCGGCCCTAAGGGGACGTGTCCGGACTCCCTGGTCTACCCAGCCCCTGGCCCCTGTGTGAGGAGGAGTGTAAACCCCCAGCCAGGGGCCCGGAGACAGCAAGGCGTCTTCATATCCCTAAGGGACCTCTGGTGGGAAGAGGTGATCTTATTAGAACGGATTAATATGTGGAATGAGGCCAGTTGCCCGTCTCTTCACACCTTGAATTTGCAGCGTTTTAACTGAAAAGATGCTGACAGCTGAGGAGATCCAGAGACAGAGCCGCGGCCTCAGGTGCAGGCAGCACAGCTGTGCGCATCAGCGCCCCACGCACGTTTGCCAAATCCCCTCCCTGCGGGCAGAGGAGCACGTGGTTTCTCAATGTAAAACTCAACCATCTGGACACAAAATGTGGATGCCAAGGCGGGAGTCTGTAGCTCCAGGGTGGCGGACAGCAGCCTTGGGGCGCCTGGACCGAAGCCGCTCGGGGCCTGCCGTGCACCAGGCCTCGCCCTCCTGACCCAGGACGGGCCAAGCTGCCACCTGCACAGATGGACCAAGAGGAGGCTAACGGCACTGCAGGCGCTGCCAGCACCTGATGTGTTTCTTGCTGGGGGTGACTCAGGAGTCCCTGCAGCTTTGACAGGCGTCTCGAACCCAGCGCAGTGGCAGAGGCCTTGGGGAGCCACTGCTCCAGCAGATCAGGCGGAGTTGTTGACAGCCCCCCAGTCCTCTGCACCGGCCGAGTGGTGGGCGTCACTGCTGAGGACACACCCATTATACCCACTTCCCTGTGGTACAGGCACCTCATCGCAGTCCCAGAGCTCCCCAGGGGGGTGTCATTACTATTATCATTATTTCCGTTCATTTGTACGGTGCTGTTTCATTATGTTATCTATTTATGCTGTTAATTGCTGAGCATAGAACTTCAGGATTGCCCTGTAAACTCAGAGAGAAATGTGGTGCAAACTCCCCAGCCCTATTTAGCTCCCAGCCCCACGTCAGCGGCAGAGTCACACCTTGTGTTAAGGTGCTGTATGCCTAAGACACTCTGTTTAAATAAGAATATTTTTGAAAATATGCTAACAATAAATTAGGCACCATTCATTGAGGGGAAAAGAACAGCCATGGCAATACCACCTGTAAGCATTGTACCCACTTCCCTGTGGTACAGGCACCACGGGGTACCGAGGGCTGCCCCCGGTCACCTGGACATGCTTTCATTTCTCTTCTGTAAATCCCTGGTGGGCCATGGCTGGGTCGTACGGTAGGGGTGCTTAGCTACATGCTTTAACCTTCACAATGCTTCACAATTAAACCCCACACCCGTTGGTCCTGCCTATGGAAATGAGGAATTTGAAGCCGGTTAAATGATATAGTCAAATCCATATCAAACAAGAATGGCAACATCTTCAGAATGATAAAACAGCTACTTCCAGCACTACTATTTTGAGCTTTCAAATGTGCTGTTAAAGCTACCACACTCATTTGTAGAAGTTGCTTGTCTTTTGTTAAACTGTGTGGATTTCATTGTTCTTTGAATTTGGTGTCAGGATGAGAGAGGCACAGATGAAGAAGAGAACGGAGAGCTCTGTGAGGAGCAGTCTCCAATGACTCTTAACACCGCGCCTCCCTTGTGCCTGAAACTCCCCTGGGTGTGCTTTCTCCTGTTTCCTGTTCATTGACCCTCCCTGTCCTAAGTAACCAGGCATGTGGAGGCCAAGTACTAAGCCACTAAGCCACGGTCATTACCCTTTATGATCAGTCTGGCTTTATAAGGTGAAATTGGAATAACTGGCGTAGGGAACAGTTCATCTCTGCTGGTGAGGAGGTGGGAAAGTTGGATGGAAAGTACATTGCCCAAGCCTCGGTGGAAGCTGTGTTGGGAGGGCTGAACTCCAGGATTGAATGGGGAGCTGATTCTGGTATTCAGGGCTCAGCAAACAGTAATGTATTGGAAGAGGAAAGTTTTAATGGGTGGATGGAAGGACACCACATATTCTTCTCTCTGTGACTAGCTCTGGTGAGATGGAGGTGGGACAAAAGGACCTGTGATGAAGATCAGTGAATAAATAAATACAGCCAACCCCAGACCTTGCCAACCTTAAACTAGAGAATGCACAATAAGACAAGGAAGTATTGGGAGCAAAATGACAAAATCAAAACCCAGCCAACCAAACAAGCAAAAACCAACCAAAACAGGAAGTCAAGAGGAGGGAAATGTGGGAGCAGTGCAGTCGGTAAATAAGCGCTGGGTGGAAGGTGCATGTCATCGCTACCGCAGTGATGAGCAAACCCAAACAGTGTTGCAGACACGTTCACCTTCGCTGCTGTAGGCAAAAGCCCAAATGTGTAGAGGGTGGAGTGGCAGGCTTTAGGCAAATATTTGTTATTTTAGGGATTTAGTTTAGAAACTGGATCACACAGTCACACAGTTAAAATCCCATTATCGACAAGTGCGCATACACACACACACACACACACACAGACACACGCACCCCAAAACAACAACAATAAAAACCTTAATGAAATCACTTTGTATGGGATGGAAATTAAATCTATAGCAAAGTGGTAGGAAGTGGATTCTATCTGTTACATAGAGAAGCTTATCCCATAAGTGTTTAAAGGAGTTTAAAGCACTTAAAATGTCCAAAGAAATTATCTTGCACATTTATGTGTTTACACATCACATTAGTCACAAGTGTTTAATGTCCCATGGGCCAGTCACAGTGTGTTGCACAGGGTTCCACTTCAAATAGCTCTCTGTCTTTGGGAATGGGACTGTGAAGACTGCTCCAGAGGCTGCTCAAGCCATGCCCTTTACATTAGAAAATGCTATAGGCACCTCCACTTCCAAGCACGATGAAGTAACTTGTACTAGACTTACTCTTCTGCTGTAAATAACTAGAAAATTAGACACAATATGGGAGACAATTGTTTCCAGACATTATAGCCAGAATATAACTATGATCCCCAACAGAAAGGAAGTTAATGAGGGACCCCTACCATCACCCTGGTCTTCTGCTTGAAGGCATTTTTCAAACTGTAGAACAAGAAGGAAGGACCTAAGTTTTGTTACAATGAAGCAGTTAGAATTTCTAGAGAAGAGTACTGGAAAGGGGGGAGCTACAGAATGAAAAAGCTCAAAAACTCTGTGTAAGGCTCCCCTAGAATCTTTTGGTGAATGCTAAGTATGCACACTGAAGGTGAACCTCCATGGGTCTGTGTGGGGAGCTACCAGGGAGTTATAAGCCTAAGACACTCAAACTTTTCACAGGGCTTGAAGACATTTGTGCTCTGATCAACCAAAATGGAGAGAAGTCATTGAGTGCTCGAGGCACTCAATGGGGACCCCAGATAGTCACAACACATAGTAGGACTAAACTAAGCCCTAATATATAGGTCACTCTGGACCCACAGTAACAATGCTAAAAAGAGCCAACCCCAGACCTTGTCAACCTTAAACTAGGGAATATATTCCAATGATTCTTGTATTAAAATTACTTGCAGTAAGTTATTTGCTTGCCACAATAGAACTCAATACTCTTTAAGGAAGACAACAAAATCCAGACACTCAATAATCCTATCTAATAAAAGAATACTATGCAAATTAACTGTCACTCCATGACAAATATGGCAGCGCCCATAGTGGGGGGAGGGGGCGCTGGTGGTGTTGCCCTGGTGACGCAAGCCCAGAATCCCTCGCCCTGGCCACATGGAGGGAGGGGTCGGGGCCCCAGCATCAGTGGGGCTGGGAGTGGGCGATGAGAGGCAGAGACTGCATTTCCTTTCTCAGCTCTGGGGGCAGTGGGGGGGCGGGGGGACAGGGACTGTGAGTGGGGAGGTGCAAGAGGAAAGGTGTCCCAGGAAAGCAGAGTGTTGGGGAGATCAGAGCGCAGGCCAGACACTTGGTGCAAGTCCCCGCCCTACGTTCCCCGATGCTTGACCTTGGGCAAGTTTCCTGAAGACTCCGTGCCTCTGCTCCCTCATCTGCAGCATGAGAGCCTCATGGGGTTGTAGGGGGATCGTGTGAAGGATGGCTGTGACGTCCATGTCACGTGCATGTCTGCTGGGGTGAGAGTTTCCTGTGGTTGGAGCCGGATGGAAACAATGGGGCCCCGACCTCCACCTTCGCAGCAGGTGCTGATCCAGCCCCTGAAGCCACAGGAATGTCCTCCACACCCTTGGTCTCACACAGACAGAGGAGCACCCATTGTTCTGTCAGCAGCCGGTCCGGTCCCCGGTGCAGGCCGCAGACATGGCCTTCTTGCTCCAGGACGGCCGCTCTCTCTACCCACGGGCTCCTTGAACTGGGAGTGGGACAAGCGATGGCCGGTGGGGGACATGTTAAAACCCTCAGGCTCGACAGGCTTGAACAGTGAAATCTTCTGAAAGGCAGCTGTTGGTTAGCATTCTGCTTCCATCCCAACTCCTTTCCTAAACTTCCCCAGAAACATGCTGGGGGCCCGCTGGGGAGAGGTGGCTGCCGGCAGAGCCTGGCCCCTGGGACGGTGATGCGAGTGGCCGGAGGTCCTGGCACTTTCTGGCGCAGCGGTTTCATTCTTGCCAGCGCGTGGAGAGAGGAACAGCAGCTCAGCGAGGGCGTCACTGGCAAGAATTCCTTGCAGGGGACAAGCAGAAAGTAAGCCATTATTCTCAGAGGAGGAAATTGAGTTGGGGGACGCGCTTCGCCAGCAGAGGGAGAGCTGCAGAATGTGGGCAGGGCCCTGGACGTGGGGTCTGCAGGTGCGTGTGAGCCCTGGGTTTCCTATGGACTATGCCACAGTGATGGCCGGTGGCCGGGCTCTTCCCTCAGCTGTGAAGTGGGAATGCTGCTACCTTCCTTTCTTACTGGGTTGTGGAGAGAAAGCGAGTTACTGAAAAACATCATACATAATTTTGACTCCTCTCAGGACTTCCTACTCCTTTTGCTGTGTGTGCCTGAGAGAGGAGGGGGGAGGAGGAGAGAGAGAAGCAGAGAGAGGGCGGAAGGGAAAAAGGAGGACAGAGAGAGAGGAAGAGGGAGAAGGAGAGGGAGGGGGGAGAGAGAAGGGGTGGGGGGAGAGGGAGGAGAAGGGAGGAGGAGAGAAAGAGAGAGAGAGAGAGAGAGAGAGTTTCCCATGGCTTCTATAACAAGTTTCACAAACTCGGTGGCTTAATTCAACACACATTTACTTTCCCACAGCTCGCCAGCCAGAAGTCGGGAATCAGTTTCATGATCAAAATGGAAGTGTCAGCAGGGCCCTGTGCTCTGGGGGCCGAGAGAGAAGCCATTCCCTGCTGCTCACAGCCTCCAGGGCTGCAGTTCTCCTTCTATTCCAGCAGCCTCTCCCCCCTCAGATCCCTGCTTCAACGCATCTACACAGTCTCTTTTACAAATAAGAGGACATTCACAGGAGCCAGAGATCAGGACATGGACACCTTCGGGGACCATTATTCTCGGACCACGTGTGTGTGTGTGTGTGTGTGTGTGTGTGTGTGTGTGTGTATACATGCCAGGAGGCTGGAAGCCAGAGGAGCTGTGCCTGGATGGAAGGGGCAGCCTGTTTCCAAGCCCTCCAGCCTGATGCTCCTCACACGCCCGCGCCCCACCCCCCCATGGAAGACAGGGGATGGAGGGCGGGATCCCCTCAAGTCTGATCCTTAGACCAGTGTTCTTTCTCAGTGTGGCCCCAGGCCAGCAGCAGCAGCAGCAGCCCGTGGGAATTTGTCAGAAATGCAGAAATGCAGATGGCGTCCCAGACCTGCCGGGTCAGAGGTCCAAGGTGGGTATGAACCCTCCCAGGGATTCTGGCACCCGCTCTTGTCAGCTCCAGTTTGAGCCCGGGGCCTTAGGAGGATGGTAAGACAAGGCCTGGGCTGGACCCGGATCTGGGTTCTCAGCACCACGGCACCTTACAATCACTCGGGAGCTTTTCAAAAAGCAACATAGAAATCAGAACACCTGGGGAATGCGGCGCAGGCAGGGGTTGTCCTTTTAAGTTCCCAGATGGTGTGCAATCAGATTTTGGAGCCTTTCAGAGTGCACGACCCCCAGCCCACAGCTTGGCCTTGCGGAGAATCGGGAGTCCCTAGATCAGTGGTTCACAAACTTGAGTGACTGTGAGAGCCTCCTGGAGGCTTGTTGGGACACGGGTTCCATGGCACAGTGAATATACGGAGAGGATGGCATAGTGAATATACAGAGAGGATGGCACAGTGAATATACAGAGAGGATGGCACAGTGAATATACAGAGGATGGCATAGTGACTAACACAGAGGATGGCATAGTGAATAACACAGAGGATGGCATAGTGAATAACACAGAGGATGGCATAGTGACTAACACAGAGGATGGCACAGTGAATATACAGAGGATGGCACAGTGACTAACACAGAGGATGGCATAGTGAATATACGGAGAGGATGGCATAGTGAATATACGGAGAGGATGGCATAGTGAATGACACAGAGGATGGCATAGTGAGTAACACAGAGGATGGCATAGTGAATATACGGAGAGGATGGCATAGTGAATATACGGAGAGGATGGCATAGTGAATGACACAGAGGATGGCATAGTGAATATACAGAGAGGATGACATAGTGACTATATGGAGAGGATGGCATAGTGAATAACACAGAGGATGGCATAGTGACTAACACAGGGAGGATGGCATAGTGACTATACGAAGAGGATGGTATAGTGAATAACACAGAGAGGATGGCATAGTGAATAACACAGAGAGGATGGCATAGTGACTATACGAAGAGGATGGTATAATGAATAACACAGAGAGGATGGCATAGTGACTAACACAGAGGATGGCATAGTGAATAACACAGAGGATGGCACAGTTAATAACACAGAGGATGGCATAGTGAATATACACAGAGGATGGCACAGTTAATAACACAGAGGATGGCACAGTGAATAACACAGAGGATGGCACAGTTAATAACACAGAGGATGGCATAGTGAATAACACAGAAGATGGCATAGTGAATATACAGGGAGGGTGGCATAGTGAATATACAGAGGATGGCATAGTGAATATACAGAGAAGATGGTATAGTGAATATACAGAGAGGATGGCATAGTGAATATACAGAGAGGATGGCATAGTGAATAACACAGGGAGGATGGCATAGTGACTAACACAGGGAGGATGGCATAGTGAATATACAGGGAGGGTGGCATAGTGAATATACAGAGGATGGCATAGTGAATATACAGAGAAGATGGTATAGTGAATATACAGAGAGGATGGCATAGTGAATATACAGAGAGGATGGCATAGTGAATAACACAGGGAGGATGGCATAGTGACTAACACAGGGAGGATGGCATAGTGAATAACACAGAGGATGGCATAGTGAATAACACAGAGGATGGCATAGTGACTAACACAGGGAGGATGGCATAGTGAATAACACAGAGGATGGCATAGTGAATAATACAGAGGATGGCATAGTGAATAACACAGAGGATGGCACAGTGACTAACACAGAGGATGGCATAGTGAATAACACAGAGGATGGCACAGTTAATAACACAGAGGATGGCATAGTGAATAACACAGAGGATGGCATAGTGAATATACAGGGAGGGTGGCATAGTGAATATACAGGGAGGGTGGCATAGTGAATATACAGAGAGGATGGCATAGTGAATATACAGAGGATGGCATAGTGAATATGCAGGGAGGGTGGCATAGTGAATATACAGAGAGGATGGCACAGTTAATAACACAGAGGATGGCATAGTGAATATACAGAGAGGATGGCATAGTGAATATACAGGGAGGGTGGCATAGCGAATATACAGAGAGGATGGCATAGTGACTAACACAGGGAGGATGACGGAGTGCATGAGCTTCACAGAAACGCAAAAGGGGTGGGAGCACCCGAACCTAGGGAGGCTGGGCCCGACGGGAGACAGATGTGCACTCTGACTGTGAGGAGGAAAGCAGCAGCCGCAGGTGTGAGCGGGTGGTTGGAGAGCAGTGTGGTGGGTGACAGGATCGGGACTGAGAACGCCCCCACACAGCCCGCCCCTGCTGTTTCTGGCAGAGATCCTGAGGTGGGTGTGACCACCACAGACTCTAGAATTAGGGTTCACCTTATCCTACCTTTACCTCATAGTCAATGGGCCCCAAACGTTGTGTTATGACTGGCCTCTTACAGTGACAGAATATCTTTAAAATAAGGAAAACTGCCTATTTAGGGGAAATTTTCCAGTCTATAGTCAAATAGCTGGCATGCTCTGTGACTCTCTATGGAAGCTCCCCTAGCTGGCTGTGTGTCTACAGGCTCACACTCAGCCTCTGTGGGTTCCTGCTAAATGGATGGTCCTGGGGTTTGATCAATAGTTTGCACTCAGTGTTCACAGTTTAGTCCATCTGTTTCAGGGAAACTTTTTCCTACACTTTAGTGAATTGTAATGTAAATAAAGTACAAAATTATAAAGTGTACAGCGTAATGACTGTCAGTCTGCACTGCTAAACTGAAGATGTCATAGCTTGAGTGGCTTAAGGGACAAACACTGACTTCTCACAGTCTGGAGGCTGAGACGTCCAAGATCCAAGTGTGAGAGGCCGTGGCATCTACTGAGAGGCGGCTTCTGGCTGAGTCCGCCTGTGACCGCGCAGACACAGGAAGCCGCCAGCGGGCTCTTGTTTCCGGGGCACCACTTCCATGCGGGAGGCTCGTTCTCACGACGGAATCACTCCCAGGCCCCCTCTCCACACATCATATGGGGATAACGTTTCAACTTACAAGTTTTGGAGGGCCATGAACAGTCAGTCCATTCAAACACACAAACCACACACACACCCTCCCCTCCCACACACACTCTCCCCTCCCACACACACACACCACACACACACCACACACACACACACCACACACACACACACCACACACACACACCACACACACACCACACACACCACACACACCACACACACCACACACACACCACACACACACCATACACACCATACACACACACCACACACACACCACACACACACCATACACACACACCACACACACACACACCATACACACATACCACACACACACACCACACACACACCACACACACACACACCATACACACATCACACATACCACACACATACACCACACACACACCATACACACATCACACATACCACACACACACACCACACACACACCATACACACATCACACATACCACACACACACACCACACACACACCACACACACACCATACACACACCATACACACATCACACATACCACACACACACCACACACACACACACCATACACACAGCCACCACACACACACACACCATACACACATCACACATACCACACACACACACCACATACACATACACACCACACACACATACACACCACACACACCACACACACCACACACACACACACCACACACACACCACACACACACACCACACACACACACACCACACACCACACACACCACACACACCACACACATGCACGCACATGCACGCACATGCATGCACATGCACGCACACACCCTCATCAAGAGATACGGAATACTCCCTGCATCCAGAATGCTCCTCTATACCCTTTCTAGTTAACATTCCCCAAACTTAGCTACTTTTAAGACTTACACACTATACGTTTGCTTTGCCTGTTCTTGAACTTCAAATAAAATAGAATCATACATATTTTTGATACCTGGCTTCTTTTATACATGATATTTGGATGTTCACTCATACATTTTAGGTACATTTTAAAAACTGGTCACTTTAGAACAGAAAAGCATTTCTGGCTTTGAAAGTAAATCCATGGCGCACACCAGAGGAGAGGAGAGGAGAGTTGAGATCAGCAGAGGGTACAATGGTGTCTCCCGAGATCTGTGGACTTGGTGTGAGCTGCAGAATGTGATTCTGGTCCTGACTCCAGACTCCCAAAGATTTAGTGACAATAAGGTAGGAAAAGGAGGGAGGAGGAGTGGGTAGTGAAAAAGGGCGAAGGAGAGGGGCAGGCAAGAGAAACGGCCAGGGACTTTGCTCTTCGTCTTCATTTCCTGGCACAGAACACTCTCTCGTTCTGAGATGAGCAGCTGTGCACACAGCCCTGTGCCTGGGCGTGAGGAAGGGAGGCCCCGTGAGGCTGAGGCCCTGAGAACAGGAAGCACTCACTGCAGTGTCTGGAGAGCTCATCCGGCATCGCTGAGAACCAGGCACAGTGCAAACGAAAGCGGGCCAGAGCCAGCTGTTCACCCACGGGGGTGTGGCCACGCCATCCTGGCCCACGGGGGCTGGTGGGAGAACGAGATAAGCTGCACACCTGGCAGTTACAGGCTTGTCATTCGCCAGTGAGGTGAGGGTGACGTTGGCACCGGCCAAGAACAAGCGGTTCTGTACACCATGAAAATCCACTCTCCACCATCGTTTCCTAATGTAACAGACACTTGCCTCTTTATATTTTTCTTAATTGTAAATATTTTAATGGGTCTTTAAAACTCGTTTTTGAAAGAAGAGGGGGAGAGAGAACCAAGATGGCGGCATAGGTTAACGCCGGAGTTTGCTGCTTTGAACAACTACTTCAAAAGTGAAACCAAAAAACGGAAGGGACATCACCCAGAACCACAGGAACGCTGGCTGAGTGGAAGTCCTACAACTAGGAGGAAAGAGAAACGCACACGGACACTCAGAGGAGGCGCAGTGCTGAAGTCAAATTCTGAGGTGCGGAGTGCTCGGAGCGGGCTGGCGGCGGAGGGCGCGGTTGTGGTTTTCAATCGGGAGGGAGTCGCAGACTCTGAGCACCAGATCCGGGCGAGTCTTTGGGGACCCAGACTCAGACGGGAGAGGTGGGACTGTCTGGCTTCGGTCAGAGCGAGTGCAGCTTTCTCTCCGAGCTTTGCAGCGGGTGCTGGGACTCAGAGAGGCAGAGCCCCTGGGGACAGGACGGAGAGCCGCCATAACTGCTCTCTCCGGCCCACGGCCCACCCTGTTGATCCTGTTCGACCCGCCCTGCCCAAGCCCTGCACACAGGCATTTGCCGGATAGCCTCAGGCAAAGGCTAGATTAGCACCTCCCTAGAGGACAGAAGTTCTCTCACTGCTGACACAGCTGATTCTTATAGCCACTTGGCCTGGAGGTCAAACCCTCCCTGGAATTAGCTACAACAATCAAGATTTAACTATAAGACTGCGAACAAAGACCACTAGAGGGTGCACCAAGGAAGCATAACAAAATGCGGAGACAAAGAAACAGGACAAAATTGTCAAAGGAAGATATAGAGTTCAGAACCACACTTTTAAGGTCTCTCAAGAACTGTTTAGAAGCTGCCGATAAACTTAATGAGATCTACACGAAAACTAATAAGACCCTCGATCTTATATTGGGGAACCAACTAGAAATTAAGCATACACGGACTGAAATAACGAATATTATACAGACTCCCGACAGCAGACCAGAGGAGCGCAAGAATCAAGTCAATGATTTGAAATGCGAGGAAGCAAAAAACATCCAACTGGAAAAGCAAAATGAAAAAAGAATCCAAAAATGCAAGGATAGTGTAAGGAGCCTCTGGGACAGCTTCAAGCGTACCAACATCAGAATTATAGGGGTGCCAGAAGATGAGAGAGACCAAGATATTGAAAACCTATTTGAAGAAATAATGACAGAAAACTTCCCCCACCTGGTGAAAGAAATGGACTTACAGGTCCAAGAAGCGCGGAGAACCCCAAACAAAAGGAATCCAAAGAGGACCACACCAAGACACATCATAATTAAAATGCCAAGAGCAAAAGATAAAGAAAGAATCTTAAAAACAGCAAGAGAAAGTAACTCAGTTACCTACAAGGGAATACCCATACGACTGTCAGCTGATTTCTCAACAGAAACTTTGCAGGCCAGAAGGGAGTGGCAAGAAATATTCAAAGTGATGAATACCAAGAACCTACAACCAAGATTATTTTATCCAGCAAAGCTATCATTCAGAATTGAAGGTCAGATAAAGAGCTTCACAGATAAGGAAAAGCTAAAGGAGTTCATCACCACCAAACCAGGATTATATGAAATGCTGAAAGGTATCCTTTAAGAAGAGGAAGAGGAAGAAAAAGGTAAAGATACAAATTATGAACAACAAATATGCATCTATCAACAAGTGAATCTAAGAATCAAGTGAATAAATAATCTGATGAACAGAATGAACTGTTGATTATAATAGAATCAGGGACATAGAAAGGGAATGGACTGACTATTCTTGGGGGGGAAAGGGGTGTGGGAGATGTGGGAAGAGACTGGACAAAAATCGTGCACCTATGGATGAGGACAGTGGGTGGGGAGTGAGGGCGGAGGGTGGGGCGGGAACTGGGAGGAGGGGAGTTATGGGGGGGGGAAAAAAAGAGGAACAAATGTAATAATCTGAACAATAAAGATTTAATTAAAAAAAAAATAAAAAAATAAATAAAAAATAAAACTCGTTTTTACCTTGACCAGGGCTCCATTCTATTCTAGTCTCTGGTTAGTCTATTTTCCCTAATCTCTATTCAGACCTCATGCTTCTGTCTACATCTAACAATCCCACAGGCTCAGAGACAGCTGAGGAGCCCATGCTGCTGCCTCCCGAAGCCCTTTGGCCTGGCTGGGGTCATTAAAACGCAATGTAAAACCCAGAGCCGGTGAATAATTGCCCCATGCTCCGAAGGGGCCATGCTCCAAAGGGGCCATGCTCCAACATGGACTGAAACAAATGAAATGTGTGTGAGATACCAGGACCCACTCTTAGATGGCCACAATCCAAAGAAGTGACAGTAGCCGTTTCTGGCAAGGAGGCAGAGCAGCAGGACTCTCCTTCACTGCTGGTGGGAACACAGATGGCGCAGCCACTTCAGAAGATAAGCTGACAGTTTCTATGAGGCTAAACCATATGATCTTACTATACGATCCAGAAATTACAGTCTTAGGTATTTACCTCCTGATTTGAAAATGCATGTGCACTCAGAAACCTGCATATAAATGTTTATAGCAGCTTTCCTCATAATCGGCAAAACCTGGGCGCAAGCTCATGTATAGATTGTGAACCCCAAGAAAGATGCCCTTCGGTAGGTGGATGGATAAAGACACTGTGGTCCATCCAGACAATGGAATACAATTCAGAGATTACAAAGAAATAAACTATCAATCCACTCACCAACGTGGATCGACGTTGCATTGCCCTACATCTGAGTGCGTTCTGCTGCATGAGAAATGCCGCTCGGAAAGGCTGTACACACACCAGGATTCCGTTGATATGACATTCCGATAAAGGAGAACTATAAAGATGGGAAACAGGTCAGTTGTTGCCAGGGACATGGAGAGGAGGGCGTTTGAGTCAGAAGAAGCACATAGAGGTTTTTTAGGACTGAGACAGTTTTGTATGACACTATAGTGGTGGGAATATGACACTGTGTTTGCAAAAACCCATGGACTCTTATAGCACAAAGAATAAACCTTAATGTGGGCCAATTAAAAACCAGTTAGGACGTCAGGGTTCCAGGATGGGATGCAGACTGACAAAAGAATGCAGCTGTGTGCCGACGCATGCCACTCGCACTGAGCGAGGTGGGAGGACAGGTGCTCCCTGAGGAACTGGGAATGAGTGGCGTCTGTAAGACTGAAGATAAGACACTGCACACATGCGCTTGAACTTTAGCTGATGACACTGTTTCTTACAGGTGGAGGGATGAGCAATCCGACACTGCTGTGCGGGTACACAGGGATTAACAGGATTAGCAAAAATGGTGGTGATGGGCGCCAGCTCCTCAGTGCTGGGCTGGGATTTTACCAATAAGCAAGGGGAAGGCTAGAAGGAATCGGGAGGTGAGTCGCTATGAGACATCAGTATAAACTCGTGTTTCACTGCATATAGACACAGATGATAAATATGGAAATAGTCATGGATATGTGCACACTCATGTTTCCAAGCTCTGTCTGCCGAGAGTCTAGGACCAATGATACTCCAGTTGCAGTGAGCACATGTATTGCTCAGATCTTGGTTTCTAATGCAATTCTATCTAATAAAGAGGTAATATGCAAACTGACCATCACTCCAACACAAGATGGCTGCCCCCATGTGGTCAAAGATGGCCGGCAGGGGAGGGCAGTTGTGGGCAATCAGGCAAGCAGGGGAGAGCAGTTGGGAGGGACCAGGCTTGAAAGGGAGGGCAGTTAGGAGTGACCAGGTCAGCAGAGGAGGGCAGTTGGGGGAGACCAGGCCTGCAGGGAAGGACAGTTAGGGGCAATTGGGCTGGCAGGGGAGGGCCGTTAGGGGCAATTGGGCTGGCAGGGGAGCAGTTAGGTATTGATCAGGCTGGCAGGGGAGTGGGTAGGGGGTGATCAGACTGGCAGGTAGAAACGGTTAAGGGCAATCAGGCAGGCTGGCAGGCTGGCAGGCTGGCAGGCTAGTGGTTGGGAGCCAGCAGTCCTGGATTGTGAGAGGAATATCCAACTACCTGTTTAGGCCCTATCCCACTGGGATCGAGGGGTCCCAGATTGGCGAGGGTACAGGCTGGGCTGAGGGACACACACACCCTGCCCCCATGAATGAATTTTGTGCACCAGGACTCCAGTCCTATCTAATGAAGAGGGAATATGCTAATTGACTGTCACACCATTGCAAAGATGGGAGTGCCTACAGCTAATAAGGAGGGAATATGCTAATTGACCTCCATGCCCTCAAAGATGGCGGCGCCCACAGCCACATAATGGCAGCTCCCAGTCCCCTCAGCCCCCCAGCCGCCCAGGGCCGGCCCGAGGTGCAGGAAAGTCTCAGATGGTGGCTGCCTAGCTGCCCAGGGCCGCCTGATGCTCAGGTAACCAGGGCTGGCCAAAGCTTGTGCTGCTGGCAGTGGCAGCAGCAGAGATGTGATGGAGTGTCACCTGCACCTGAGGGCTCCTGGACTGTGAGAGGGGCAGGCCGGGCTGAGGGACCCCTCCTCCAGTGCATGAATTTTCATGCAGTGGGCCTCTAGTTCTTCAATAAAAGGAACTAGGGCTCCTTGGAGAAATGGCTGAGTCTAAGATGAGACAGGGAATATACCTGGAAATGACCTGGAACATCTTGTAGTGTCAGAAAATAAAGAAGAGTTTACAAAACATGATGAGGTTATGGCAAAAAGACACAGGAACAACGGAAAGAACTCCCAATGGCCAAAGCTAGAACAATTTGGGCAACAAAGTTATGTACTATTGGATTATAACCAAAACTATAAAATGATACCCATGTACCTGTACTTAACAATGATTGAAGAAATAAATGGGGGTGGGTTAGACAAATCCATGCAGAATTCCAAATAATTCTGTAGATCCTACTCCTCTCAAGAAGGTGGTGTATAGCTCCCACCCTCAGGGCCTGTGGAGGGGGGGGGCGGTGTTTAGTGATTTCCTTTCAAAGGGCACAGATGGAAAAAGGCATGTGGGGGTGGGGAGAGTAACTTCACAGTGCAGAAGCCGGACAGACTGCCTCAGCCAGGGGATCGTGGTCAACTTCATCAGTGACAAATCATGATGATCAGGTACCTTCGACCTGATGTGACAAGAAAGACACTTCACCTGTGGCCTTTCTTCCCCAATCCCACAATCCCACTCTCATTATGAGAAAAACACCAGCCAAACCAAAACTGAGAGGCCTTCTACTAGTATAAAGTTCTCAAAACTGAAAAGCTCATGTATAGATTGTGAACCCCAAGAAAGAAGACACCTACTAAGAAGGACTCCTGGTGGCTACCTGGGCTCAAATTTTTAAAAACAAAATCCAGCAGCCCTGGCTGGGTAGCTCAGTTGGTTGGAACATCCTCCCATACGCCAAAAGATTGTGGGTTCGATTTCTGGTCAGGGCACCCACCTAGGTTTCAGGTTCAGTCCCCAGTCAGGGCACATACAGGAGGCAGCTAATCGATGTTTCTCTCTCACAGTAATGCTTCTCTCTCTTCCTTCCTCTTTATCAAAAAATAAAAATCAATAAAAACATATTCTCAGGTGAGGATAAACACACACACACACACACACACACACACACACACACACTAAAAAATAAAAGCCCGCAGCAAAGAAAACTGGAGAGTAGTAACCATTTCTCCACAAACTGCACTTCAGGGGGAACCACCTGCACTGTACCTCCCTCTGCACTGAATCACCTGCCTGCACTGTGTTCTGCCATCTGAGGTGGTTTCCTGGAATCCTATTTCAACCAATAGAACTGAGGCTTTCCCCATCCAATCAGAGCTGTGCAGCTCCAACCAACCAGAGTGGCTCTATTCTGTCCAATGAGGACAGAGCCTTTGGACCAATCAACCTTTGAGGATTTGGAGTCTTCATGAGAACAGACCAATCAGGGACCAGGGGCAGGGACACCGGTCTGTATGAACCACCTCCTCTGGGGTTCTGGGAGCACATTTTCCCTTTCCAGCAGAGACTGAAGACTGCCTTTCAGCTGTCTTTTTGGCTGAGCTGAGGATTGAAGCTGTGTGGTCAGAACAGAGCAGGTCAGGAGAGGGACCTGGCTCAGGGCCACCGACCCCCAGGGCTGCCTCACACGCTGTTTTCACAGCCGAGCTTCACTGTACCCGAAGTTGGCATTGAATTGGCGCCAGTGACCACCTGTTGACAAGATGTTAATGTAAATAAGACTGACTCCATCTTTGTACCCCCACCACCGTTTTGTTTTGTTTTCCTATTCAAGGCTTCATGCTGTGGACGCTGACCTAAGTAGTCTCTGCCAGCACCAAAGCCTCGTAATGAATGATTCGCTGTGCCCTGTAAGCTTACACATGTAGCCATAAGGAATGCCTTCAGTAGTGGCCAGAATAGCACAGCAACCGAGATAAATACCAAATGAGGTGATGGCATCAATAAGCAATTTTCCATCATAAGATCATCAGGAGGTACGGCCCCTGGCTCGTGCTGTATTTTGTCCCTTTGCCTTGTCAATCGGCACTTTAGCTGGACTATAAAATAAACTGTAACCGCTGTCTACCAGCGGAGGTTAGCTATGGGGTCCTCTTCCGCACCAACTCTGTCCCTGTAAGTAAGTTACCGCACAATAAACTGTGATAACCTATGGGGTTGCCTGCATCATTTATCGGTCTTTGGATATCTTCACTGTACCACCTTGAGACAGGTCCTTAACAACAAAGAATGTCTGAGAAACTATAATATTCTAGAGGTGCCTAAGAAAAAACTAATAGTTGTGTGACATGGAGTCCTGGATGGGATCTTGGGACAGAAAAAGGACATTGGGGGAAAACGAAGGAAATCTGGTTAAAGTGTGGACTTAGGTAACAGTAATGATCTATCATTGTTGGTGCACCACAGCACTGTAGGGCGTTAGCAATAGGGACAGGGTGTGAGGGACAGCGATTCTGCATTAGCTTTGCAACTTAATCTAAATCTCATTCTAAAGTAAAGACTTTACTTAAAAATGGAAAGGATGCATAAGCTAAATTTATACTTGGGTAAAGAAAACTTATTCACCAGAATTCCTCTGAATACTATCAGAAGTGTAACCCGTGTTTGAAAGCGGGGCTTTGAGAAGTGCTCTCGGAATGGAGCGTGAGAGAGGATTCCTGGCACAGGCGTACTGCATAGGAGAGGGCTCAACGCAAGCGTGGGGGGCGGGGGCTGGGAGGTGAGGGTGCGATGAAGCAGGAGGGAGCGTCCTTCGCCTCTGATCTTCCTCGGGCCTCCTGAGCTGTGGAACTCCTGGTGGGAGTGCGTTTTTAAATTTTAGGAGAAAACTGGTGGAGTTGGGTAAAGACAAAGGAATGAAGGAAAGTGAGGCTTTTAAGACATTTTTGAGGCTCGAGAATGACTTCAGTTCCCTGGAGATTAACAGGAGCCTGCCGAAGGCACTGACTTACCCGGTCCTGTAACTGAGGGTTCCAGGTGACAGACATAGGTGGGATGTCAAGGGCAGACAGGACCCCCAGGTAATGTCTGGACACATTGTTTCAAATTGTTGAGCCAAACTGAAAAGCATCTCTTCATGATCAGAGGTTGGGAGCTGCCCCTGAACACAGTATTTTCACTAAGTTAAGAGCATCACTCTGAGTCAGTGATGTTCCTGACTGCACACACACACACACATGCACACACACATACACATGAACACACGTGTACACAGAACACACTCATGCGCACATGCACACACACATGCACGCACACACACACCATGGTCAGGCGTTGGCCAATTCAGAAAGCAAGCTAATGTCATTTTTGTTTTCTTTCCCTATCCTGCCTGTTTTCAATGTCCTTCTCCCTCACTTTCCCTCGGACTTCATTTCTATGATCTTTCTTACATCGTTATTCACTATGCCATCCTCTGTGTGATTCACTATACCATCCTCTGTGTTAGTCACTATTCAGTGGTTCTCAACCTTATGGCCCTTTAAATACAGTTCCTCATGTTGTGACCGAACCATAAAATTATTTTTGTTGCTACTTCATAACTGTAATGTTGCTACTGTTATGAATCGTAATGTAAATATCTGATATGCAGGATGGTCTTAGGCGACCACTGTGAAAGGGTCATTCAACCACCAAAGGGGTCACGACCCACAGGTTGAGAACCGCTGCTATACGATCCTCTCCATATATTCACTGTGCCATCCTCTGTGTTATTCACTATGCCATCCTCTGTGTTATTCCATCCTCTCCCAATATTCACTGTGCTATCCTCTCTGTGTTATTCACTATACCATCCTCTCCGTATATTCACTGTGCCACCCTCCCTGTGTTATTCACTATGCCATCCTCCCTGTGTGACTCAGTATGCCATCCTCCCTGTGTTATTCACTATGCCATCCTCTGTGTTATTCACTATACCATCCTCTGTGTTATTCACTATACCATCCTCTGTGTTATTCACTATGCCACCCTCCACTGCTGTGGAGGCAGGAGAGGCTCCGGCCACCACCATTGCGCTCACCAGCTGTGAGCCCAGCTTCTGGCTGAGGGGCGCTCCTGCTGTGGGAGCGCACTGACCACCAGGGGACAGCTCCTATGTTGAGCGTCTGCCCCCTGGTGGTCAGTGCACGTCATAGCAACCGGTTGTTCCAGTCGTTATGTCATAACAGTCGCTTATGCTTTTATATATGTAGATATAGATAACTATATTTGTTTTCTAGGGCTTAAACAACAGACATTTATTTTCTCATAGCTCTAGCAGCTAGAAGTCCAAGATCAAGGTGTCAGCAGGGCTGATGTTTTGTCTCTTATGAGGTGCTTGAGGCCAGGCGCTATGTTTCTGGTATCTAGTATCTGATATTTAGTTTCTATCTAGACACTAGGTGCTCAGTGAACAACATTGGAACTATATGCTATATAGCATTCTTTACACACACACACACACACCACATACATATACTCACAATGTGGAAAAGTTTCCTGGGGAGGGAACTAGAATTGGGTTATGAATTTTTCCCTCATCTCCTATGTCTTTTATTATTTTCTGAAAAAGGCATTGTTCCTAGTACCAAAAAGGGAACCATTGTGTCAACATCAGATGAGCAAGATGTTTTTCCAGCACCACAGATGGGTTTGCAAAACACACCCAAACCCTCCTGCAGGCCCTGCTGTGGCCGTGCTGTGCATTGGCTGACGGCTAACCATGACGGATTCAGTCTAGGCTTCATTCCCAACCCTATCAGACACCAACCCTCTCTCTCTCTAGCAACCAGTTTACAAAGTACCCCAAAAGGACATTTATAGATTATATACAAACTATATGCACAATTTTAAGAAATCAACATCATTCACTAACTATAGTAAAAAAAGAAATAAAAGGAAAATAACTTATAATAAAAATAACATGCATTTTCATAGTAAATATTTGCACATTAACTACACTAAAAGGCAGAATGAGGTAGATTCTCCTGGGGTGGCCGCTACCAGCACAACGTGACATACCTGCCTCAGGTGTCATGTCAGTGATTCAGACACTTCACGACCATCGCCAGTAAGGACACACTTTCCTGGAATCCTGATGATGCTTGATAAAAGTGTTTTAAGGTCTGTAAAATAGGGTGTACATCAAAAACATGCAAAAATGCTTTGTGCGTGTCTGTGAATCAAAGTGAGGTTCTAGACATACCTGGTTAGAAACAGGTTTTTATCCCCATGATATCCAGTGGCCGTTAGCAGTTGTGCAGGACGCCAGGTCTTTATCATGGCACGGGACCACCCTTTGCTTTGCACGATATCTAGCATCACCGGTCCTAAATGCCAGTGGCATCGCCCAGCCACCGGAAACAACAAACCAACAAATACGTCCCCACAAGGGACGAGCCTTGCCAGATACCTCAATGTAGCTTAACGCCACTATAACTAAAGCAGCACGGTACATGAATGGGTACACCAATGCAGAATAGAAAGTCTAGAAATTCACCAAGGTGTACTTGGAAATTCATGATATGATAAATGTGGCATCCCAAATCATTGGAGGAAAGATAGGCCTTTTAAATATATTCTGCTAGCATACTGAATAGCTATTTGGAAAAAAAATCTTGATCCATACTTCACACCTTACAACAGGATAAGCTGGAAGTCAATGAAACATCTAAATACTTGAAAAGTGAAAGATAAATTCCTTCATAACATGGTGATAAATTTGACTACATAAAAATATTATAAGCAAAGTCAAAGGACAAATGAGAAGTGGGAAATGAGAAAATATTTGCAACATTCATCACAAATAAAATCTCCATAATAAATAAAGAGCTCATAGAAATAAATAACTCTCCCTCCACCCAATAGTAATATTAGCAAAAGACATGAACAACCAATTCATAGAAAAAGACACAAGGCCCTGAGACATATGGAAGAAACCTTCACTCATAATAAGAGACGCAAATGGGTACATCCTGAGTTGCCATTTCCATCTGACAGATTGACATGCACAAGCACGGGCGGTAAGACCACCGCTCTGACATACTCCAAGGACAAATGGTGCAGTCACTGTGAGGGAGAATTTGGCCAGATCTCCCAGAATCACACACACATTTACTTTTTGACCCAGCACTTCCACTTCTAGGAATTTAGGCTGAAAAAATAAACACCTCTACCAATAGAAAACAACAGAGTTCCATGGTTTTTCATTGTGCCGTTATTTAGAAGGGCAAAATATTGCTAATGACCTAAAGTCCTCCCGTAAAAGACTGAGGGCCTAAGCACAGGCACATCTGCTGGGAAGGCGGTGCAGCCACAGGAGGTGAACGCCGCCGAGCTCTTCCCACCAACGTGAAATAATTTTGAAAGTGTATTAAGTGAAAAAAAGCAAGATATGAAATGTAAATTATATGCTATACTTTGTGTGTAAGAGAAAAGAAAATAAGCAAATAGTTATGTATTTTTCAAAAAGAATCATAGGCAGAGTAAATCAGAAACCAAGGAAATGAGGAGTAGATAGGAGCAGGATGTAGAGGTAAGGATAGGAATGGGTAGCGCTTGTTATATGGTTCTGACCTCGGAATTATGTAACCATTTTACATATTCAGAAGTAAAATTAAATAACGAAATTGAAAGCACTCTAAGCCTGGATGAACACCAATACATGATGACACCATATATCAGATTGGGATCGTAAGTACACAGAAGAAAAGATTTAGCTTAACCTGCAGGCAGTACTCCAAGCACACAGGCTTAGTGGAGCTTTCTCTTAGGGCAAAAGATCTGCAAAGAACTCTTTTTAAAAAAGTGATTGGGGAAACATTGGTTCTGGGTTGCTTTATGCAGTTCCCAGATTGCGTTGACCGAAAGCTTCGGTCCGCGTGGAACAGGCTCCCATGCTTCCCCTCAGCACGCCGACAGGTACTACGGCCGCGCCATCCCTTCCTGAGCTCCTGGCCGGCCCACCTGCTCTGCAGCCCACCACAGAGGCCCAGCTGTGGAGGCCCAGCTGCTCACGGACGCACCACAGCGCCGGGCGCCCGAGCAGGCCGCTGGCCCCGCTGGGCCCCACCCAGGGACCTGTCTCCGGCAGTCGCTGTTTCCGTGTTTACCTGTAATAACGGGAGAGAGCGTCCTCAGACCGGTGCTGCCCTTTGTACCTGAGCCCTCGCCGGTCTTCTGCAGGGACCCTGGCACCGTCTTCAGCCAAAACCTGAGCGTCGTCCTCACACGGTGGCCGGCTCCTGGAGGAGGGAGGCTCTGTCCTGTCTTCTCTGTTGTCCCCACACTGAGACCCCGAGCATGTCCTGCAGCCTGGGCGCTGGCCGTGTTCCCCTTGGGACAGCCGCTACCATTAGCAGAGGCCCGCTGGGACTCTCACAAACAAGGCAAACACCGCTCTGTGCCTAGTCCTGGTAGAAGGAAGTAGATTGTAATAACCAAAAGGACAGCCCAGAAATTGTTTAATTATAAAAACCTCCCAGGTGGTCCTGGGCTGTGGGTTGACAGAAGTGATCTTCGTGTTGATGGTTTACTTGGAGAAGGTGCTTGCCACATTCTCCTGACGTTTCACGTGGGGAGAGTCATTTTCAGCTCAACGGTTTTGCCCTGTGAAATGTAAACTCTGAATAGATGTAACCCATTGAGTCGTGTGGCTCTAAGGACTGCAGTGTGAGTTCAGGGCAGTTCTCTCATGTGACAGCTCAGGACTAGGAAAACCTGCTCTTGAAGGAGACACAGCAGCCCCAGGTTCCTCACCAGCCGCACGTGGGGTGGGAGCACCGCCAGCAACGCTCTCAGCACACGAGGAGCCTCTCAGAAGAGCGGAGAGGAGAGAGAAGGGGCAGAGACTGACAGGAAGGAAGAGCCGCCCCCATCCCCAGCGATGCCCAGAGACGCTGGGGCTCAGGATTCCTGCCACATGGCAGCCCAGGCTCCCACGCGGTGGCGGGTCCTCGCTCACAGGCCTCTGTCCCTCTCAGTGGCGGCTCCTAGCACCACAGGCCCCCTTGAACTCTGGGGTGCCCTCCACACTCCCACCCCTCCTCCCATCTAGTTCCTGCTTCTGTTTCTGAAAGTCCTGCCTAAGGCCTCCTCCCACTGTGAAGGAGGACCCTGCCTGCCCACAGCACCGGCTTCGGGGTCTCAGCCCTGCCACCCCGCCGCCTGTGCCCCGCCATCTCCCCTCGGGCTGGACCGTAGGGGCCCAGGGCCGGAGCAGCTACTCATCTTCCATCCCGGTGCTGAGCCTGGGGGAGACCCTCACCACACGCTGAGAGAAATGCTTTTGTGTAAACAAATGAATAGTTGCTGTGTTACGTTCCGACGCTGCGGGGAGGGTGCGGCTCGCTGCCCAGTCTAAGGCCCTGGCGTTCTTACGGAGAGGCTGCGTTCTTTCCCAGGGCTCAGCACAGGGGCTCCTTTTGGGGAGCTGCCTGTGAGCCCCACGCTCCCCGGGATCCGGGCCAGGCCGGGGAGAAGGATGGGAGAGAGGCCTGAGTCCGTGGGAAGGTAGGACTAGCCCACACCTGCAGGACGTCTGTACAACTGGGGAAACAGGGCGCGGAAATGTGTTCAACACGGTCCGGCCTCAGGGACTTGGGAGGGAAGGGAGGGGAGATGTGGGTGAGACAGGCGGCGGCTGGGACAGGAGGGTGCGGGCGGCTGGGCATCCCACTGCCTCCTGGTGGGACACTCAGTCCCCACTTACATCATCCTGCGGCCGCCCTCTGGTGTGGGAGGTGGCAGGTGACCTGCTGGTGAGGGAGGTGGCAGGTGTCCTGCTGGTGTGGGAGGTGGCAGGGGTCCTGCTGGTGTGGGAGGTGGCAGATGTCCTGCTGGTGTGGGAGGTGGCAGATGTCCTGCTGGTGTAGGAGGTGGCAGATGTCCTGCTGGTGAGGGAGGTGGCAGGCGTCCTGCTGGTGTGGGAGGTGGCAGATGTCCTGCTGGTGTAGGAGGTGGCAGGGGTCCTGCTGGTGAGGGAGGTGGCAGGCAGTATGAGAGACTGAGCCCAGGGCAGTGGGAAGGCAGAAGTGGGGAGGGGTGGAACTGGTGCCTGACAGGGAGGGAATAAGACACTGCTGTCCTTCCACAACTCCCTCCCCCTCCCCACTCCCCGCCCCCCCCCCCCACAGCACACTCTCCTGTCCGGAGAGTTCAAAGCCTCCACACACATCGTTGCCAAGGCACGGAAGCCAGGCAGAATACAGATTTCCCACCTGCTGCTCCGTTGGTGAATTATTTACGAAGCTAAAAAGCCTGTTTGCTGGCCCGCTGACAAGGCTCCTTCTTTGCTACGTGACTAAAAAGCAGAAGCAAATCCAGCTGCCGGAGAGGCCGGACCACAATGTCTGTTGATGCAGTCACCAGGCGCCACCCCTCACCCTGGGAAACTGCTCTTGACCAACAGGTACAGATGAGTTATGGGTTGGGCTTTTGTCTGGAAACACCATATCTCACGAAGAACCAGGCTCAGGGACGCTGAATTCCTCCTCTCTCCTCCCAGGGCGGGCGGGCAGGGGTCACACGGCTTGGAGCCATGGACCCTTGGAAAGAATAGGCCGCCACTGGGCCCAGACACCCCCTGCTCACGGGGAGGCCCCTGTCTATTAGGCCAGCCTTTCTGTGGGGGTCCCCGCCCTGTCAGGTCTGGGAAAGTCAAACCAAACCCTAGAAGACTGGGGTAGCCACTTTCAATGGGAGTGCCGCAGACTTTCCACCCTGCAGTTCCTGACTGCCCGGACGTGGCCTGCAGGAGCGTCTGTGACGATGGCGCCGCCCAGCCCCAGCCCCAGCCCCAGCCCCAGCCTCAGCCAGGGACGCCTGTGCAGCGAGTTCTCTCAAAGCACGTCATTCTCGATTCTGAAAGGATCCAAGGCCTTGGCTAAGGGTTAGGATTGGCAGGGAAATGGCCGTTTACCAGGTTCCTGACAGGCACCCAGCCGTGCAGGGCACGCTGCCCACACTGCACATCAGGGGGAGGGAGTCACCTCAAGTCCCATTGCATTCACACTCAAGGAAACGACTTCTGAGGAAGCGATTACGGAGGCAAAGGGGGGCGCCTGGCTATGGTGTAGCGGGTTCTTGAGTCTGTCTGTTCCCTCTAAACGTTGCTGCCTACTCACAACTCCAGCTCTCACTGGGGGAAACTGGGCTCTGAGAAGGAATTTGTCCAGAGAGTTTATGGCAGAAGCAGCCCTGGAGCCTCAGTCCTAACTTGCTGCCGCTGCTCCCAACACACAGTGGATTCCTCCTTATGACACCATCTGTGGGCCCCAGGACCTTTGCACGTGCTGTTCCTGCTGCCTGGAGTGATTTGTTGCCTTCGATATTCACATGTTTTGCCCCTTCACCTCCTTCACCCTTTAATGATGCCTTTTCTAACCATTCTATATAAAACTGTAACCACCCACCCGGTTCCCCTTACAAGCCTTCCTACTTTGATGTCTCCAGAACCCTTAATCACTTCTAATATACTATGTAATCATTTATGGAGCTTGTTTTTCTCTCCATGTAAGAATGTAAATACCATAATGTCTGGTCCCTCCCCCACTGTTATATCCCCAGTGTGCAGGGCAAATAAATATGTGCTAACAAATATATTTAAATCACAAGTTACATACACATGTTATACATACATATCACATACATATTATATATTATATATAATGTATTACTGTAATTCCTGGAAGGGTTTGTACTATATATAATACATAAAAATATACATATATGTGTTTCTGTGTAATATTTAAATTCTTTTACAGACATTTAGTACTTCCCTGGTTTAAGAAATCAGAAATATAAAAAACACACAACCATTTCAAAGGCTGCCCCAGCCCTCTCATTCCCCCGGTGCACTTGGGCTCAAAGAATCCGCACGCCCACGGGTGCCCTCCAGGAGGCCTGGCTCCCGGTGCGAGGCTGGGACCTCCTGCCTGTCTGAGCCCAGAGAGCAGCCCAGGCTCCTTCCCTGCTGTTTCCCGGGAAACGGAGGTGCAGTTGCAGTCTCCCCGCCGGCCAAGCCCGGGACGAAAGCCGTGTTCCTCAGCGGAGGCTTCCCCCCGAGCCCAGCCCCTGGGCTCCTGCGCCTCAGCGGGCACCTTGCAGGAGTCGCCTGGTCTGTGCTCCGGGCAGCGCTGCACCCAGGACGCCGTGCCCAGAACTGGACCGTGCACGCAGTGGTGCCACCGTCACTGGTTTCCTCCCGAGAGTAGCCAGCAGCACCAGTTAAACTCGGAAGCCCAGGCGGCCTGCAGCGTGGAGTGTGCTTCTGTCCCTGCTGAGAGAAGCTCTCCTCCTCTGTGCATGTCTCAGAGCGTGGCCCGTCTCCACAGGCAGAGAAAACAGCTATGGCTCTACTTAAGAGGGGACTCGTCACATGAAGGTCACATGCACGGAGCTGCAGGAGGGAGCAGCCAGCCCTTTGATGCTGGCAGTGGGTCTGCGGCGAGCTTTGAGCAGGCTGGAGAAACTGCTGGGGTCGCGGCCGCGGAGTGCTGGCGAGGGCAGGTGACAGCAGTGACCAGCCTTGTCCCTGGCCCCCATGACCTCTGCCTCTCACAGTTCCCTTGTGTGGCCACCTCCCACGCTGTCCCGGGTGGTCTGTGTGACCACTAGAATATGGCAGAGTGATGGCAGGTCACTTCAGAGATAGTTACAGGAAACAGTGCAGCTTCTGTCTTCATCACTCTGTCCCTCTCTCAGGAAACACTTTCTCTAGACCAGTGGTTGGCAAACTGCGGCTCACGAGCCACATGCGGCTCTTTGGCCACTTGAGTGTGGCTCTTCCTAAGCCTTAGGAGTACCCTAATTAAGTTAATAACAGTGTACCTACCTATGTAGTTTAAGTTTAAAGAATTTGGCTCTCAAAAGAAATTTCAATTGTTGTACTGTTGATATTTGGCTCTGTTGACTAATGAGTTTGCCGACCACTGGGCTAGACAAAGCCAGCTGGCATATCACGAAAAGGCCATGGAGTGAGGAACGGAAGATCCTGCCAAGAGCCACGTTGTCCTCCAGCTCCACTCAAGTATTCAGATGACTGTAGCCCTGCTCACGGCTTGACTGCAACCTCGTGGGAGAGCTTGAGCCAGACCCATCTGCCATCCAGCTGAGCACGCCAGGTCCTGACTCCTAGACATTTTGTAACATGATAAACATTTATCTTCAGCTACTATGTTTTGAGGCTGCCCAACGATAGATCGCTAACTCAGATTTGGGAAACTGAGAGTAGAATGCTGCCCTATACCTAAAATATGAGAGTGTCACATTGTAGTGGGAAATGGTGGGGGGACTCTACAGAAAACATGAATGAAATCTTAAATTGCCTTGAACACAATATTAGCAGAATTTGAATTTGAGGCTGCTGGGGAGGCTTAAAGGAAAAGTCTTATCGGATGCCGGAGGAAAGGGGGTCCGTGTTATGTGGTGGCAGAAAGTGTAATGCACAGGGTGTTGTAAACAGGGAGATCTTCAGACAGAGTTGAAGGCACTACCTGCTTACAGTGACAGTGAGAGAAGATACACACATCGAGCAGAAAGGAGCCACTATTTGCTGCTTTTGAAGATTCCCAACCTTTCCAGATGGCAATTGATGCTGAAATTAAGAAATAGCTTCTGCCCTAGCTTGTTTGGCTCAGTGGATAGAGCGTCGGCCTGAGGACTAAAGGGTCCCAGGTTCGATTCCGGCCAAGGGCACGTGCCCAGGTTGCAGGCTCCATTCTCCACCCCAGTAGGGGGCATGCGGGAGGCAGCCAATCAATGATTCTCTCTCATCATTGCTGTTTCTACCTCTCTATTGTTCTCCCTTCCTCTCTGAAATCAATAAAAATATTTAAAAAAGGAAGAAATAGCTTCTGAGAAAAGATCAAATACAGGACACTTTTAGAACAGCATAGTCCAGAGATGAAAACAAGTATGTGACTGTAAAAGCCTTTGTTAAGACTTCAGGAATATCAAAGATAGTGCCACAGAGCACCATTCAGTCAAAAAGAAAAAAAAAACTAAATATTAATGGTATGCTTCACAGACCCTCTCAACCACATCATAGAACTTCTCGGAAGCTTAAAACGACTATTTCTCAGCAGAAGTCCCAGATAGAGAGGGCTTACATTGAAGAGATTTATATGCATGGCTTTCATCTAACAGAGTAAACCCCAATTAGATTCATGTGAGACCAGATGCTTTGAAGGTAATTATATCTCCAGAAATATTGCCAGCTTACACTGACACAGACAGTTCAAACTGAACGGCCTTTGGCCCCCCCTAACTTCTAGAAGCAGAGGAGGCCGAGGAAACCATCCATGTTAAGTGTCATGTGTGACCTGTCATGAAAAAGGGAGGTGACTCAGGAAAGAGCCAAGAGCTCCGGTGCTTTTGCTGGGCAGGTGTGGGGCTGAGTCCTCATGCAGGAACTGCCACACTTGCCAGTGGAATTTCAGAATTGCTACGGGCCAGTGGCTCCTGTGTGCTCTCACTTCCCCTCCTTTGACACAGGAATGTCTACACAGCTGCTCTCTACCTGTTTCTACCAAGGTTGGGTGTGCGAGGGACAAGCTGCTTCTGCAGCTGGGCCTGATTGTGATAATGACACCTGGACTTTGAGCTGATACTATAATGAGATAATAGTTAGCAGAGGCAGCAGGGCATGGATCTTAGGGGAGAGTGAGTGTATTTAACATGTGGGGGGACACGAATCATTGGTGATGGGAGTTGGGGACGTTGATACTCAATCTCTAAGCGGTCCCCCCGTGATTTATGCCTCCTGGCAGTCCCTTCCCACATCGTATCAGGGTTAGTCTGTGTGAACAGGAAAAAACAACAGAAATTATGATATATTACTTCTAAGACTTGGCCTTCACTGACGTGATGGTGAGGTGCGGGGTGAGGGGAGGTGCAGGCCTTGGTGAGCCCTCAGCTGGGAACGTCACACGTGATCCTCAGCCCCCTGCTCTCTGTCAGGGCACAGGGCGGTCCGAGGGGGCTGGAGCTGGGTGTTTCCCTTCCCCAGGAGGTGAGGCTCTGGCCAACTGGTTTCCCCTGAGGGCAGGCCTTGTAGGGAGCACAGAGCGCTCTCACATAGCGCCTTTTCCTCTCCCTTTGCTGATCTTCACTGAGAACCTGGTGGAGCTCCAGGAGGTAACACTCAGAAAAGTTACACTGCCCTAACTGGTTATACCTTTTTAAACCAATTGAAGATACCATGAAAGGCCCCCTTGACCTTTTATCTCTCAGGCTTGTCCACACGGAGCCTCCAGCAAGTTAACAATTACGGTTCAGGTTTTGCAGCTCAGCCCTGGTTCCCAGTGAGATTTCTGCTTGTGGGTTTCTGCTCGGGTGTGTTGTGACTCGGTACCTGCCTGTGGGCCTCTTCTCTTTGGGGCCAGCAGTTTGCCCCGTGGTTTCACTGGATACATCTAAGAAAAGTTGTGGATTTTGGGGTTTACTCAGCTTTTTACTTGTTCTTAAGATAGAGTGATGATTTCTAAGCTCCTTACATGCCGGACAAGGAACCAGGAGTGGCCTTTATCGAGCAACGTCTTGTTAAATGTGCATCTGTGATTCCGTTACTAGCACCGATGTGAGAGAGCCTGCCGCGCCCCCTCTCCGCAGGTCCTCCCAACCCACTCAGTGTTTGCACATTGGGAGCCGTGGTTTCTGAGCCCGGGGTACACCCGGGTAAGTGGCAGACTCTCCCCTCAGTCCTGGGAAAAAACATCAGAACATCAACGTTCATGTGTTTTTATCGCAGTTTTTCATTTCTGTGCTGGCAGGTTTTACAGTGTGTATAAAACATGGACGTAGAAGTAATGTATATACTTTCTACATAAATATGCATATAATGGGGCTATGTGCTTGGGCATCCTTAATGATAAAATTGTGCTCAAATTAAAATGGAGACCACTATTCTAGAGATTGAGGAAGTAACATCATTACTGGCTAAAACATTACCTTTGTTTCCTTCTAAAATACTGTGATGTATTCCCCTCTCTTGACAGAGATTTACCCAAATACATGTTTGTGGAGTTTTTTGTTTGTTTGTTTGTTTGTTTTGTTTTAATGAGGTCTCAGATCTTTGGAGTATCATTACACTGTGCACTGATTTCTTAGTGTTTATTGCTCATTCCTTAAGCATAACAAAACAAAACAAAAGCCAAGTATTGGTTTTTCTCTCCATTCCACTGTGAAAGTTTCCACGCCGGCAAATGCAAACTCCTTAGTCATCCCGGATTGAGGACCACGATCGATCGCTGGTCTTCACTCTGGAGAGCTGCCTTCCCTTTTCTTATCTGTCTCTTGTGTTGGGGGCAGTGGGAGAGAAGGAGCCCTGGCCCTACACTCTCAGGGCCCCGGAGAGAACCACAAAGTTGTCCTTGGGCAGCCAACAGGTGGCGCTGTGGTCTACCTGATGGTTAGAGGTGGAAGCTCTGCTCTCACCTTCTAATTCTAAAAATAGAGGCAGTGTTCACTGGAGGGCTTGAAAGCTGGCAAGACTGAGAGAACACTCCCTGCTCCTCCCAGATACCACTGGAAACTAGCTTTTGCTTTAGCTAGAATTCAGAGCCTGAAGTCAGCAAAATTACCAAGGCTACCAGACAGCCTGCCCTGGTGGGTGGTCCGGCCCTGGTGGCAGCTTCCTGGAACAGCCCCTGTTGTGATGTATGGCCTGCCTGGGCTGCTGTGAAGTCAAATGAGCTCAAGCACAGATAAGCCTGTACAGGTGGAGGCCCACTGGCTATCCAGGTGGCCTCTTCGGCCCAACTCCATCGGCAGCCCCCTTCCCAGCCCTTCCAGCAGCCCAGTGCCCGGAGACCCTCCCTCCCTGTGATCCCACCCATAGCATCTCTCCTTCCTCTATTCGTGCACAGAAATGTGCCTTTGCGTGGCCTGTTTATCTCTGGTACCGGCAACATTTGAAAAGTATTTCTGGGAGGTTTCGGGGAGGCTAGTGGTCCCCTTTCAACGATTGGTTTTTCATTCTGGCTGTGCAGTAGCGTGACCCGGGAAGCTTGGAAAACTGAAGCCACAGAGGCAGCCCTGCCCAGGGCAGACTATGACTTTCCCGGGCCCCCTCCTCTGTACAAATGTACTGAAAAGGATGTTTTATGACTGTGTTGGTATAAAAACATACGTTAATATTACATATGAAAACCTTTTCTTTGACCTCGAAGTTGATTTTTTTTTCTGATTTTAAATGAAATTAAAACATTCTGTGGCCCTAGGAGTGTGGTGGGCCCTACACACTGCCCACTGGGCCTGGTAAGCGGGCCGGCCCTGCTGAGAAGGGCTCAGTGGGACTTTCTCAGGTGGAAGCCAGACCTCAGCATTTCCTTACGTTCCCCAGGCCATCCCAGTATCAGGCCACGGCCAGCACTCACTTCCAGCCATTCAGGAGGGAGAGCCTGTGTGCGGGCCTGGTGAAAAATAGGCCAGAAAGATCACCTTCCCCTAGTCCTAATGCGCCATGGCCAGCCAAGGCCTGTGGAACTGTGGCTCGGCCTGCCTCCAGCCCTGACACCCCAGCAGGACAAAGCACCCTCACTCCTTCATGATCACACCTCCGGGACTCCAACCCCTACCTGCCTGATGAGACACCCTGACTCGGAGTTGAAGGACAGAAAGACCTGCACCCTTCTCACCTCCACATGCAGAAACGGCCTGTCCCTGCAGGGCTGGGTCCCAGGTCACGGAGATGGCCGAAGGCAGATGGGCCTGAGCCCTGTCCCACACTTCATTCTACGCGCAGCCTCTCGAAGGCCCTAGGAGCAGAGCCTCCCTCCTGTGAGCGTGTGATTTGGTGGGTCCTTCCCCTGCCCACGAGAAGGCCCAACTGGGGATGGCAGTACCTACCGCCGACCTAAGGCCAAGCCACCAGATGCTACCACAGAAGTCTCCTTGTTTGGGGACAGGCCCGCCATGTTGGCACAGGCTTAGAGGGAGAAGGAAGCAACAATTAGTAACATCCACAGGAGAGCTGTGGGCATTCTGTAAAAGCACGTGGCTTAAGCCGCTTTCACACAAATGACACCCCGGAGCCGCTTTCATTGCCTGCCTCGCCCTCTCTTCCTCGTCCCCCCTCCCATCCTCCCTTCCATCAACAAACACTTGTTGAAAACCTACTAAATGAGTGGGACACTGCAAAGCATGGCTAACAGAGAAGAATGGCCCACACCCAGCATCTCGGATTCACAGCCTGGTGGGGGAGGTTGCACACAGGTTCATGACAGAACATAACGGGCAGGTCAGATACACGGGAGCATGGAGCAAAGGGCACGTCCGGGTGCCCAGAGGCTTACTGATTGGGCGTCTCAGAGGTGCTATTTGGGTTGAGCTTTAAAGGAGTTTCTTTGGTTGTCATGGAGATGAGGGTTGGTAGGTGTCAGTGCACAAGGCGTGGCATTAGAGGGGAGTTCAGGTGCTCTCGGTGCTAGTTGGTGAAGTGTTTCCCATCAGGAATAGGGTCATTAATGAACTGCGGCCGCCTTCGTCATTTTCTTGGTGTCCTTTCTGCAAATGCAGCCAAGGGCTTAGCCAGGGGAGTTCTTTTCGCTTTCTGTGCCCGCCCCCTGAAAGCAAATTACAATCATTGTCCAAAAGCCTGCTTTCCCATGGGTTCCTCATAGCCATCGCATTAAGAACTGGGGTTGGCACATGGCTAAGACAGAGATGAAACTACTGCCTGGAAGCAAGGAAAGGGCTATAGGGGAAGGAAAGCTTAAAGGGCGATGAACAACGTATGTTCTTTAGGGCGGTCCTTCTCACCCTCTGCACCCGGAAAAGCCTCCCCGGGCCTCAGGCCCACTGCTTCCTGCCGGTTACCATGGCGTCTCCTCCAAGCTGTGCCTCCCCAGGTGCAGCCCAGCTCCAGGGCCTCTGCGACCGGCCTCATGCCCCATGGCTGTTGTTAACCTGCACAGAAGACGGGAAAGAAATGTGCCCAATGTCAACAGAGCTTGTGCTTGAGTGATGGGATCTATGTGGCTTCTTTTTCTTCTCTCCTATTTTTTCTAATTTTTTCCTTTGAATTAATTACAGACTCACAGAAAGTTGAAAAAATAGTGTGAAGAGATCCTGTGTCCCCGTCCCCCAGCTCCCTCCGCAGCTGCGTCTTCTACACCCAGGGCTCAGTGATCAAAGCCCAGAAAGCTGACATTAGTCAATGCCACTAACTTGATTACTCCCGCGCTCAGATTCCACCAGTTTTATCATGTACTTGTGTGTGTTTTATGCAAATTTACCACATTTTTTTGTTGTTCTTAATCCTCACTCAAGGATATTTTTCCATTGATTTTTAGAGAGAGAGTGAGGGAGAGAGAGAAACATCAATGTGAGAGAGACACATCAATTGGTTTCCTCCACATGCACCCGACCAGGGCCGGGGATGGAGCCTGCAACCAAGGAATGTGCCCCTGACCAGAATCGAACCCAGGACCCTTCCGTCTGAGGGCCAACGAATGCTCTATTCACTGAGCCAAACTGGCCAGGGTAGTCACATAATTTTTTAAACTTTTAAAATAAAAATATAATTGTCCTATTACATAAAAGAAAGATTTACTTTTGGATTCTTTCTGAGAATCTCTCCCAGGGGGTGAGGGACCCTAAATATGTTAACTGCTAGGCAGGAAAATATTTATTGTTAATTATAAAAAATTTTAATTGCTTTTCTGTGCCGATAGCGCTCACAGACATGGTGAACGTTCCTAAAACTGCAGCCATTCGGTAAGAAGTTCGCAGAGGAGCACAGAGCAGAGAGCAGGGCCTCTGTGCTCAGCGATAGCGGTTAAGGGTACGGGGGGGGGTGGGGGGGGGCGAGGGGCGGAGGACGGGGGGCAGGATCAGCCACTTTCCGCAGAAAGGCTAGCAGTGGTTCTCAACCTTCTGGCCCTTTAAATACAGTTCCTCATGTGGTGACCCAACCATAAAATTATTGTCGTTGCTACTTCATAACTGTAATGTTGCTGCTGTTATGAATCGTCATGTAAATATCTGATATGCAGGATGGTCTTAGGCGACCCCTGTGAAAGGGTCGTTCAACCGCCAAAGGGGTCGCGACCCACAGGTTGAGAACCGCTGGCTAGAGCCACTGAGGACTGTGCTGAGGCTCTGAGGGAGGGATGCTGGTGACTGGGAGACGACAGCATTTTGAACTGGGAAGAGATAAGAAGAGAAAGGGCCGAGCGATCCCGTTCTAAGCCTCATATTTTGTTTTGTTATGTGACAAAATCTTGAGGATAGAAACCATTTTTTTTAAATCACTCAAGTGTCCAACCAGAAGTAATTGAGTTCACTAGAGTACATTCACTACTGTGTGACCATGACCAATTTATGACAAAGGATGTCAGATCATAGAAAGATGTTTATGATGAGGTGAAATGAAGGACCAAGCTACAGAGAGCTGCAGGCTGAAGGCTGTGTGAGAGGGAATTTGTGCATGGGGGCAGACACAATGCAGACTACCCACACTGTTCTCTTATCTGCATATATTTTCCAACATTTCTTTATTGAGAAGGACTTCTCAAATTTTAATGCACATTGCCTGGCAATCTTATTAAACTACGAGTTTAACTCAGGAGGTAGAGGCCCAAGATTTTATATTTCTAACTAGAGGCCTGATGCACTAAATTCGTGCATGGGGGGGCAGGGGAGATCCATCAACCAAGCCTGCACCCTTTCCAATCTGAGGCCCGTGCGGGATCGGGCCTAAACTGGCAGTCGGACATCCCTCTTGCAATCCGGGACAGCTGGCTCCTAACCACTCACCTGCCTGCCTGCCTGATCGCCCCCAACCACTCTGCCTGCCTGCCCGATCGCCCCTAACTGCTCCCCTGATTGCCCCTAACCACATCTGCCTCAGCCCCCACCACTGTGGCTTTGTCTGGAAGGATGACCGGAAGATGTCCGGTCAACCCATATGCTAACCTAAATAGCATATTACCCTTGTATTAGTATAGTTTAGTCAGCTCAGACAGCCATAACAAAATATCATAGATTTGTGTGGCTTAAACAACAGAAATGTATTTTTCTCACAGTTCTGGAGGCTGGAATTTGGGGTCAGGGTACCAGCATAGCATCGTCCCATACACCAGAAAGTGATGGATTGATTGCCACTCGGGCACATGCCCAGGTTGCAGATTCAATCCCAGTCCAGTGAGTGCAGGAAACAATGGAACAATGTTTCTCTCTCCCTTCTTCTCTCTGAGATCAATTCAAATGAACGATAAATAATTAATGTTCTCTAAGTATAGTTTTAACAGGAAAGACATTCATGATCTATGAAGTGAAAAATTCGTTATGACACATATATATAGTATGACCCCATTTAAAAAAAATTTATTGATCTCAGAGGAAGGGAGAAGGAGAGATAGATAGGAACATCAATGATGGGAATCATTGATCAGCTGCCTCCTGCATGCCCCTACTGAGGATCAAGCCCGAAATGTGACCAGGAATCATATCATGACCTCCTGGTTCATAGATCAATGTTCACCCACTGAGCCCCACCAGCCGGGCCCCGTTTTTATCAATACCAGGTACATGAGGTACATTGGCAAGCGCTCACTCCTAGATGAAAGTCTGAAATTGCCCAAACTCCTTTACAGCGAGGTTCCTGGATACGAATTCGTTTCTGCCGATTGGATGCGCTTGCACAATATTTTGAAGGCAGAAGTGGGTCAGAGGCATCTTCCCACAGTTTGGGCTGTTTGCTGCTGGTGGTCCTGTTTGCAGAGATGCGGAGGTTTTCTGCAGTGGAATCCAGGCTGTGCACAGGCAGCTGTGGCAGAGGCAGTGCCCAGTGGCCTGTTCTGTGGGAGCTGGAGGGCACTTGCAGGGGCAGCAGTTTCCTGATCCCCGGGTCACAGCTGTGCAGAGTGTCCTAGAAGTCAGTGTGGCTGAGGGGCAGCCCCTCCCGCTGGGCAGGGAGTCCTTCCTGGGGGCCCAGCCTAGCACCCACTCCTCCAGCTTCCCGATGATTTCCCAAGCACCAGCTCCCTGTGCTAAAGTCTTTCCTGCCTAAAATAGCAAAGATCTAAAAACCTTTTGGATCCTCTACTTTCAAAGAAAACAGGGTCAGGTCTGAGAAGTGGGAGAGGTGTTGCGGAAAGCTCCCTTCTTTGAGTCTCAGCTTCCTCTTCTGTAGAACCGAGACCAAAGATTATCTGTTCACAGTTACTGAAGACCATGGCAGCTGTGTTTCCCAAAGATGGCCACAACATTTCCTATCCCTCCTGTGGCCTTGCCACTTTCTGCCACGTCCTCTCTCTTGAAGTGGGCCTGACTTCTGAATCCCAAGGCCAAGGCTGAAAAGGCGCGGGGCTGCAGCCCTGCCCACCCCACCAGGGTTTCCAGTTCCTGCCCCACCCATGCCGCTCAGGGCTCTGTCTGGCACGGGGCCTTGCCCTCCTGGCTTGCTTCCCCTCCCGTCTGCGGCCCAGGGCCTCGCTGCACATCATGGCCCACCTGCTGGTGCTGCTGGGCCCAGCAGGCAGGGTAAGAGCCCACGTATGGCCTTGCACCTCCTGGCTCCTGTGTGCCACTGCCCCCTGCACCCCGAGGCCCCTATTCCTGCCGCTGTTCCGACAGGACCAGATGCCCAGGTGCTGTGCGTGGCCGGTGGGGACTGCTGTGGCCACCAGGAAAGCCTCCCCACCCGATGCCTGACCCCAGCGCTCTGATCCCAGTCCACTTCCACCAAAGGAGAGCTTTGCCAACGCAGCTGCCCAAGGCGGAGACTGAGCAACTCCAAGGTCCCCGACCCCAAATTCCTGCCACCAAGGTGGTTGGCTGCTGGCCCCGCCCTGATCGGGGTGTTGGGGGCGATCCAGCCCAGATCAGGCCGGGTTCACTGGCCGCAGTGGGTGTTAGCGACCGGTCATTAGATCGTTATGGTCGTGACGGGTGTTACGGACTCTGGCTTTTTATATAGACAGACAAGGTCCCAGGTGGTCTAGGTGCTGCTGTTCTGTAAGCCACACTATTTAAACTATGGGTTATTATATAAAATGAACCTGTAGAAATGAAGAGCTGCCTGGTTTAAAACTGGCCTCAAGTGCCAAAGCATACCACCCCCACCCCCCACAAAAGTCTAATAAAAGCCTCTCTTTGCAGATTCCATTTGGATTTCCCAAGAAACAGACAATGGGAACTTGGCCTTGTCAAGCCCTGGATGGGGGCTATTCTTTTGCTCTGGGTAGTCTCATTTACCAACAGTGGGGGGCGTGCCTTCCACCTGTTGTTAGGTGCACTGGCCTGCAATCCAAGCTTGAGTCTCGCTGACTCTTTGCTTTCCACGGGAGGCCTCATTTCCCCCTTCTCATCGTGATGAGAAACAGGTGTCTACTTAGACCACGGTGGGGGGGGTGTGGGGGGGAGGGCGCACTCCTCAGACACAGCCCTCGTGCCCTACAACCAGCGCTCGTTTAAGAAAAGCAGCGTGAGGACCGTGGACTCCCTTCATCTCCTGGCAGTCTGAACTGTGAAGCATTTTCTTGTGCTTTTAATCTCTCAGCAAGGCCTTTTCTGTGCTCACGTTGCCAAGTTGATTACAGCACAGAGCTTTCTATTTTAAAACGATCTATCAGTGGGGCGATGGGTGCTACCTTCCCTTCGTTTGGTCATTTCTGGAGTCCAGTGTTCTTCTACAAACAGTACTTGACCTGAACAGCATATTTCTTATTAAAGCTCATGCATGTGCTGTATAGACTATACGGGCTCTTTTTTAAATGTAAAAGGAGGGAAATAAATCTTCCCACAAGCTCACTGCTCTAATGGTGGTCTTTGTTGCTTCATTTGTCTTGTTCTTGCCATGATGTCATACACAAGTGTCTTCTTTATGAAGTAATCATACCGTGTTAGCCGTGTCGCAACACCTTCTTATCTGACTTGATTCTCAGAGTAGCTTTGGGGGGAGCAGGGCTCACCATGACACTCCCTGGAGGTCTTGTCAGTGGCAGACATGCCTTTTCTGGGCGCTTGGCCCAGCCCTCTACAGAGGTGCTAAGGTGAAGGCCGGCCACAGCCCACATTGCTCTTCAGATTCATCTGGATGAAATAACGGAGGAGGGACAGATTATTCCTAAATAGTAGTTGGAGGAAATGGAATTTATGGAGAACGCCTACCTTTAAAGAGGTGGCCGCAGTAACTAAATTGTGCTTCTATCCTGCCTAGAAAATGACACAACGCAGAAGCACATTAAAACGGAATCGCGAATGCACAGATGCGGCCTGCACCCCAGGGCCGCTCAGCCTCGAGAGAGGGAGCAGGAGCTCTGCGCTGTCCCCCCAGCGTGAGTGATGCTCTCATAAGCTACGGGAGGCAAGAAGCTGGAGTGCACACGGCACGGTTACGTTCACATACAGTGCAACACAGGTACACCGAGCCCGTGGTGTCGGAGGCCAGGGAGGAGCTGCCGGGGGCGGGGGGTGGGGGGCGGGCGGGGGAAGCGGGGGAGGGGACCGGAAGCAGGATCTGGAAGCACCAGTAACCTGGTCTTCATCCGGACAAACACTCCTGTGCTGGAACCTCAGAGCTGTGCCCCAGCACAAGCGCACAGCTCTGTATGGTCTTTGGCACCACGGTTTGTAAAAGCCTATTGTTAATGCAAAGGGTTGGCAGGGTGGGGCACTCCGCAGGGACTCGTGACCCAAAGGAGCCCCATTTGGATCTCCAGCTGACAGACCCGCTGTTTCATCCGTAAGACGGTGGTCCCAGGCTGCTTGGCCCCTGGCGCTCACCTGGCTCTGGGCGAGGAGGACGCTGCTGGGCCCGCCCGACCTCGGAGGAGCAGCACCAGGTCCTGCTGCCCTCCCCCCCTCCCTCCCCGCCCCCCCGCCTATCTGTGCTGGGGGCAGAGAATCTGTCCCCCCAGTTCTGCTCAGCTTGTGGGGTCAGGGACTCATTCTTGCTCCGTGTTTATTCTTTCAGGCCTCAAGCATATAAGCCTCACTGGGCGGAAGGGCCCGGAGGCAGGCCTGGCCACACAGGGACCGCTCTTGTCCGCTGGCATCCAACTGCTCCCACCTGAGGAGTGGGCCCGGGGATGGGAGTAGGTCCCTCGCGGTGCTGGCCGCCCAGTGTCATCCAGAACCGCCCTCTGCTGCCCTCGGCGTTGGCTCCTTGGCGGGGCAGCGTGCTGGCAGGAACAGGATTTGCCCTTGGGTACTTTGTGAGCTGCCCCGGGTTTCTGGGACCAGTGGGAATAATCTGAAACCATGTCTCTGGGGGAGGCAGTTAAAGAGTGTCTGTAAGCGAGGGCCTTGTCCTAGCCCGTTAGCTGCCTTTACACAGTGAGGAGGACTGGAGCAGTTGCAGTGTTTCTGTCAGAATTCTCACCGGCGGCAGAGGGTGTAGCAGAACCGACAGACCTGGGCTGAACACGGGCTCTGCCCCCGAACAGCTGGGTGACTGGAGGCAAGTCCCTGACCTCCCAGCCTCAGTTTCCACAACTCTAAAATGGGGGTAGAAAGCCCTACTTTGGGGTGATTCGAAGGGCTAATATATACAAAAGGAGCCAGCATAGAGGTTGGCACAGAGTGAGCAATTCACGAAGTATCCTTAGAAGTGATATTCCCCTGGGCTTTCAGTCACCTGGGACCAGGCACCCTGCTGGGCGGGGGCTGCAGCCAAGAGTGAGATGCACCCTCTCCTGCCTCCTGGTGTTTCCATCCTAGCGGGGTGAGGGGTGGGGTGCAGGCAAATACACAGACAGCACACTTCTAGAATGTGCTGAGTGACCGTGAAGCAGCTAAATGAGGCGACGAGATAGAGAAAATAGGGGTGCTAAGTCCATTTCAAACTGGAGTGGGTCAGGGAAGCTGATATTATCAGACCCTAAGGATAGAGACACATTAGTCACTGGAAAAATGGCAATTGGGAGAGGGGAGTAAAGTGGGTATGAGGGCAGCACCCAGAACTAGAAAAGGGCTTGGCATGTGGGGGGACAGGAAGGAGACTCAGAAGAGGCAGCTGACAGAGGAGCAGAGTCGTAGGTTAAGCAGGAGCTAAGTAAGGAGGCGGGAGGGGCGGGACCTTCAGAGCCCAACGCAGGGAGTTCACGCTAAGAGCAGAGGGGGCTCCTGGGCTCCAGCTGGGCATGGTGCTTTGACTTCCACTTTAGAAAGAACACCTGGATGCTCACTGTAGGGAGAGAAGATTGAAAGGCAAATGAGAGGAAATGAAGGAGGTCATTGTAAAAGCCCAGGTAGAAATGAGGCCCTACCCAGGGTGGTGGTAAAGGAGAGGAAGAGACGTGAGCAGAGAAAAGAGTGATTTTGAAGGTTGAACTAACAGGAGGTGAGAAAAGCAGAAGGGAAGGTGGCACCTGCATTATAGAAGAGCCAGGAAGATGGGCGCCATGGTCTGAAATATGACAGACCAACAGCTCTGGGAAGATGGGGGAGGCGACAAGTGCCATGTCAAGCTGGACACTGGAAATCCAAGCCTGGAGCTCAGGAGGGAGGTCTGGATGGAGTCACGGGCTTGGCAATGTGAACGTGCATGGTGTATAACCCAGCATAATGGACTGATCTCTCCCAGGGAGAGCTGATAGAGCAGAGTGATGGACTTGGCTTCAGCCTGGGGGCTCGCCAACATTTAGAGTTAAGCCAAGAAGTCAGCCAAGGAGACTAAGGAGGGGTGAGGATGCGGGAGGAAAACGAGGGTGTGTGCTGTCTTGGGAGCCCAAGGGTGGGGGAGTTGGCAGTGGAGGGAGTGGTCAGTGCCCTGGGTGCAGCGAGGAGTCAGAGGGGCATGGGCTGGTGATGGACTTGACCTGAGCTTTTCAGTGGGTGACGGGCATGACGCCAACTGAGGTGGACAGTGAACTGGGGATGAGGCAGGAGGCTAAAGTTATTCTACTCAATTGAAGTTATTTGAATTCTCAAGTACAGAGAGTAAAGCTATAGAACGGCCTGTTTGAATGAGTTTGCATTTGCTAAAGGGTCTCAGCACTTTCAGTTTGTCTGAGTGAAGATGCTGCTGCCCTGGGGACAGAGTGGGTGCCTCACCTCCAGAAACCTGGAGGCCTCCCCCTGCGGTTTCCTTCATCTCCCAGCCCTCCCCATCCCCCACTCACACTGCAGTTCAAGGGCACAGTTACACATCTGGGGCGCTGGCAGGCTGCCGGGAGCTGGTCCATCCTTGCTGTTTCAAAGGACCTGGCATATATGGCATACTGTTCTTAAAATGTTTTCTCACCTTCTTGGCACTATGTGTTTTAACCAAGGTTTCCTCTCTGAGAAAGGTTGTTTCCCCAGGTAAGGATTTTCCCCTGAAGTTAGGGAGGGAATAAAACCCCTCAACTAAGTGCCAGGCGGGTAATTAATCACTTTAACTATGAACAATCATGCTTAAGCTACATAATCTTTACTCCCTGGAATGGAGATAAGAAACGCCGTAACCTTTGTAATAGAGATTGATAGGATTGAATCAACTGGTATAAATATAGATGTAACAAGACAGCGAGAGACAGAACTTAGAAGACAGAACCAAGAGGCACAGAACTTAGACACAGAACCTAGAGAAGAACCTAGAGACAGAACATGGCAAAAGATCCTGGACAGAAACCGGCCTCAGAACCTAGAAGACAGAACCTAGCGAGAGAACATGGCAAAAGATCATGGACTGAACCTGACTACAGAAATTGGCAAGAGAACCTGACTAGAACCTGGTGACTGAACCTGGCTGGAGAAACTGGACAGAACCTGGCTGGAGAACCTAGCGAGGGAACATGGCTACAGAACCTGGCTGGAGAACCTGGAGAACCTAGCAAGAGAACATGGACACAGAACCTGGCTGGAGATCCTAACCAGAACTTCGCTGGAGATCCTAACCAGAACTTCGCTGGAGATCCAGACCAGAACTTCGCTGGAGATCCTGGCTAGGCTGCTGATCAACTGAACACTGCCTCCGTGTCATTCCTTCTTCACCGACTCCGTCCACACCTTTGGGGACCCCTGGACCTGCTGGGGTTGGACCCCGGCAGCAGGCCATGCTCTGAACTACTGAGGCCTTTCAGCCAACTGTTTCTATTCAGAATGTGCCTCCCTGAAAGGCCTGAACTGGCAAAGGAAGATGACGACCTCCTCAAAGGGGAGAAAACTACGGTATATGTGCAACTCCATTCTTCATAAGCCTCATGGCACCACACACAAAACTCCCCAAAGAGGACACACAGCTGAAAACAAGAGGAAAGATGTAGGGAATTCCACCAAACAAAAACAACAGACAGAAGCATAAAGGAGAAGAGCTACCAGGACGCAAAATGACCACAGCAGATCCTCAGACACCAATAATTATCCTAAGTGTAGGTGGTCTGAACCCACCAATAAAGAGGCACAGAGCAGAGAGTGGATCAAAAACCAGAACCCAACCATAGACTGGCTACAACCGACACATCTAAGCAGCAAAGACAAAGGTAAATTCAAAGTAAAAGGGTGGGAAATGATTCTCCAAGCAAATGGCATCCACAGAAAAGCAGGTGTAGCCCTACTTTACCTGACAAAATAGATTTCAAGATACAAATATAACAAGAGACAAAGATGGGCAATTTATAACGATAAAGGGAACACTAATCAATAAAACATAACACTTCTCAATATATATGCACTCAACCAGGGAGCACTGAAATATATAAAACAACTACCCATTAGCTACAATAAATAAATATAGTTAAGTTACAGGGTGCAAAATCAATGTGCAAGAATCCATTGCCTTCCTATATACTAACAACAAAGCTTCAGAAAAAGAAATGGAAAAAACAATTCCTTTTGCAATCGCAACCAAAAAATAAATAAAATACCAGGAATAAACTTAACAAAGAATGTGAAAGACCTATATACTGAAAATTACAAAGAATTATTTTTAAAATATATTTTATTGATTTTTTACAGCGAGGAAGGGATAAGGATAGAGAGTTAGAAACATCAATGAGAGAGAAACATTGATCAGCTGCCTCCTGCACACCCCCTACTGGGGATCTACCTGCAACCAAGGTCTTCTGCTCAGTAGCATCACAAGCCTCTCCTGACAGCCTTGCTTCTCTGCTCTCTTCCCCACTCTCATCAATCGAAATACACCTGTACTCCAATGCTTAACTCAGACCCTCACAGTCCCAGGCCCTGAGGAAAACTCCTCCCCCAGGTCCAGGCCCAGCCAGACTCCCTTCTACAAGCAGGCGGGAGGAAAAAGAGGACGGAAAGATTTATGTCTCATTATTTGGGTCCTGTCACACAAGACATGGCAGTCATCAAAGTCTGGGATTACATAAGCCACCTACTGAGGGAGCTGAATTGTGAGTTGAATGTTGACAAATAGTAATATGGTCATGTACGGCATAAGAACACTCAGTCAACAAGGGACCACATATGATGGTGATGTCATCCTATATAATAAAATCCTAATATGCTAAGTGTCCCATCATTCAGTCATCTGTTCAACCAATCAAAGCATAATATGCTAATGATACGCTAAGGCGGCTCAACCACTCGCTATGATGTGCACTGACCACCAGGGGGCAGACACTCCAACTGATAGGTTAGCTTGCTGCTGGGTCTGGCCGATCAGGACTGAGCGAGATGGGTCGGACACGCCCTGGAGCCCTCCCACTGTCCCTCCCCGGCTGGCCAACCTTCCACATCCTCCCCAGCCCTGAATGTGCACTGGTGGGGTCTCTCAGCCTGGCTTGTGCTCTCTTGCAATCCGGGACCCTTGTGGGGGTGTCGGAGAGCTGGTTTTGGCCCAATCCCACAGGCCAGGCCAAGGGACCCCACTGGTGCACGAATGTCATGCACCAGGCCTCTAGTCTACACTAATAAAAGACAAAGATACTAATTGACCGTACCTTCGCTATGCCCACCAGCCAATCAAAAGAGTATGCAAATGAACTCACCAAAGATGGCCATTAAATTTGCATACTGCAGGTGGGGCGGGCAGCGCAAGACACCGCCCACAGGATCCGAGCCACAGATCGGGGACCGGGGAGGCAGGGCGGGCAACACCAGATGCCACCCAGGGAGGCAGAGCCAGCGATGGCCTGGCCAGAAGCCTGAGGCCTGGGCAGGGGTGGAGTGGGCGATCAGAACAGGCTGGGGGTCCCCTGCCCAGGCCTATTGCCTGGCCAGAGGCCTGGGGCCTGGGCCGGGGTGGAACCTGTGATCGGAGCGGGCTGTGGGTCCTCTGCCCAGGCCTAACGCTCCTCTGGCCTGGGCAGGGGCAGAGCCTGCTATCAGAGTGGGCAATGTCCTAGGCCTTCACACTCACCTCTCACTCACTCACCCAGAGCAGCTTCCAGTCCTGCAAGCTCCATTCATGGTGAGTGCCCTACATAATTGCACCATTTTCATCTTTTAACACCCAATTTTACTGTCCTTTTCTATGTTTAAATCTGTTTAGACACACAAATCCTTACCATTGTGTTACAAATGCCTATAGGATTCAGTGCAATAACATACTGTTTAGGCTTATAGCCCAGAAGCAGCAGACTATACCATATGGCCTAGGTGTGCAGTAGGCTGTCCCAGCTAGATGTGTGTGAATGCATGTCATGGTCACATAACATGAAATCACCTAAGGACACATTCCTCAGGTGTTTCCCTGTCGGGAAGTGGTGCATGACTGCCATAGTTAATATCTAGTAGGGACCTACTAACATGCCGGCCAGGGCTCCCACTGGCAGCAACAGCTCCCTGAATCTGAGGCTTCTGTTCTTTTACTCTGCTGCACTGCCTCTCTGGAAAGAAGTGAGGAGGAGGAAGTGAGGGAGGGAGGTGCTCGGTGAGGGAGAAAGAGGTGACTGGGACAGGTGGAGGGAGCTTGGGACTGCAGGGGCTGGCCAGCATAGGGACTGCCATGCTTGTGGAAGTGGAAGAACCCCAGCTTTTGCTCAAGAAGGAAAGTCCTAGGACAACCCTTGGAGAGCGTGCACCAGTACAGAACCACCACGTCCATCCTCCTCTTTGTCATTGAAAACGGAGACAAAGTACCAGAGTTCTGACTGGATTCTTAATTTGTACATCCTCTCCCTGGTCCAAACGAAACTGGAACCAAGGTTTGGCTGACTGTCACCACGAAAGCCAAACTCACGAGACAGGAGCTGGTTGGTAAGGAAAGAGGTTTATTTGAGTGCTGGCATCGTGAGAAGATGGGGGGCTCTTGTCCAAAGCCATCTCAACGTCTCCGTGCAGCCGAGGCTTTTATAAGGAGGGAGAGGGAAAACAGAACAAAGAAATCAAGGGGAGGCCAGCACAGGCCATGCCGATAAGGACCTTGAAACTGGTCACGTGATGGTCTGTGTGCATCACCCTGGTCTTCGTCATCCTGGGTCTGTGTCATCTGCTTCTGTGGTTGAAGGTCAACAAATGGCCCAGAACTGGGGTGACTCGAGATCAGGGTCAGCATCTTCTGAAGTTAGTTCCTAGGATTCTTACGCAAACATGCTGTTCATCTACAAGCTACATATTAGTTGAGTCAGCATTCACAGAGACAGTCATAAGAATGGTGGAGCGGCTACTCCCCTGTCACACCAGACCTTCACTGGGCTGATATTCAGAAACAAGGATTCTTTCCTGCTTCCTTGGGTTCTGAGTTTGTCTGTTTCTCTGGTGTCTGTCTCTCCGCCCTCATTCGTCTCTTTCTTTCCCTCCTTCCTTCCTTTTGTCTTTCCAGTTCTGTCATTTTCTCCTTTTTTCCTCCTATTTCTTTCTTCTCTTACTTTTCACAAATATGTCTGCGCTGCCTACTCTTTGTCGGGTGCTGTGCTGGAACAAATGGGCAGGGCCTCCAACGAGTGGCACCTGGGCAGTATTAGGGTGTGACTCAGAGAGCCCCAGGAGCTAAGGCCCTTTCCTGGCCTGTCACATTGGGTTCTGTCTCTGGTGCTGAGGTGCTGGGGAAGCCACCTCCCGCAGCGGAAGCTTGCATGAGCCCAGTGGGTAAATCAGAATTCCACTCTGATGACTAATTTCCATGGGCGAAGTACCTGTCAGGACACTGAGCATCAATCACTGCATCCAAGGTCCCTCTGGATGGCAGGAGACCCATTCAAAAAGCAAAAGCTGCTGGCACACAACTCACCAGGGCAAAGGAATTCCGATCATGAATGACAGACTACCTTGAAGAGTCCAGGTATCCCTAAAGAGACGTTTCTCTTCAACCAGCGTGCCTTCATCCTAAGGCTGGCTTTGTTTAGAAAACCAGTAACAACTGTTAGAACTTGCCATCCCCGGCAGACTGTTGAGCTCCCTGTACTTCCCCACGGCGTGGGTGGGTGCCGAGAGCCGTTCCTCCTCCACTTAGAAGCGCATTTCTGTAAGCTCCTCTTCTATGGAAACACTGAAAGCCCTGCTGTATCAAAAGCCAAAAGCCGGCTCCACAGAGGGCTGCGATGTAAGCAGTGTCTTCTTCCCAAGTCCATAGAGGCTCGTTATCTCTAAATTGCTTCAAGTGCCACCCAGATGCTACCCAGACTAGCATTCTTTTGATTCCGAAAAAGGGCTCCTCTAAAGTTACCAGACACCCCATTGCCATGGAGCCTGGGGGCGGGGCTAGGAGCCTCCAATCAGCTGAGCACCAGCTGCCTGACCTCCTTGGTACTGGGACCAGGAACGTTTGTTTAGCTCTGTAGAAACTGGCACTGGGTTACAGGACTGGCACGGTAGCTCACACCAGGCAGAGCGTCAGGCTTTCAGCTAAGAACAATATTGCCAGGGACCCTGTTGGGTCAAAGAGGCATTCTGACCGTGAAAGACTCAAAATGAGGCTAATTGTAACGAAAAGGCAAGGGAATAAAGAAGGGAGGGGGAGACTTGAGGAGAGGTCAGAGAGGGGAAGGTTGGGGTGAAAGCAAGAGCAGAGATCAGAGGAGGGACCGGCGGAGGCAAAGGCGGGGGTTTCTCTGATGACATCACTCCAGAGTTGGCAACCAGCTGCGTATGTGGCCTGAGATCGTGCCTCAGTTGATAAAGCTGAGATCCCCTGAGATCGGAGCTAGCCTGGCTCTCACATCCCCCTCCAGCCGCCGCCACTGCTGCCTGTGCCTCCTGAAGGGCCAGCAGCACACGCTCCTCGCGCTCCGTTCAGCCTGCCGTTTGGTGCAACCCGGGGACTGTATTGAGATGTGCACTGGGTGGGCTTTCGGGAGAACCAGGCCCAATAGGATATATACAAGCAGATGCACTCATTAATTCTCTATCCAGAACGCAGTCCTCAGGCTCCGCCCGGACCTACTGCCGCAGACCCTCTGGAGACGGCCCCGAAGTCTGTGTGACCACCTAGGCCTGGAGACGGACAGGCTGGGCAGCGCGGCGGGACGGGGCCTCGGGTGCTGCGTGAGAGCGTCACGCACTTCTGCATGGTTCCGTGAAGTGCAGCAAGGGCCTCTGGGTATGTCGGATCCTCACGATGGCTCTGTAAAACAGTTAGGTTGATCTTTGCAAATGATGAAGTTGACTCTCAGTAAGATTAAAGGGACCTGGTTCTTACTCTGGTTGTAATGCGTCCTAATGCAGCCACCACCGCCGTCCTTCTGCCCTCCCTCACTTCCTTCTTTCCTTCCTTCCGTCCTCCTTCCACTCCCTGCCCCTTCCTCTCGCTCCCGCCCTTCCTTCCAGGCCCATGGGAGACGCAGTGGCAGGAGGCTCACTCTGCCAGCTGCTGGGGACTGTCGGCCTCTGGGGGCTGCCTAGTGAGGACAGCTCCTCGCCCACAGTCGCACCTTCCCGAAGGCAGCCGTGTCCAGCGACTGATCCGGAGTGTCACCGTGTGGCCCAGCCTGTCCTCCCAAGGAGGGGCTGTCCTGCTCAGAGCTCCGGGGGTAATTGGGCTTCTGTCCCCTTCCTCCCACAGGTGTCGACCGCCCTGCAGCCTCTAATAAGCGTCCTGCACGCTCATCACCACAGCAGCGTGGGCTTGTGCGGAGCCCACGCGGGACACTGGTGCCGCGAGCTTGGCCACTGAGCTGACCCTGCTATTGTAACGCCAGACACTTGTATCGTTACTGTCAGGGTGACCCCTCCCGCCGTCCCACCACACACACTGAGCGATAGTTCAGAAAACCTGCTCCAAAACAAAAGTGGATGATGCAAAGTCTGAAGTAGAGGCATTTGATAGATATACTAGCATCTTAAAATATATATGTATATATATATCCTATCTAATAAAACAGAAACATGGTAATTGGCGTACAACCGCTACCCTTTTCATTGGCTAATCAGCGAGATATGCAAATTAGTCAACAGCCAAGATGGCGGCTAATTTGCATATGTCAGCCCCAAGCCTCAGACTGAGGCTTTAGGCTGGGGCCTGGGCGGAGCCATCCAGCAATCATTGATGGCGGCAGCGGCTGGGAACCAGGCGGAGCCAACCAGCTATGCTTGATGGCGGCAGCGGCAGGAAGCTGGGGGTGCTCGGGCCCAAGCCTAAAGCCTCCGCCAGAGGCTTTAGGCTTGGGCCGGTCCAGCCAGCCAGGGATCCTTGATGGCAGTTGCAGCAGGGAACCGGGGCGGAGCCAGCCAGCGATCCGTGGTGGCGGGGAGCTGGGGGTGCCCCAGTCCAGGCCTATAGCCTTGGCCAGAGGCTTTAGGCTTGGGCCGGGGAGGAGCCAGCCAGCGATTATTGATGGCCGCGGCTGCAGGGAGCTGGGGGTGCCCCGGCCCAGGCCTAAACCCTCAGCCTGAGGCGTTAGGCCTGGGTCAGGGAGGAGCCAGCCAGAGATCGTTGATGGTGGGGAGCATGGGGGGGTCCGGCCCAGGCCTAACGCCTCAGCCAGAGGCTTTAGGCTTGGACTGGGGCGGAGCCAGCCAGCGATCATTGATGGCGGCTTTGGCGGGGAACCGGGCCGAGCCAGCCAGCGATTGGCGGCAGGGAGCTGGTGGTGCCCAGGTCCAGGCCTAAAGCCTTGGCCAGAGGCTTTAGGCTTGGGCCGAGGAGGAGCCAGCCAGCGATTGTTGATGGCGGGGAGCATGGGGAGGGTTCGGCCCAGGCCTAACACCTCAGCCAGAGGCTTTAGGCTTGGACTGGGGCGGAGCCAGCCAGCGATAGTTTATGGCGGCTTTGGCAGGGAACCGGGGCGGAGCCAGCCAGCGATTGGCGGCGGGGAGCTGGTGGTGCCCAGGTCCAGGCCTAAAGCCTCAGCCTGAGGCATTAGGCCTGGGCCAGGGAGGAGCCAGCCAGCGATCATGAGCCAGCGATCGCTGATGGCCAGGCGGCTGCAGGGAGCTGGGGGTGCCTCAGCCCAGGCCTAAACCCTCAGCCTGAGGCTTTAGGCCAGGGCCAGGCGGAGCCAACCAGCGATCATTGATGGCAGAGGTGGCGGTGGGGACCTGGGGGTGCCCAGGTCCAGGCCTAAAGCCTCAACCTGAGGCATTAGGCCTGGGCCAGGGAGGAGCCAGCCAGCGATCTTGATGGCGGGGAGCATGGGGGGAGGGGGTCCGGCCCAGGCCTAACACCTCAGCCAGAGGCTTTAGGCTTGGACCCGGACGGAGCCAGCAAGCGATCCTCATGGCGGCTTTGTCAGGGAACCGGGGCGGAGCCAGTCAGTGATGGTGGCGGGGAGCTGGGGGTGCCCCGGTCCAGGTCTAAAGCCTCGGCCTGAGGCTTTAGGCCGGGGCCGGGGTGAAGCCAGCCAGCGATCAGCGGCAGGGAGCTGGGGGAGCGGGGGGCGCCGGCCCAGGCCCAGGCCTAACACCTCAACCAGAAGCTTTAGGCTTGGGCCGGGGAGGAGCCAGCCAGCGATCCTTGATGGCGGTGGCAGCGGCTGTAGGGAGCTGGGGGTGCCCCGGCCCAGGCCTAAAACCTCGGCCTGAGGCTTTAGGTTTGGGCCGGGGAGGAGCCAGCCAGCGATCATTGAGCCAGCGATCATTGATGGTGGCCCAGGACTAACACCTCAGCCTGAGGCTTTAAGCTTGGGCCAAGGAGGAGCCAGCCAGCGATCGCTGATGGTGGCAGCGGCGGGGAGCTGGGGGTGACCCGGCCCAGGGCTAATAACTCGCCAGAGGCTTTAGGCCCGGCAGGGGCCATACCGGCAATTGGTGTGAACTACAGAGGAAACACCTTTTCTGACTGCTGATTGGCTAAGCTCCCTGTGGTCACTGGTAATATTCTTAGTAACTTGGGTAATGAGAGTCCAAATAGGTGATCTAGGGTTTTTTTACTACACTCCTGGAGAAAAAAAGGAAGGTCTGCTGCTGGAGGGTTAAGAAATGTCATATCCTGCCCTAGCTGGTTTGGCTCAGTAGGTAATACCTCGGCCTGCCCAACACAGATTCTGGGTTCAATTCTGACCAAGGGCATGTACCTAGGTTGCAGGCTACTCCCTGGCCCGGGCCCAGGTCAGGGCTCATGCAGGCGGCAACCAATCAAAGTGTTCCTCTCACTTTGATGTTTCTCTCTGTCTTTCCCTTTCCCTTCCACATTCTCTAAAAATCAATGGAAACATATCCTCAGGTGAGGAGAAGGAAGGAAGAAGGAAGGAAGGAAGGAAGGAAGGAAGGGAGGAAGGAAGGAAGAAAGGAAGGAAGGAAGATGGAAGGATGGATGGATGGATTTTTTCATGGTAAAGGCACTGGAGTCCATGTTGATGAAAACATCTTGGTGGCTACCATGACTGGCAGTGGCTGCAACAGTGTGGTGATGGGGCTGCGACCTTCCTCTGATCAGCCTGGTTGACTCCCACAAAGGGAGGCCAGACTGTGGCTTAGGCCCACTCCCCAAGGGGAGCAGGGAGCAGGTAGTAGGACATCCCCTAGGGCTCCCAGTATGTGATAGGGGGCAAGCTGGACTGAGGAACCCCCCCCCACCAGTGCACAAATTTTTGTGCACCGGGCCTCTAGTATATATATATATGCACACATACATACATGTACACACATATCACATACATACACACATACATACACATATCACATACATACACATACTTGAAGCTGTTTTCAGGTTGTCCCTATGAACCCCTTAACCACACAAAGCTTTGCTTTTCCCCTGAAGCATCTTCCTTTGAGCCTCTGACGAGTTCCGTTTCCGAGGCACCAGGAACGTGCACAACCCAGCTCTCCCCTCACAGGCCTGGAGCGCAGGGTGCGAGCCTTCCCAGGGGCCTGTCCCAGCCATCCCTCTGGACACCCTTCGGCTGCCTCCCGTGGGGCACGGAGTGGCTCACAGCCCGCAGGGCTTGCTGCCTTCCTCACGGAGACGTCAAGCGGTCCTCTTTCGGCTTCAAACATTCACACCTTTTTTCCGTGACAGGAAAGACAACCGGGCGTGCTTTAGTCATGGCGCCCTCACCCAGCCGTGGCCTCCATGAAGCAGGTGCTCGTTAGCATGGCTCAGTGTGCCTTCCTCTTCCAACACTGGCCTTTGTGGGTGGAGGGGCAGACGTGGCCGAGTCCAGGGAACTCGAGCAGCAGCTGAGTGTGAAGCCCAAAGGGACGGCACCAGAGCCAAAGGAGCCGAGTCCTGAGGCCCACATCGCAGACGCCTGCCCTGCAGGGAGGCCTGCTGCTGGGGAACCAGGCCTGGCCGTGACCGTGCAGCAGAGCTGGGCTTTGCGGTGTCAGCCAAGGAAGGACGGAGCTGACCTCACTCGTTGGCCAGGGAGGAGCAGAGTCCTGTTCTGGGGCCCGCCCTCCGTCTGCGGGTGAGGCCCCCAGGGGCCAGGGAGGGCATGTCCCCCCGTCACACTGTGCCCTGTGACCCAGGCTCCGTCTTCACTTCTCCCTCTTCACAATCATCTTCAGCCCATTATGCCTATATTATTAGGCAGTGTTTTCATGAATTTAACATTTTTGGTTTCAGAGAAAACTGAATTGTTTGAAGAAAATTGGTTGAACATCAAGGTTTCCACCCACTGCACAGGTACTTTTAAAATTTATCAATGGGTAATTTTTAAATGTTTAAAATTCATTTTAAAGCATGTTTATATGTTATTTGCCTTTACATGTTTAAATATATATATTTAAATTGTGGTAAGACATGCATAGAATTATTTGACGTGTACAGTACCAAGGTGTTAAGTACATACACATAATTGTGCAAACATCACTGCCATTCACCTCCAGAACTTTCCATTCTTCCCGAACTAAAACTCTGTACCACTGAGTGGTTCCCATGCCCTTCCCTCCCAGCCCTGGCAACCACCATTCTCCTTTCTGTCTCTATAAATGTGACTAGTCTCGCTTCCTCACATAAATGTAATCACATGCTACCTTTCTCCTGTGTCTAGCTTATTTCAGTTAGCACAACACCCTCAAGTTCATCTATGTTGTATCTTGTGTCAGAATTCTCTTCCTCTTTTAGATTGAATGATATTCCATTTTGTTTACCCATCCATCCCCAATGGACGTTGGTTGTGTCCTCCTTTTGGCTGTTGAGAATAATGCTGTTGTGAATATGGATGTACAAATAGATACGCAAGTTTAAATGTAATTTGTTGTTGTTGTGAATCCTCACCCAAGGATATTTTTTTCATTGAATTTTTTTAAGAAAGAGTGTAAGGAAGAGGGGAGAGAGAGGAACATTGACGTGAGAGAAACACATCAATTAGTTGCCTCCCACATGTGCCCTTGACCTGGAATCAAACCCATGACCCTTCGGTGTGAGGGCCAATGCTCTGACCACTGGGCAGCATCGGACTTAAATATAACTTTTAACATTTAAGTTTATTTTTAGAAAAAGTAAAGCTGCATTTTGTACTGGTGAATCTCACTTCATACTTGAACCAGGCTTTCGCCGTTTTACGAACTGTTCCTATTTCACGTGGGCGCCGGGGTGTAGTCCTGGACGTAGACTGATTAGCCGTGTGCATACAGCAAAGGGGCCCCGCGGTCGGGAAACGGCGGGACTCTCCTGCAAGGCCCTGCCCGGGTCGGCTGGCTTTCGTTCCCGCCCATGGCCGGGGCCTAGCAGTGCCTGGCACAGGGGGCTCTCAGGTCACGCTTGTCAGATGGGTAACTGAAGGAACGATGTGCTTTTCAACAATTTACTGTATTGGTCTGGTCACTTTCCACCACATTTATTTTTAACCAAACTTTCCTCCCATGCCTGTCCAGCTTAGCACTGCTTTCTATCACAGCCACCACTGGGTGGGACAAGAGGGCCTCCTCCCAGAGCCATGCGTTTGTTACTAAACACACGGAGGCCTCTGTGAGGGCGGGCAGCCAGCTCCTCCTTCACAATGACCTCTGGTCTCTGAGCATCTTTTCCCCCCAATAACTTAGATGCCTTGTTACTGGACTGGAGCTGTTTAAACATGTAATCTCTGATCTCTTAGCGACACACAAGCCTGCCACCCTCTGGCCTGTAAGATACCAGCCTGTGCCCCAGATCACTGTGACCATGGTAACGCAGCACAGCAAATGGCCACACGCCAGCGGCAGACAGAAGGCCCAGCTCAGCTCATGATTCTCGCGGTTGGCTAGGGCTTGGCTGATCAAGGTGGGCTTGGCTGATCAAGGTGGGCTTGGCTGATGGAGCTGGGCTTGGCTGGGCTCGCCTGCTCCTAGGCCTGGGTCCAGTTGGGGGTGGCTTCTCAGTGAGGTTTGGGCACAAATCTGCTCTGTGTTGGCTCTGAGACTGCTGCCGGGACAGCAGCTGTGTAAGGGAATCTCTTCCCACACCCAGGCAGAGGCCCAGCCAGCAAGTGGAAGCAGCAAGGCTTGCTGGAACCTGGGATCCAAATGGGCGCTCTGCCACTTCTGTCTCAATTACTGACTAAAGAAAGTCACGTGGCCAACGGAGGGGACTATGTGCTACCTCTTAAGGAGCTGTAAATTCACACGGTGAAGATCTGGGTACAGAGAGGGCTGAAGAATTGGGGCCATAATGTAACCTCCCAAATCCAGCTGTGAGAACTAGCCAAGCATGACTCAGTGTCCCAGAGGAGGCAATGCCTGCTGGCCAGAGGTGCTCACAGAGCACTGGGGGTGAAGACTCCACAGGGACCTGCCAGGACCCAGCGGCGGAGCATGCGTGAGAACAAGCGCAAGGCCTGCGCCCTCGGCTGTGCTCCTCTGGGCACCGAGGGACAGGCCTCACAGCAGCGTGGAGAAGGGGCTCCCAATGCCCTACTCAGTGGAAAGCGTCACTTTGCCTCAAGCTCCTTCCATAGAACCTAGTCCTCAGAACGGTCATTGACTAGCAAGTCAGTTCCCTGACTATTGCTAAGTAAGCCTTGCTTTGTCCCACCAGAGGGAGAGATTAAAAATGACCCCTCTGTGCCAGGGTCATCAGTGTCAGATGCCATTTTGGTTCCATTGCTTGCCCAGCCACTGGAGGTGAGCACATGGATTCCATCAAAAGCAAACAGCAAGGCCCCTCTGGCTGCTGGCCCTGGAAGCCAGGCGCGGTGCTCGCTGCGCGGGGCGGCTCCCCCAAACCCGGACCCGCTGGGACAGCGTGGGCAAGGCTCGCGCCTTCCCTCCCCACGTTCCCGTGCACGTTGCCCACCACACCGCGGGCTAGGACAGGCGCGGGAGGAGGCTGCAGCCCTGGCTATGGCAGGAAGTGTTGGGGACAGAGGCGAGGCGGGAGGAGAAACCAGGGCCTTCCCTGCGTGGCTGAGCTTTCTGAACGACTCAGACGTGGGTGCGTTCCCCCCTGAGAAAGCCCTTCCCAGGGTTTGCTCTCCTCACAGAGATGCAAGTGACCTTGTTCACCGAGACGTGACTGGGGGAAGCTGGGCTCTGGGAAGCGAGTGTCCGTACAGTGATGATCAAGGTCATTGGTGACAAGATGAAAGCGACATCAGGAAACACGGGCACCGGGGCCTGTCTGTGGGGAATGGTGAGGGGAGAAGTAAACCTTGAAGGGATTTACACTGCGGCTCCAATGTAGCGGGGGCTGCAGGCTTTTCCAGTCTGCACACATGCATGATTGAAAACCGGGACATCTGGGAAACCTGCTCACAGAAACCCTTAAGTAAAACATAGCTCGGACCCAGAGCATTTCTGCTTGTCCCTGATGGTCTCAGACTGGCCCTCCTCCCTTCACCACGCTGCCTTGCTCCTTGAACCAGCTCAGGCTTCCTGCCTTCCTCGCCAGCCAGCCTCCAGGTCTTGAGGGCAGGCATCTTCTTGGCACCTCCCAGGAGCTCCCCACGTGAGTCTGGCCCATGGAGGGTGTTCACGCAGGGCCCTGGAATGAACGCGGCATGGTCACACAACCCAGGGCAGGGCCTGTGTGGGCACTGGTGTCCCTAATGAGGGCGAGGCTTAGACAGCTCCCCTGCCTCTCCCCGGTGAGGGATGGAGGTGGTGGCAAGGGCAGGTCACTGGCAGGTGTTGTTGGTGACTCATCCTAGTAATGCAGATGGCCGATATTCAGGATCCTGCTGACGGCAGCCTCCTGGCTTCTAACATTACCCCCTTCCTCCATGTTCCAGCAACTGGCAGGTCGCGCTTTAGGCTTGAGGAGATTCAGAGTCAGCTCTTCTGACAACACTTCTTCATGGTGGTGCTGTTTCCCGGCTGCACCCCATGAAGAGGCTGCCCTGCTTCTGGGATGTTCGCTGAGCAGCCTGCTCCACCCAATCTGAAGGCGGCCATCAGTCCTTCCTCGAGGCACTTTAGCATCTGGTGGGGATTGTTGCCTGGATCCACATTCATGGAGGGCAGTGTCTCTCTTCTCAACCGGCCTCAGCCTGGGGTCCTGACCCCCGATTCCATCCAATTCTCCCGTTTATGGCTGCGGGCGGGGTCGGGACACAACAGCGGAACAGCTAAACTGCAGGGGGCTCTGCGGCTGAGGATGCTCTTCCCAGTGGCAGTCACTCTGTGACACGCGGAGGGCGTTCCCATAGTCCGGTGCTTTTGTAAACGTTGCCACTGCCAATGCAGGAAGACACTTCAGTCCCGAGAGCCTTTCCCCACCTGGCGCAGGTGTTGCTGCCAAAGTAGCCATCTCACATTGTGGCCTTGGCTGCTGGCTGTGCTCAATCACAGAAGCCGGGGCAACCGGAAAACGATAGAAGGGTAGCTGGCTTAGTGCTCATTGTCCTTGGCCCGGACTCAGGCGTCCAGGTTACACCCTCCTTGGGCTCGTCCGCTGGGTGACTTTGCTTGACGACTTTATTTGACTCCCTATCCGCGCCCCAAGCCGATATTCTCAGTAAAGGCAGTTCTCACACCACCGTGCCCTGCCATCAGAGCTCACTGTCGCCTCTGCTGCCGCGGGCGGTCCGCAGTGAGCACTGTGGACCTGGCCGCTTCTTGCTCCCATCACCTGCCTCGTCAGCATCGAGTGAGTGTTAGTCAGGTTGGATGAGGTGACAATCAGGCAACACCTGAGCCCTAAAGCTCAGTGGCTTTGCACAAGACATGTTTGCTTTTCCCTTGAGTGCACATCTGGAGTGGGCTGTGGGGAGCCTTCCCTGCCCGCTCAGGGCCCCGCTGGCAGGGCTCCCCCGGCTCACTCCTGCCCTGCGGCCGGAAGCATGGTCTCCACAGCAGAGCGAGTTCTGGAGGCGCGGGAACCGGAAACCAAATCTTTGCTCAGAAACAACCTAAGTCACTTTGGCTTTCAGCCTATTGTCCAAAAGTAAGAAAACCGTGGTCCCCCAACCCTTTAATTCTCCCAGACGCCTGCCTGGAGACGCAGGTCCGGGCGGGGACGCAAAGCCCCCACAGCTGAAGGGTAGGGCCCTGTAGAAGGAGTCATTTGAAAGTTGTACACTGATGTTCGTCACTTGCAACAGGTTCTGGGACTGAGCACATTCGTTTATTTATTTGTTTGGAGAAGCTTTGCTGAACTTTCCCACTTGCCAGACACTCCCCGGGCCCTGGAGACGAGCTGCAGGGAAATCAGACAAGCCCTGCCTCGGGTGCTGCCTTCTAAGGGAGAAGAGAAGCGCACATGGACACACTGCAGTTTCAGGCCGGAAAAAAGTCAAGCCGGGACTCACCTGCAGGGGGCGCTGTTTCACATAGGCTGCCAGGTAGGCTTCTCCGAGGTGCCATCCCCCAGGCACCGAGGGACAGGGCGTCCAATGAGTGGCTACTGTCCGGTGTGGGTGTGGAGTGAAGAGGTTCAAGAACAGCCGCCAGACACTGAGTGGGAGGGCAAGGAAGGAGGGAGGAGCCGTGGGCATGAGGTTAGAGGAAGTGGCCAGGGACAGGGCCACAGGGGGCGGTTTTTCAGCCCAGAAAGCGTTTTGGCTTTTATCTAAGTGTGACAAGTCTCGGAGGATTTTGAGCAGGGGAGGCACCTTATTTAATTTGCACTTGTCGCTCTGACTTCCTGAGAGACAGTGCCTGGCGGGGGTGGGGAGAGGTAGGTGGGAGGCTCCTGCATGGTCCAGGGGAGAGACGGCTGGCGGAGACGTGGGGGTGGCTGATTCAGGACGTGTTCGAAGGAAGCATTTGACAGCCTGTCCCCACTCGCTCTCTCTGTACCAGCATGTTAGGCTGTGGGGTGAGAGATGTGAGGGAATGCAGTCCGGAGCCTGGGGGTGGGTGCTTTGGCTCCACCAACTCCAGCTCTCTCATCCTATATAATAAAAGCCTAATATGCTAAGTGTCTGGTCGTTCGGTTGGCCATTCAACCAATCAAAGCTTAATATGCTAATGATATGCTAAGGCCGCTCAACCGCTCGCTATGATGTGCACTGACCACCAAGGGGCAGACGCTCCAAGTAGGTTAGCTTGCTGCTGGGGTCTGGCCAATCAGGACTGAGCAGGACAGGCCAGACACGCCCTGGAGCCCTCCCGCGGTCCCTCTCCTGCTGGCCAACCTCCCGCGTCCCTCCCTGACTCTGATTGTGGGGTCCTTTGGCCTGACCTGCGCCCTCTCACAATCCGGGACCCCTCAGGGGGTGTTGGAGAGCCGGTTTGGGCCCAATCCTGCAGGCCAGGCTGAGGGACCCCACTGGTGCATGAATTCAGAAATAGGGGAGCCCTCGACTCCTGTTGTAGCTCGGACATTTAATGGAGGATTCTGTTGCCTGATCTGATCAGTAGCTGAGATGGTTTTACCCTTGAAATACCACCACATCTGCCTTCAGGAAACTTTCCATGCAAGAGATCTGCCCAAGGCCCCGAAGGACAGAGCCCTGGAGTTCCCTGAACTGACATGAAGAGCTGCCCTGCCTGCTGCTTGCTAATGGGGACGTTCAGAAGCTGCACTCATGTGCTCTCACGGCAGCCATCCACCCACGGAGAGGAGGGGGGTGATCTCCAGCTCCCACTGAGCGCTAACCAGCAGGGGCCCCTACACCAACTATGTCAGTGTGCCTGAGCCTGTGTGTGTGCGTGTGTGCCTGAGCCTGTGTATGTGTGCGTGTGTGAGTGTGCCTGAGCCTGTGTATGTGTGCGTGTGTGAGTGTGCCTGAGCCTGTGTGTGTGCGTGTGGAAGTGTGCCTGAGCCTATGTGTGCACGTGTGTGAGTGTGCATGAGCCTGTGTGTGTGCCTGTGTGAGTGTGTATATTGGGTGAGACATCTGAACAGGAGACGCACTTCAAGGCGCAGGTGCGTGGTTGCACCCAGAAGTGAACATCATGCACCATCCCTTTCTAGGTCTCTGGTAGCTGAACTTCCGTGAAAGGCAGCCTCTAGCTGGGCCCTCTGTCCTGAATCTTCCACCTTTGGTCTGGGGGAAAACAAGCCCAGGCACCTGCGCGTGGTTACAGGGACTGACAGTCGCCCAGGCGAGGGTGGTGGGCTGGGCTTCTCCACCTTGGCTCAGGGTGTCCTCGGGGCCTGCGGCCAGGTGGAGCGCGGAGTCCTCGCTGGGGGAAGGGGGGGGTGATGTGGGCTACTTCAGAAGACCAGAACCGGCTGCCAGATTTCCAGCGGGGGGCCTCGGCACAGGCTAGAGCAGCTTCCGATGTCATTTTGAAAATGTTGACACATGCGGATTATATCTTCCAGAGCTTAGCTTTATGTTGGCGGGGGAGGGAGAAAGTTTTTTCAAATACAAGGAACTCTTTGGTTGAGAAGAGCAGATGTGCTACCAAGAGTTAACCCCTCTAACTGCCGTTTCCTGAGCACTTTCACAGTTTCCGCTGTTGGGCGAGAGAGATGCCGGGAGCGGATCTGGAGTGAAACCTGCTCTGAGTATATGCCTGTACGGAGGGAGCCAGGGGCCCAGGGCGTGGGAAATACCACAGCGGCCGCACTAACTCCTTCAGCAGCTGCCTGACTGCCCTATGGTTTCTGAGCAGCCTCCCAGTGTTTTGCATTTCTAGCCCAGCCTCATTTCAATACAACATTGTTTTGAGGTATTCTGCCCTTTCTCCGAGTCTTACAAAGATCTCCATCCTCTCAGAGGCGTTCAGTGGAGAGCCTTCCCGCCCAGCGGTTTAATTTCTCGGGAGTCGCCAGAGAAACCGCCTCTTTGGGAAAGCGCTCCTTCACCCAACGTGAGGCCCGCGATCCACAGCTTGGTCACAAGATCCAAGACTCGCATCCCTTCCTGCAGCAACATGTTTGCCACGAAGCACAGGCTGGTGCCAGGGCAGCCAGGCCCAGCAGCGCCTCCGCGATGACCCTGTGCCCGGGGCCAGCTCTCAGCCTGTCCTCGAGGCGGGTGATGGCCAGGCGATTGCCCCACGTCCGTTTCAGCCACGAGGCTTCCCAAATGCCCAGTTACAGCTGCAAAGGTTCTTGGAGGTTCTCACAGCACCTCCCACCCACCCCTCTGCTCTCCGTAAGTACGGGAGAGGCCAGCCTTTGGCAGAGCCGGGAGGCGAGGAGCAGGCCCGGATGCGGAGCCCATGTGGGATGCGGATGCCTTTGTAGGACGGGCTGAACATTTCTGAAAATTACCCGGGGTCCCCAGCTCTTCCTTAGCATCCTGGGCCCATCACTCCTGCGCTGATTAAACCGGGAGGGCCCTTGAGCTCGTCCGTCTGGCCGTTTCGCCCACAGCTGAGGGGACCTGGAGGCACAGGCGCTGCCCCTTGCTCTTTTGCCTCTTGCTAGTCTCGGCCTCTGAGCCAAACCCAAGGTCACCAGCCACAGCCCCTGTGCTTCCTGCAGCGACGCTGCACTCGCCCCTTTCTCCATGTCTGCCTCCTCCACCTCGTGGACCAAAGAGGACTTGGGCTTCATAACGTGCTGTGACCCGGGGTCAAGAGCTGCACCCGTTAGGATTCCCGGATCGGAGGGCAGACCTGAGTCCCAGCCCCTCCGGGCCTGGAGTGTGGCTCAGAGGAGGGGCTGGGACACCCCGCACGGACCCTGAGCGCGGCACTGAGCCTGGCATGCGGCACCTGGCAGGTATCCCAGAGCAGCGAGGGGGACCCCCCCATTACCCCCCTCACTCGCACCTTCACTCCTCAGGCAGCTTCCCCCTCCTCAGCATGTCTCCAAACCCAAGGCATCCGCAATGGCTTTGGTGTTTTTGTTGCCACCAAGTAACCCCGTCTGTCCTTTGTGCCTGCTGTGCCACCTCCAGCTTCCCAGTGAGGCAGGGCGCCGCCGGCAGCTGGGGGACGGGGTGCACGGAGCCCGGCTCAGCGCTAAGAGTGCCCGGGTCTCCCCATCTCCCTTTGAGCCTCAGTGTGTGGGCAGATCCTGGCCTGTCCCACAGCCTCTGACACCTCGCCCACTGACACCGGCCCGGGATGCTGGGCATCTGGGTGGTCTTGTACCGACTGCTCTGCGCCCCGTATTTCATTATTAGCCCTCAGAATCCACAGCCTGGTTCCCGCAGTTGTGGTTAAGGGTCCGGGACCTTGGCGTTGCTTTTCAGTGACATTCCCAGGAGCTGCAGAGGCAGCGGGAAGGAGGCGGCGGAACAGCTGCCAGCGCGGCCCTGCCTGCGGTTTTCTTCCTTCTCTTTCGGAAGGGCCAGTCCAAGACGCCCTTTTTGGCCACATGCTCTTCAAGAATGTGCTCCCGGGACAGAGGGAAGTGACTCTTTGGGACAAAGCGCCCAATGGATGCATCGTCCAGCCCTTTCACTGGGGGACGTCTCGGGGTTTTGTCCTGCCCGCAGTTCAGCAGGCGGCGGGGTCTCTTGGTCTGTGGCCACCCCTTCGCACAGCAAGTCTCTCTCCCTGGAGACAGGAACCTCTCTCCTCGAGGTGAGGGCACAGAGGGCTCCGGAGAACTGCACACCCAAAGTGTAGTCTCGAGCTCCCCGTGGACCAGGCCTGACCGGGTGCAGCCCCAATCAGTGCTCGCGGAAGGGAGGCCAACACCACCCCACCCGCCCCCCACCCCATGTTTCCATGAGAAAGGAAATCCTAAAATGCTGGAGATCGTGTTTTAAAAAACCAGTCTCCCCACAGAAACCACAGGCTTTCATGTTGGAAGTCCGAGATCAGATGAGGAGGTAGGACAGCACGGTGGAGGGGCATTCCCTCTGCTCCGCCTGCCCCCACTCCAGTCCTCACCTGCTCCCTCTCCGAGGCCCGCGTAGCTATTCGTGCCGTACCCGCCAGGAGCACCCCTTCCCACAGTCCCAGCACCGCTCGGCTCATCTGTGATCATTCCCACTAAATTCAAATGCTTCTGGTATTAAGTTTAGACTTTTGCCTGTGGGACAGCAGTGGGTGTCCTGCAATGCTTTTGGAAGTCTTGCTAAAAAAACAACAAAAGCAAGAGGACGTAGCGAAATGACCCAGGCAGGGCTGAGACGGGGGCAGGCCAAGTCTGGGCCGGCCAGGGGCAGAGCTGGCCCCACCTCTGAGGGGTGGCTGGGGGCCCCTGTGTGACTGTGAGCATAGTGATGGGTCTGCCTTGGGCAGCACGCGACCGACGTTAGGCTGCCCCGGAGCTCAGAGCTGCCAGCTCCCGGCTGGGCCTCTCCTGGCTGCTTGGACGTCTTGCCGGCCAGGGTGAAGCCTCTAGGTCCGTCCCAGTGTGTTTCTTCCAGACTCACAGAGCCGGAGGGGCCTGCGCGAGGCCTCAGGGCCAGGCCCCCCTTTCCAGCCCCCAGCCCCTCCCAGGCCCACACCGTCAGGAACGTCTTCCTGCTGTTGGCAGTTTCTCTCCAAACAACTCTGGGAGGTGCAGGCACTCTCCCTCATGCTTCAGAAGGAAAACCAGAATCTTAAATGATCAGCAGCTGGGGTCTCGTAGCAATAGTCAGGGGATGGGCATCTTGGTGAAAAAAAAAAAAGGCAGGAAATTGTGGGCAGGAAATGGGGAGCATGGCTGGGTGACCCCACACCCGAAGCAGCAGAGTTTCTGCTCTCCGCTAGGCCGTACTCCCGGGAAGCAGGCACACTGGCCTCTGTGGGCTAGTGCTCCACGCAGCCAGGACCCACGGCAGAGCAACCGAGGCAGGATGGAGGCTAGGGCAGAGGCGAGCCTGGGGGGGGGGCGGTTTGGGCCCCCTCTGGACCTGCTCTGAGCTGACCCCCCAAATGGCCTCCTGCCCAGCCCGTGCTTTTGACAGTTCTCACCTGTACAGGTGACTGTGGGGTGTTCCAGGCCCTCCCACGGAGGGTGTGCAGGAGGCGTGGGTCCCAGGAGAATCCCACTGGGGGCCTCTCCCCTCAGCCCTGAGTGGCTCAGGATGGGGCCCCTGATCCATTTCTGAGGAGTGGATGAGCGGGGTCTGTCACACTCACATGCACCCCTTCCCCCCGCAATAGGACTTCAGCCCTGGTCTGTCCAGTTTTGAGACGCTTGAGGCCTGCTCCGCTTCCTGCGTCACACGGAAAACGCCATTCCGTTTTCCAGCAGATGGGGCGCGCCTGTCACGGTCACACTCAGCCCAGTCACAGTGACCCCGAGTTAGCCATCACTGAGGAGGAGTCGGAACCGAAGCCAGGAGCTTCCAGGTGGCAGGGCGGCCTGGGTGCCGGCTTCTCTGGGATGAGGCTGCAGCTTGCCCGTCGGCAGCTGGCTGTCCCTTCGACAGCTGTCCCATCGGCCGCCACGGCCACACGGCTGCTGAGCACTGGAACGTGGTGGTCTGAGCTGAGATGTGTTAAGGGTCAGATACACCCTGGATTTCAAACACCACTTAAAAAAAGAAAAACATCTACATTTGTATGTTGGATACATGTTGAAATAAAAGTATTTGCATCTATTGAGTTAAATAAAATACATTATTACAATTTATTTCAATTATATGTTGCTGTTAGGAAATGTAAAATTGTATGTGTGGCTGGCATTATTTTCTACTAAACCAACACCATCTGGAAGGAAAGCAAGATTCCCTGGCACAGTCTTGCTTCATCTGAGACCCAAAGAGGGGCGAGAGGGTTTCCAGATTGTCCTTGGGCTCCCACTCTGACCCTGGGCCCTCGTGGGTGTCATCGTCAGAGGAACCCAAACAGACATCACTGTCACCAGGAACGTCTCCCAGAGTGACCCCTCCACACCGTCCTTGGGGAATGGACTTCTCAAAGGGCCTGGAAACACTTCATCCGAGGCCTCCCCACCAGACAGGCCCCGGGTTCCCCTCCAGCTGCTGCCAGGGTGCTTGTGGTGAGAGGTGCAGAGCCAGGTCAGGGAGCTCGGTGCCCGCTCCACCGATCCCTTTGCTTTTCCTGTGCAGGAGTTCTCAGAGCCTTTATACATTAACTAGAGGCCCAGTGCATGAATTCGTGCACAGGTGCGGTCCCAAGGCCTGGCCGGTGATCGAAGCTCCAGCATCTGGCATAGAAAGGCAGGTCCCAGCTGATCCTTGGTCCCCGGGCAGCACCTGAGCCCCCATGCCCCCATACACCCCCTCCGCCTGAGTCACAGCACCCAAGTCCTCACACAGAGATGCAGTGAGCACGGCCAGACGCCACAGGCCAGGGTGCAGCGTGGACCTCTGGGCCACCCAGAGGTGCCGCACAGAAGCCAGGCAGGCAGCATGCTCTCTCCCAGCTGGCTTTGCAGACTGGCTCCTACGTGAACTCATGGGGAGCCCGACCAGCCTATGTGGTCCTGGCAGCTTCAGCCTGGAAGAGGCAGGTATGGGGCAGGCCTCTCACGGGTGCCCGGCACCTGAGTGTGGGGGCTTCCCTGGCACGAGCCCTGGTGTCCAGGGGGAGGGTAGCAGGGGGAGTGACAGCAAGCTCCGCAGACACCCACATTCTCCCCGCACCTCCGTCCCAGGCACCCTAGGTAGCTGGCGAGAGGTCGCAGCCCCCCGCCCGGGCACCACGGGAGGTTGGTCGCCACCACCCACCCCCAGTTCCCTGTCTCAGCCTGAGGTCCAGCCCCAGTCGGGCGATCAGGGACTGCCAGCCACTGGTCGCCCTCTGTGGGGCGATTGGTTGGAGCTGGGCCCGTAACCACTCCCTCAGAGCTTGGGAGCCGGGCGGCAACCCCTCCCCCCCACCACTGCTGCCGCTGGTTACCGTCTGCAGGGCAATAGGCGGGGAGATCGGCCCCTGCTCGAACCTACCTTGGCCTGACACCTCCTGCTCACCTGCTCCACCATCCCACCATGGTCCTGCTCTCATTGGGTCCATCGGGGCTGGCAGTGCCTCTACTGCTGCCCGCTGCCAGCACTGCGTCACCGACACCTGCCATGTTCCCCGCTGCCCCTGGTGGTCAGCGCACATCACAGTGAGTGGTTGAACTCGGTCAAACACTTTGCATATTAGACTTTTATTATATAGGATAGGAATGGTGACTTCTTGAGAGCCAGATGCTTCATGTGACTTTTAGTAAGTTTACTGGGGACAAATCCCTCACGCCTTTTTGGAGCATTCACTAAATGTGCATCCAGAAAGGCTGTGTGGGCTCTACCACTCCAGGCCATCCCCCTCCCCTGCCCTCACACCACCCCAGGTCCCTCCCTCCCCTGGCCCCTCACACCACCCAGGTCCCTCCCTCCCCTGCCCTCACACCATACCAGGTCCCTCCCTTCCCTGGCCCCTTCACCACCCCAGGTCCCTCCCTCCCCTGCCCCCTCACACCACCCAGGTCCCTCCCTCCCCTGCCCCCTCACACCACCCAGGTCCCTCCCTCCCCTGCCCCCTCACACCACCCAGGTCCCTCCCTCCCCTGCCCCCTCACACCACCCAGGTCCCTCCCTCCCCTGCCCCCTCACACCACCCAGGTCCCTCCCTCCCCTGCCCTCTCACACCACCCAGGTCCCTCCCTCCCCTGCCCCCTCACACCACCCAGGTCCCTCCCTCCCCTGGCCCCTCACACCACCCAGGTCCCTCCCTCCCCTGCCCTCTCACACCACCCAGGTCCCTCCCTCCCCTGCCCTCTCACACCACCCAGGTCCCTCCCTCCCCTTCCCTCTCACACCACCCAGGTCCCTCCCTCCCCTGGCCCCTCACACCACCCAGGTCCCTCCCTCCCCTGCCCCCTCACACCACCCAGGTCCCTCCCTCCCCTGCCCTCTCACACCACCCAGGTCCCTCCCTCCCCTGCCCCCTCACACCACCCAGGTCCCTCCCTCCCCTGCCCCCTCACACCACCCAGGTCCCTCCCTCCCCTGCCCCCTCACACCACCCAGGTCCCTCCCTCCCCTGCCCTCTCACACCACCCCAGGTCCCTCCCTTCCCTGGCCCCTTCACCACCCCAGGTCCCTCCCTCCCCTGCCCCCTCACACCACCCAGATCCCTCCCTCCCCTGCCCTCTCACACCACCCAGGTCCCTCCCTCCCCTGCCCCCTCACACCACCCAGGTCCCTCCCTCCCCTGCCCTCACACCATCCCAGGTCCCTCCCTCTCCTGGCCCCTCACACCACCCAGGTCCCTCCCTCCCCTGCCCTCACACCATCCCAGGTCCCTCCCTTCCCTGGCCCCTTCACCACCCCAGGTCCCTCCCTCCCCTGCCCCCTCACACCACCCAGGTCCCTCCCTCCCCTGCCCCCTCACACCACCCAGGTCCCTCCCTCCCCTGCCCCCTCACACCACCCAGGTCCCTCCCTCCCCTGCTCCCTCACACCACCCAGGTCCCTCCCTCCCCTTCCCCCTCACACCACCCAGGTCCCTCCCTCCCCTGCCCTCTCACACCACCCAGGTCCCTCCCTCCCCTGCCCCCTCACACCACCCAGGTCCCTCCCTCCCCTGGCCCCTCACACCACCCAGGTCCCTCCCTCCCCTGCCCTCTCACACCACCCAGGTCCCTCCCTCCCCTGCCCTCTCACACCACCCAGGTCCCTCCCTCCCCTGGCCCCTCACACCACCCAGGTCCCTCCCTCCCCTGCCCCCTCACACCACCCAGGTCCCTCCCTCCCCTGCCCCCTCACACCACCCAGGTCCCTCCCTCCCCTGCTCCCTCACACCACCCAGGTCCCTCCCTCCCCTGGCCCCTCACACCACCCAGGTCCCTCCCTCCCCTGCCCTCTCACACCACCCAGGTCCCTCCCTCCCCTGCCCCCTCACACCACCCAGGTCCCTCCCTCCCTAGAAGAAACGGCCAGGGCACAAGGCACAGCACTGCTGGATTTGAGAGAAATCTGGAGCTGCTTCTATTCGTTTCTAGAGTATTTTGTTCAAGGGCATTTGGCAAAATGGCACTTGATACAATAGAAGTAATTTGCTAATATTCATCCAGGTGAGACCATTTTTCTCGGCCTGGTTTTGACATTCTCTCCTCCAGGTCTCAGAACTAATTGCCCTCTGAAGTACATGACTCCAGGGGATCTCAGAATGGACATATATAATGTGTGTACTGAGAGGCAGAGCCTTCTATCAATGCCTAATTCATTCAACTCAGGGAGAAGATCCAATCAATCGCAAACAGGCAACTTTAAGATTTGCAAAGTGTTGGATGAAGGCCCTGGCTCAACAATCACATATCCGTTCGGATCTGGGACCCAGCCTGCCTCCGGGCTGTTGCAGTGAGCGGCTGGCCAGCTGAGGCATGGCTGGGAGGAGGCCAGGACCCTTATTTCTGCAACCCACCCTGCCAGCGCCGGCTGCCGTTCTAGTCCATTTCGGCGCTCTCCCCCTCCCCATCTCCAGTTCTGGGATCCCGCCCAAACACTCCATCCAGGCTACACTGAGTTCTCAGCCTCTGTCATCCGCTGCCCACACCTGGCCCACTTTACACACAACAAATGCCACCTACTGGCTGGCCTTCCACCCCAGCCTCTTCTTACTGAGCTCAGTCTTCTTGGTGCCATCCTCACTTAACAATGAAGCGGAACAGGCTGTGCTGCGCCATGTGGGGCTGTGTGCGGGTCAGAAAGGCGGCTCCTGCTGGGTCTGCACATATGCATGAAACTGTTGATTTATTGTTGTTTTTCTAGAGAAGCCCTGGCCTCCTTTGGTTGAATTCATTCTCTCTTTTTTCCTTTTCAGTCTTCATGGCAACTGGGTTAAAGGTTGGTCCTATTTGCGCTGGACCATGGGGGCTGGCTGCCTTCAGGACGGCACTCCTGCCTTCGTGAGCCTCACTGTCCTGGGACTGGCAGTGCCCCTGGCCCCTGTTCTCCGGCCACTCTGGCCTCCTCCGTGCCCCTTCCACGCGGGGCCAGGGCAGGCGTGGAGCCTCCCGCCTCTGCGCTGGGCCACCGCAGTGCGAGCACAGCTGACAACCGCATATCGCAGGTCAGGAAACACAGAGCAATTCAGCTCCCAGGAAAACGGCCAGGTTTCTGCTCCCGGTTTTCCTTCTTGAAGTCACTTTTGTGTTTCCATCACAGAAATGCATTGGAAGGAAAATGAGTAGTTGCTGGAAGTAAGTGCATCCTGCATGGGTCTAGCGATTTCCACATCCAGGTGTAAGACCAATGTTTGAGGCGATGCAGACCACTGCCTGCTGCAATGACACAACTCACGGCCTACCCTGGCAAGCACGCCGTTGGCCGGTGTGAACTTGGTCCTTAGGAGATGACTCTCACGTTTGTTGGGCACGTGGGAAATGACTCCCAGCCTTTGTAAGACTTGGCTGCTGCTCTCCCCCGAGTCACAGTAGTAGTAGCGGCTTCTTGGGGGCCCGCTGTAATTCTCACATCCAGTGGGGGCTCCATGCTCATGTGCTGGAAGGGGAGCGAGTGCACGGCAGCTCCAGCTGTGAGTAAATGTATTCGGGTCAGGGCCCATTTCCTGGCTCCTACGCAGCGCCATTCTGAGCACAGCTGACGGACACAGTGCCTGTGGGGGAGGAGCTGGTCACAACGCTTAAGACGTGGGTTCCCCGGCAGGAGAAACAGCAGGCCCAGCACAGGGTCAGCGGTGCTCAGCCCACAGCGAGGCCTTCCGCGTGGCACAGCTCCTCGGAGCGCTGTCCTAGTTACCAGGGGGGATGCCGCCCTATTCAGGAGTGTTCAATAAAGCCACTTAGGTGGTTGAATTCACTTGCTTGGATTAAATTTCTTTAACACCTATCATCCTAAATCTATCACCTACTTCCTCATTCTGCAAAGAGGGGAGGTGGATTCCTGCCAGGCCTGGTAAGAGAATGCACTGCTCACACCCAGCCAATAGCAGGCCTTGATCAATCCTAGCATTGCTTCCCTCCTGGCCCAGCTCTTGGGGCTCCGAGCTGCCACATCCAGCCCAGTCCCGTCCCCACAGCCTAGGACTGAGCCAGGCCCGGGCAGGGAGGCACCTCTGCTGCCGGCGCCCCAGGCTTGGGCTGACCGCCGCCAGACACCGCCTTGCGCTTGGTTTTCTGAGGGACAGCCCCCGCTGGTATTCATCAGGCTCAGCCACAAAGAGAATCCACTGGGACTAGTTGAAGCAGAAAGGGGTTTATCTCAGGCTGCTAACTGGCCTGCAGGTCGCGAGGGGCAGCTCAGACTCGATGGAGCTCCCTGAGCTGCCCTCAGAGCCATCCAGCAGCACCAGGTCACACCCATGACAACTCGGGAGGGGCCTGCAGAGTCCAGACAGCCCACACCTCCGGCCTCAGGACCACTCACCTCTGCTCACCCCACAGGAGACCTCTGAGGCTCCGCTTTGCCGGCCACCTGACTGGCTCCAAAGGAAATCGTCCACTTGCCTCAGGAGGTGGACCTGAGAGGCCACTGGGGTCCTGGTGGCGGAGGACTCTGGGGAGCTCACCTGCCCCTCTGCAGTGTTGGAAGGCACACCGAACCGGAAGTGCGCAGGGAGGGCCGCTGGGTGAACCAGCCCTCAGCGTGGTCAGTTTCCCAAGCAATAACTGGACCCCCATCTATGTCCATTTTTATCTCCCCCAGGGCTCAAGCAAGCCGTTTCTATTGGCTGGGAACCAGCTACCCGTTGACCAATTCCAACCCCAGAGCTGTTTGTTTTAAACACTTTCCTTGGAACAGCCCCTGCTCTCCTGTGAAGTGCCTTCCTCCCACCCCCGCAACACAAAGGACCCTTTTCTGAGCGCATCCCCGCCCCCGTGGCCGCAGTTGATTGTTCCAGGAATAAGCAGCTCCCTGATCTGAGCCAATCAGATTTCCTCTTGAATCTACGGCTGGACAAGAGGGCTGAGTGAAGTCTCCGTTGGCTGAAGTCGTGGGAAGAACTCTCAGGAGCTCTCCGAGGCCGTGATTTCTGCCCGCGGACAGAGCTGACGAAGGCCTCTCAGCAGCGCTTGGCTCTCCCTGAACCTTCTCCATCCGCTGCAGGGCCCCACCTTAGCCTGGCCTCTCTTCTACCTCCAGTTGCCCGCCCAGCCTCTCCCATTGGTGCCTCCTCAAATCCCTGGCATCTTGATATTTGTGCTGAATCTTGACTGCTTTGCTTTCATGTCCCTCCTTTGCCCTTTATCTGTCTTCTCTGAGCCACAGGAGGCCTGGTGCCCCTGCCAGCTGCCTTCCCCTGGGTATGGCCACTGGGAGGCGGTGAAGGGAGGTGGAGGTGGAGCCCTGGCATGACCTCTAGCAGCAGCTGCTGTGGGAGGACCCAGCCCCCAGGTTCTGCAACTCCACCCCCTCTCTGCTCCCAGGCGACAGGACAGCCTGTGGAAAATCTGATGGAATCTAAAAGAGGCTGTTAGAACTAATGACTTTAGCAAAGTTGCAGCATATAAAATCAAGATACAAAAATCAATTATTTAGTTACATACTAGCAATAAACAATCCTAAATTAAATTCAGTATCATTTAATGTCACATCAAATGTATTAGATATTTAGGGATGGATGAATCCGACAAAAGATGTGAAAGATCTGCACTCTGAAAACTGCAAAACCTACGGAAAGTAGATTGAAATTAATGGAGATTGATACCTTATTCACAGGCGGAGAACTCATTCCTCCCAACTGGCCCACAGATTCAAGCCAGGCCAAGTCAAAACCCAAGCAGGCCTTTGGTGTAGAGATTAATAAGCTGGTTCTAAGATCTATATGGAAATGCGAAGGACGCAGAGCAGGTAAAACAACTTTGAACAAAGTTGAAGGGTTCACTCTACCCAATTTCAACCATTATTGTAAAGCTACCATAATGAAGGCACTGTGTTCCTGGCATAAAACTGACAATCAGAATTGAGTCTAGAAATAGACCCACACATATTATAGACAATTTAATTTTTGACAAAGGTGCAAAGACAATCAGTGAAGAAAAGACAGGCATGTAACCCAGTGGTCCTATAAAAAAATCATGTTTTTATACATAACTTGCACCATATACAAAAATCAACCCCAAATGGATCAGAGTCTTTGGTGTATGACAATAAAACTTAGAGAAAAAAAGCATAAAAGACAATCTTTGTGACTTTTGATTAGGAACTAAAGTTCTTAGTTCTTGATCCATAAAAGAAAAAGTTAACCTTTGCTCTTTGAATGACACTATTAATAAAAAGACAAGCCAAAGTCTGAGAGAAAATATTGACCAGTCAGATCAGAGTAAAAGACTCTATCAGAATAAACGATTTGATAAGAAACAACCCAGTTTTAAAAATGGGCAAAAGATTTAGATACTTTACCAAAGAAGATACTTAGTGGCAAGCATGTGAAAAGATGTTCAACATCGTTAGTCATCAGGGAAAGTCACCTTAAAGCCACCGTGAGCTCCGCCCGCACCTAGCGGCACCTCTGCAGCAGGAAGACTGGCCTCCCAGGGGCTCAGGGGCACATGAGCAGCTGGAGCGCTCCTGCCCGGTGGCAGGCCTGAGCACTACAGCCACTTTGGACAACAGTTTAAACACACTGATTCTTAACAATTACCATACACTTATCATACGCTCCAGCCTTCTCACTCCAGGCATTTACCCAGGAGGAAGGCGGCATCTATTCACGCAAAGGCTGGGACGCAGGTGCCTACAGCAGACTGATTTGTCACAGCCAGAAGCTGGAACAGCTCCGCTGCCCCCGACAGGCATGCGTACGAGGGAGCCCTACTCAGCAGAGCAGGGGTGCTCTGTGGGTGCGTCACAGAATCAGTGAGGGCCAGGCAAAGGGCAGGGCACACTGATTCTAGAAAATGCAAGCTCATCGTCAGCGACGGGAAGAGGCCAGTGGTTACCTGGGCACAGGGCACCTAGCAGCAGACGTTCAGCATCAAATTGTACACATAATACGTGCACCTGTGGCACATCGACTGTCGCTCAATAAAGCTGTTATGAAAACAACGAAGTCCAGCCATGCCTGTCCCCTGCCCAGAGCCTCCCACTTCCCGATGAACACCCACAGCCTGCACCCTGCCAGCAGATCCCGCCCTCAGGGGCGCCCTCTCTGCTCTACTCTCGGCTCTGCTCGCGCAGCTCCCCACACGCTGGGTTCGTGTTCTCACGCACGCACCCGTTCAAAGCCACCAGGCGCGTTTCCACGTCAGGGACGTTTATGAGCTGTTCTCTGCCTGAAACATTTGTTACCCAAACATCTATGCAGCCAGGTCCTTCCTGAAGCTTTTGCTAAAATGTCGCCTTGGCCAGGAGACCCACCCTGACCACGTTATTTAAGATTAAGCAGCCGTGAGAAGCAGATTGGCACTGACAAATCGTCTCGGGGTCGTGAAGTGCAGCACATGGAACAGAGGCCATAACGTTGTAATAATTCTGCATGGTCAGGGGGGTCCTGGGCTGATAGGGGTGCTCACTTTGCAAAATGTCTGATCACGATGCTGTACGCCTGAAACTAATTTAGTATCGTGTGCCAGCTGTCACCGAAAAATAAAATTTTAAAAAGTAAAAAGACACACCCAACACATAATCACCACTCCCCGCATCGCCTTCCTTTATTTTATTTTTATAGCTCTCACCACTCTGTAATAAAATCGGTGGTTTACTCATTTATTATGTTTATGGCTTATTGTCCACACACACACACACACACACACACACACGTGTATATAAGCTCCATGAAGGCAGATAATTTTACTGTTTTTCCCTCTGATGCATCTCAAGGCCTAGCACAGTGGGCTCTCGATAAATATGTGTTTGATGAACAAATGAATGAACCACTAACACGTAGGCAGCACTCCCCGAGGACAGAGATAACACACACAAGTACAGCTCTCAACTCCAGCTCAGCGTGTGCTGGCGAACTTCTTTCACGTTCAGAAAGAGTTCCATAATTCTACCTGACTGTGTTTTGAGCAGTCATGTTTTCAATTAGGTAGAATGCCAAGAACATTCCAATGTGTGTGTGATATGGATGATTGGAGATACATTTTGCTAAAACCTCCCAAGTCAGATTTATAAATAAAGATCCCCTTCCCCCCCTTAGTGACCTTTCCTATAATACATTGAGCTGGAAAACAGTATTACTGATATCTCAAGAGTGAAGACTCACATTTTGCACTTGTTACCCAGAGACACTATGGTAGCCTGAGAAATTGAGTACAATAGGCCGTCTAGTTGCCCCAGTCAAATCTGGGCTCGCTCTAGTGACGTTTCATTTTCACACAGAGGAGCACACTTCCAGATCCAAGCCAGCTTGTGGGTAAGGAGTCTTTAAAGTGATTTTGTGACACAAAAAGTGTGATTTGCTCTTTTGATTTGCTGTTTCAAGTTCAGAACACCTACCGATTTCTGCACAAGAAGTGTCTACGGCAGTAGCTCTCAAAGTTTGAGCTCTTAGAAATGCAATTTCTCAGACCCTCCCAGACCTACAGGTTGGGAATTCTGGGGGTGGGGCCCAGGACTCCTCACCCTACAAGCCTTCTGAGGCGTTCTGATGTTCCCAAAGCAGAACCCAGACCACCGGTTCTGCACAGTCAGGAGGCTTGGAAACAAATTCACTTGTGATGCCATTTTTACTGCCTAGACTGAAATTAGGACCTGCAATAAATTGATGGGGTGTTCCTTACTTTTTACAGTTTTGTTCTTCCTTCAGCTTTCTTTATTTTATTTTATTAATATATTTTTATTGATTTCAGAGAGAAAGGGAGAGGGAGAGAGAGATAGAAACAAACATCAATGATGAGAGAGAATCATTGATCAGCTGCCTCCTCCTGACTTCTACTGGGGATTGAGCCTGCAACCTGGGCATGTGCCTTTGACTGGAGTCAAACCTGGGACCCTTCAGTCCACAGGCCAATGCTCTATCCACTGAGGCAAACTAGCTAGGGCTATTTTATTCTTTTTAACCAGACAACTTTTTAAGGAGGCACATTAGAATTTAGATAATAAACTACTTATTCATTTCCATTAATCAGCAAAGGCTCAAGTGTAGAGTGAATAAATGCACTTTTACATGTTAATAGAATTACTTCCTGGTAATAAAAATGAAATGGGAGTGCACACACCCATACACACACACACACACACACACACACACACACGTGTTATCTAATCTAATAAAAGACAAAAAGGGTAATTAACCGTACCTCTGCTATGCTTCCCATCAGCTAATCAGGGCAATATGCAAATTAACTGCCAAGAAAGATGGCGGTTACCCACCAACAAAGATGGCGGTTAATTTGCATACACACAATGATGGGAGGCGAAAGGGGAAAGACAGAAGAATGGTGATCAGCAACCTAGGCGGCAGGCAAGAGCTGGGGGGCGGGCAAAGGCCGCCTTTGCCCGCCCCCCAGCCAGTGATTGCCATCGGAAAGCCGGGCAGCAGGCCAGGCGGCACCCGGACACCCCAGCACCTGACATGCAAAGGTCGGGGACGAAATGACTTTCCCCAACCACATCTGCAAATATCCTGCGGAAGGCATCACTGAAGACTTCACAACTCCCTTACTTGGCAAGGAAGAAAACAGCTGGCAATGGAAACAATCCCTCACATCAAAGTTAAGGTCCCTCTGGTAAAAAAGAATATTTACAACGTAAGGCAAAAATAATAGGTTCTCATGACTTCCACTGAAGATTGAGCATATGAAGAGTCAAAATGAACATACAAATTAAAACAGACAGTGAACATTCAAATGACCCGAATCAACTGTCACTGTTTGTCCCAATAGCAGCAATGCTTATGTGATAATATAGTTTAACAAACATACAAAACAAGTCACATGATAAGAGCGGTTCAGCTTCTAAAGTAAATTGAATATGTCCTTTTAAAATTCTCATGTCCTTCCCTCTGACTATAATTCTTAATTTTCCAATCAGAAAATTACCCCAGGTGATCCAGTAACATGTAGAACTCCAGTAACTTAACTTATTTAAAACAAACAAACATCCCAACCATTTTTAAAATATTTAAATTGATATTTTAGGGTTAAAATTATAGAAGATATTTAGATCCAAATATATTTTCTGAATAGAAAATATTTCAGTTTTTTATTTAAAAAAAATAAACATAAAAAAATATATAAGTGATACATTTTCCCAAGGAACTCTGAATTAGCACCTTTTCCTCTAACTTTCTTCAAATTAAGAGAATCTATGGAGTTCCCTATACTGCACAAGTTTTAATGAAATAAAATAAGACTTTCTAAGAGCATCAAATACATGTTTTCTTATTTACAAACATATACACTCTTCTCTCTCTCTCTTTTTAAAATATATTCTTACTGATTCAGAGAGGAAGGGAGAGGGAGAGAGATAGAAACATCAATGATGAGAGAGAATCATTGATTGGCTGCCTCCTACATACCCCCGTACTGGGGATCAGGCCAAAACCTGGGCACGTGGCCTGACCTGGAATCAAACTGTGACTTCCTGGTTCATAGGTCGATGCTAAACCACTGAGTCACACTGGCCGGGCTCAATTCTTATTTATAAATTCATTCCAAGGACATATACAGCTTGAAAAGCTTTGGAAGCAGTTTCAAAAAAACACCTAGCTTTTAAGTAACAAGAAAACAGTTATTGAAGAAAGTTTAAATTAAAAGAAAAAAATTGTTTTAATTTATTCAAGAGTGGGAACATCCTCCATGAAAATGTGTGCCTTGACTGTGGATGGCTGGGTGGCCTTATCACAAGGAATTCAAATGCTTTTTACAATGACAAGAAAGAGAGTTCCATCTCATTTCTCTCCCAGGGTAGATGTCTGTCAATAGAACGTGGACATCAATAAAAGGAGGGGCTTGCACAATCAATCCAGAAAGTCAGCAATCTATGAATAATCCAGAACCGAGTATTTATCTCCTCTGCCACACACCCTCCCTCCCAGCCAGTGAGCAAGATAATTACTCTCAAGTCAACCTAAGTGTCCCCCAGTCACAGTGGCCCAATGCTGACATACAAAGCATACAAATAATTCTCACTCTGGCATAAAAGTGACAACTTTCTTGGAAGAAAAGCAGACACTGTAAATTTCTCAAAGTCTTCCTGAAACATTTTTTAAAGTAATTTTCACTTCTTCAGAAAAAATGCATACATGGCAAACCATCTGTAATAAAAGGCCCATTCTATAAAATTTTACCTGGTCCTACTCATATCTGCAATCATAATCATATTTACAGACAAATATATCTATATATATATATCTACTAATATATATATTTATTAATAAAAGAGTAATATGCTAATTAGACTGGGAGACCTTCCAGGATACCTTCAGGACATTTTTCTGGACAAAGCCATGGTGGCGGGGCCGAGGTAGAGGTGGTTAGAGGCCAAGAGGGGAGGGCAGTTGTGGGTGATTAGGCTGGTGGGGGGTGGGGCCATTGGGGGTAAGCAGACCAGCAGGGGGGCCAGTTGGGGGCAAGCAGGCCATCAGTGGTGGTCAGTTGGAGGTGATCAGGACAGCGGGGGGGGGGCAGTTTGGAGTGAGCAGGCCAGCAGGGGGACAGTTGGGGATGAGCAGGCCAGTGGGGAGGGAAGATAGGGGCAAGCAGGCCAGCGGGGGGGGGGGCAGTTTGGGGTGATCAGGCTGGCAGGGGGGCATTTGGGGGCAAGCAGGCCGGCGGTGGGGGGAGGGGCAGTTGGGGGCGAGCAGGCTGGCAGGCAGAATGGTTAGAGGCAATCAGGCAGGCAGGCAGGCAGGCAGGTGAGCGGTTAGGAGCCAGCAGTCCCAGATTATGAGAGGGATGTCTGACTGCTGGTTTAGGCCTGATCCCTGTAAACTGGCAGGACATTTTTCGAGGGGTCCCAAATAGGACAAGGTGCAGGCCAGGCTGAGGAACACACCCTCCCCCGTGCACGAATTTTGTGCACGGAGCCACTAGTTTATATATATAAAAGGCTAACTGACTGACCATCCATCTGTCCCACCAGCCAGCTGGTACATATGATGGGCACTGGCAATTTAAAAATAAATGTTGACTCGCATGTGTGATACATATAAAGCTCTCGCTGGCACCAATCACACCCGTGTGTTTCGATCTGTCATTGTTGATTGTGAATTTGTTTGTTTTTGTTGACATTCTGAAGCTGAAAGAAAGCGTAGTCAACAGAATATGTCTGAAGACCAACTATTGGCACAAAAGATTGTGATCTAACATAATCAAAGCTGAAGTATTAACAGGATCTTCGAAAAGAGAGATTGTTCTGATTCCAAGAATGGATATGTCCCCGTCTGACACTGGCCTCTCATTTAAATTAATTCAAAGACAGTTTCCCATGATGCCAACATTTGTGATGACTATTAATAATCACAAGGACAAATTCTAGACAGAGTAGGAATATTCCTACCTGAACCTGTTTTCTCACATGGTCAGTTATATGTTGCTTTCTATCAAGTTCGAAGAGCGTGTGACATTAAAGTTAAAGTTGTAAATACTTCATCACAGGGGAAATTAGTCAAGCACTCTGAAAGTGTTTTTACTCTTAATGTGGTATACAGGGAGCTATTAGAATAAGTTTAATCACTTTATCAGTCATTGTTTTTATCAATGTTGTTCTTTTTTTCCTTCAAATATATTTTTTATTGATTTATTACAGAGAGTAAGGGGGAGGGATAGAGAGCTAGAAACATCAATGAGAGAGAAACATCGATCAGCTGCCTCCTGCACACCCCCCACTGGAGATGTGCCCGCAGCCAACGTACATGCCCTTGACCAGAATCAAACCTGGGACCCTTTAGTCTGCAGGCTGATGCTCTATCCACTGAGCCAAACCAGTCAGGGCATCAATGTTGTTTTTATATCATGTTTTTGTTGTTGTTATATCATGTTGTTATTGTTTATTTATTAATAAATGTATATATTATTTTCATATACATTTTACTAATTTTCTTTCATCTCTGACACTTTTATTATAGAGAAATGACAAATAGCAATATTAAAATATTTCTTCTAATTAATTTCCTTTCAATGTGCACAAATCCATGCACCAGGCCACCAGTTATAATGTGGAAACCTGGCTGGTTTGCTTCAGTGGATAGAGCATCAGCCTGTGGACTGAAGGGTCCCGGTTCGATTCCGGTCAAGGGCACATGCCTGGGTTGTGGGCTCAATCCCCAGTGGGAGGCATGCAGGAGGCAACTGATCAATGACTCTCTCATCATTGATGTTTCTATCTCTCTCTCCTTCTCCCTTCCTCTCTGGAATCAATAAAAATATATTAAAAATATATATATATATATTTTTTAAATATATATATATGGGAAAGAAATCAGATGCAAAATAATACACTATAATTTTATTTATATAATGTTTAAAAGAGGCTGCGCCAACTATACACAGGTGGGAAAACTATGAAGAGAGTGGAGAGTAGCATTACTTGCAAGTCTGAACAGTGGTTCTCTGGTGGGAGGGAGGGCTGTGAGTGGGGAAGAGGGAGGGCAGGGCTTCGGGACTGTCCCAATGCTCTATTTGTTGACCTGGGTGCCAGCCATGTGGGTGTTTGCTTTATAAATATGTTTAACTGTGCATATAAGTTTTTACACATTTTGAATAGTTTTGTATAGTGGATTTTTAAGACTATAAGCATTGATTATTAGAGATACATCATAATCTTTTGTATGAATACACTACAATTTATTTAGCCAGTGTATTGCCAGTGGACATTTGGTTGTTTACAGATTTTATTATCTATATATATAAAAGCCTGAATGACGGTCCAACCGTTCAGCCAGCCAGCCAGTGTGTGTGTGTGTGTTATACATATAGTATATATCAGAAAATTCCATTGTTATGTATGGAAGATATTTTTATGGAATTATAAAGTATGGGAATGTGTGTGTATATATCTACCTCTCTATCTGTCTATCTATGGAATTTCCTGATATCAGTCAAGCTGTGGAGTTCCTCAGCCACACGACATGCTCACATTCAACTTGATTAGCTCTGTCACGTTGTCCCTAAGGAAGCTGTGTCCACTTGCATTCCCACCAGCAGTACACACTGACTCAGACGCAGGCAGGTCTGACTGATGGGTGCGACACGGAATTGAAACGTGGGTCTCATCCTTCCTCTTGGACATTGATGTTTCCACATTTTGCTCTTTATTATATTGAATATTTCTCTTTTCCTTTTTAAAGTTATTATTGTCAAGAAAGTGCTAAAAATATTTTCTTCCAATTCCTAACTTGTCTTTATAATCTGTTTTGTGTCTTTGGAGAAATGGAAGTTCTGATTTTTAATGGAGTTGCATTTGTCTATTATTTACTTCAGAGTGTATACTTTTGAGTCCTATCTATTAATGTTTTCCCATTTCAAATCCGTCAAAGCATTGTTTCTGGCATCCTCTAAGAGCTCTGCTTTTCGCATCGTGCCTTTAATCCCGCGGGGATATGAAGTTGGGCCAGGAACCACGACCATGGCTGCGTGGTCTGCCTCTTCCTTGCTGACCCACAGTGCAGCCGCTGTCCCTCTGTCCGCAGCACGCAGGACGTTCTCCCGGGCCGGTAGCTGTCTGTTCTCAGTCTTTCCGCTCCAGGCATTTGCGCCTGCTCTCCTTGCCCCTCTCCCAGTGCTTTTGATCATTCTTCCCGGTGCTTTCTCCTCTTCTCTTGGGGTGGAAATTCCTAGCAGTTCATTGTTAGTTCTTGTCTTTCTTATCTCTTCTCTCCATTTTTAGAAGATTTTGCTCAAAATTATTGCCCAAACCTTCTAATAAATCTATGAATAGCGCCATCTCATTTTTAATTTCTGAGAGCTCGTTTTATTCTCACTGGTCCAGTTTTATAGTGTCCTGTTAATGGCACAGATGCATCGTATTCTGAGAGCAGTATGTGCAGCACTTAGAGGTACCTGACAGGAAGAGATAAGGGGACCCAGCTGGGGAAACCTGGCAATTCAGGCAAGAAAACAGCGCAGCAGTGCTGGCCCATAAAAGTATATGGCGACCCAATGATGTCATGTTAGCTTTCGTAATAGGCACGTTTTAAAAAGTGGGGAAAAGCCCTAGCTGGTTTGACTCAGTGGATAGAGCATTGGACCATGGGCTGAAGGGTCCTGGGTTCGATTCCAATCAAGGGCATGTACCTTGGTTGGGCCCCGATTGGGCCCATGTGGGAGGCAACCAATTGATGCGTTTCTCTCACATCGATGCCCCCCACCCCCTTCTACTCTCTTAAAAAAAAATCAGTGGCCGAAACCAGTTTGGCTCAGTGGATGGAGCGTCGGCCTGCGGACTGAAGGGTCCCAGGTTTGATTCCGGTCAGGGGCATGTGCCTGGGTTGCGGGCACATCCCCGGTGGGGGATGTGCGGGAGGCGGCTGGTCGATGTTTCTCTCTCATCGATGTTTCTGACTCTCTATCTCTCTCCCTTCCTCTCTGTAAAAAATCAATAAAATATATTTTTAAAAAATCAATGGAAAAATATCCTTGGGTGAGGATTAGCAAAACTAAACAAAACAAAACAAAACAGAAAGAAGGAGGAGGAGGAGGAGGAGGAGGAGGAGGAGGAGGAGGAGGGGGAGGAGGAGGAGGAGAAGGGAAAGAAAAAAGAAAAGAAAAAAATGAGTTTGAAAAGAAAGGGGCCTTGATCTGGCTAATTTTAATAATGTATTTTGTTTAACGCAATATATCCAATAGATTATCATCTCAACATGTTGTCCACATGAAACCTTATGAATGAAATATTTCACTTTGTCAGGGTGCTCACCATCTGGTATGTGTTTACACTTGCGCACCTCTTTTTTATTTTTTTAATATATTTTTATTGATTTTTTTTTACAGAGAGGAAGGGAGAGGGATAGAGAGTTAGAAACATCGATGAGAGAGAAACATCGACCAGCCACCCCCCGCACACCTCCCACTGGGGATGTGCCCGCAACCAAGGTACATGCCCTTGACCGGAATCGAACCTGGGACCCTTCAGTCCGCAGTCCACTGAGCCAAACCGGTTTGGCCTTGTGCACGTCTTCATTCGGACTCCCCACATTTCCAGTGCTTAACAGCCATATGCAGCCAGGCAGCACCCGGAGCGCCAGGCTCACCCCAGCCGCCCTGTTCCCTCAGGGGCGTCCTCTCCAGCCGGCCGCCCGTCCTTCTGGAACGTGCCCCTGGATGGTGAGACCTGGCACGTTGCTCCGTCCCAGCAACCTGTGACGGCGGGCACGGGCCCCCTCTTCACTATCTCCCCTCTCAGACACCACCTGCATTCGCACCCATTTTCAAACTTAAAAAGTGCTAGATCTCGAACCCGAACCCAAGCCCGAGCCCCATCCACAGGGCCTGTTCTGTGACTGTCGTCCTGGGCTCCCCTTAGGACCCCAGCATTGCTGTACGGGTCTGGATACGACAGGCTGCTACCCGGCTCACGGCCTCTTAACCTCGCCAGAGTGCAGCCTGGGGGTGCCTGGAAGGCTGAAGGAGCTCATCGCTGTGGTGAGGACTGGACCCCAGAGGCAGACGCCCAGCTCCAACCACAAACGCTGCGTGGGCTGCGGGCCCCCAGCTCGGTGGCCAGCTCTGGTCGTGGCCAGCTCAGGAACCGCAGCGGGCTTGGGGCTGCGATGTCTGGGGCCGGGGCTCTGGGCCTTTGCACTCTACAGGTAAGGTGAGGCCCAGAGAAATGCAGTGAGGCCAGCAGGAGTGAAAGAGATGCCCCCCTACTCAGGGGCAGGGACCTGGAGCGAGACCCAGGGCGAGCAGGAAGTGCCGCCTGCCCCGGAGCCCTGAGGCCTGGGCAGGTGTAGCTGGTGAGTCAGCCCTGGGCCCCTGCTGCCCTCCCAGTGACTTACAGCTCAGACAATAGCCCGATTGTGACACTGCATTTGGCTGTGGCTTGGCTTCCAACCCAGGGACTGAGCCCAGGGACCTCTAGGGACAGAGAGAAGCAGCTATGAGAGAGGTCTTTGTGCAAATGTCTCCTGCAGGAAGGGGCCCTGGGCACAGAGAGCCTGGCTGTGGCCGAGGAAGCACAGTGTGGGTGTTGGAAAGTGATGAAAGGAAAGCTTATCAAACCCCGTGGAATCGCCTGCCTGTTAAGTGGGTTTGCAGACAGTGGGCCTTGGAAGTCTGAAGTCCCAGAGAGGTTAGTGAGGCCTCAGGGCACTGCAGTGATTTTTAACCAAGTGAACAATTTTAATTCATTTACCTTTTTCCTATTGTCATCACATGACTCTGTCCTCAGACAGACGGAAGCTCTCCGTTTCCTTGAGTAAGCGGGTGCCTCTTCATGCTGTGTCTAAATATGGCCTAGAGCAGGGGTGGGCAACCATTTTGTGAGTGCGTGCCAAAACCAGCAAAGTCTCTGACTCAAAATTCTTCTGCGTGCCAACCCTAATTTTTTGAGAACATGTTACTCCTACTTGATATCTCTTAAGGTGTATGTATGTGAAGAACCTTGAAGAAATAATGCAATTCATTCGAGCGACAAAAACACAGTATATGATGATGAAAAATACATTTATTTTTTAATGTATACATGTACACTGATAGTCCGACAGAAAACTTGATGACTCTGTTTGATATTATCAGTGGGACTTTTGCTGCTGCATCACTGATGACAGAGATTTTACATCGGGTTTATATTTCCTGACCTTCAGAGATATGCACGAGCTACTACTTTCATCCGTCAGGCTACTCCTATTATGAGACTTAACAAAATTCATCACTGAGAACAAAGATTCACAACTGTAAATGGAAGATTATAAGAGAGGGTTTCGCGTGCCAGCAAAAGTTACTGGCGTGCCATGTTTGACACGTGTGCCAGGGGTTGCCCACCCCTGGCCTAGAGGCGGCACACCCGCAGTCAAGAAGTGTGAGAAATGCTGAAAAGTGGGTTTAAACTTTTCTCCAAGGGACACTGAGCTACTGGCCCCACGAGAGCCAAGGTTCTGCCCTAACCTACCCTCAGCTTCTTATTGTTTCTCACAGCTCTGAGGGCTGGGAAGCCCCAGGACCCAGGTGCTGGCAGGCTCCGTGGTTGGCAAGGGCTCTCTTCCTGGCTCACGGTGGCTGTCCTCTCGTGCGGTCCTCGCGGTGGGCGGGAAAAGGGAGGTGGAGAGGTCTCTCTCATGAGGCACTAACCCCATTCACGAGGGCTCTGCTCTCCTGACCTTGTCACTACCCACAGGCCCCACCTTCTAAGGCCATCATGTTGGGGGCTAGGCTTCAGCATACGAATGTGGGGGACACACACCCACATGCTGTAGCAGACCCTGCGTTAATCTTCAAGGTCACAGAGACAAGTAAGACACCGCAGGAGAAGCTCAGGTCTGACGGGAGAGCAGGCATGAGGGCGGGGCTGTGGGAAGGCCACGAAGGAGAGGAGCACAGGTCCCCTGGGTCCTGTGGGGGTGGGGGGGGAGGGGCCAGAGCAAACGGAGGAGGGGGACTCCAGATCTGAGCCTTCAAGACAACCCAGAGTCAGGTGGTGGGGGGTGGCAACTGGGGGTGGAAAGGCAGAGGGAAGAGCAGGGCCAAAGGTAAGGAGGCAAGAGAGAGCACAGCAAGGCCAAGTGTCTGTAAGTGAAGGACTGGCCGCTGAGGAGGAGGGAGCTGAGAGGGGGGACCTGCCACTGGGAGATAAAGCTGACAGTGCTGGGCCCCCAGGGCTGTCTCCATCACCGCATGTCAAACCACCCCAAACAGTGGCCTAAAACCATCACAATCGTGTATTTTGCTCACGAATCTGCAGGTTGACAGATTCATGTTTGACCAGAGCTCATCAGGGAAGGCTCATCCCTGCTCCACGTGGGATCAGCGAGTGGCTGACTACAGGCAGGCGGGTCTGCCTCCAAGAACCAGGACTCCCGCACAGGGGCTGGTTGTCGGCCGGGAGTCCAGCCAGAGCTGAGACCCAGGATCCTCGACTCCTTTCCCCACGGGCCTCCCAGGGCCTGGCCGCCTCACAGCACCGTGGCTGTGCCAGGTGAGCACCTCAAGACAGAGAGCAGGTGGGAGCTGCTGTTATGGGTTCACTCAGCAAGATAGACCACCAACTCAGAATTTAAATTTAAGAGCCTTTATTAAGCTGGCCAGCTGACCACAGTCACAGCACCCTGCCGAAGCAGAGGCTGAACTGCAGCACAGATTACAGGAGTTACATTTTATTATTAAATTTTGTGGACACCCAGAGAAAAAGGTGTCTTTCAAATTCTGGGCCCCCCAATATGGAGGAAACTCTCTTTATTTATACTTTTTCCAGTCTTTTGTCTCCCAAATTTGGAATGAGACTTCCAGGCTTTCTGAGAAAGGCCTGCGTGCTGGGAAGGGGCCATGAGACCATATCTCAAGGCCTGGCCTGATGTCAGTACCTTCCTATCTATGTGTTTTAGGAACAGACAGCACAGCATGACCCGTCTGGCCGAAGCACCAGATATGCAGCCCAGTACATTCCCCACTGGTTTTATGTACATGAGTCAAATCATTGACTCTTTTGGGTCATTGTTGGGGAGGGACCCCTGAGGACTATAAGCATGATAGAATTAATGAGGGCCAGGAGTAATCTTCAGAGGGTCCGAAGAGTCCTGGACTTTTCTATTTTGCCTGTGCTGTCTTAAGCCGGGTGTGATGAAGCCACGTCAGGATCCCGTCAATCTTGACTGCCGTGGGGGTGGTCCTTTCAGTCCTTGGGTGGCAAATTTCTTTACCCGAACAGTGTCACCAGGTTGGAAGGGATGAACCGGATACAGGCAGATCATCTTGGACGTGCTTCTGGTCTGCTTTCTGGGTAGACGGTAAAGCCTGAAAGAACTTGAGTAAACTGGTGAGATGAGTAGTACAGGGTCTGAAAGAGTCACTAGAACCTGTAAAGGCCCCACTGGCTTTAGGGCAGCCTCCTGGGCTGCTTCGTCTGCAGCCTAGGTCCCTCTTGCTTCTGGGGAGTCCCCTTGTCTTACATACATAGAGGTGGAAAAACTTAGTTACATCTGGCAGTGCCAATTGGCCCATGACCTCACCTCCCAAACCATGTAGTGTCTCTTCTGCCTTGTCTTATTGGTCAGGATGGTCACAAAGGCCGCCCAGTTTCGAGGGGACCTGTTGAGGCTGATTGGCAAAGAGCAGAAGGGACAGCTACTAGTATGTTTGGAAACCGGTCTCCTGGATGCAGGGCTGTGTGGGACAGTGTGGGCTGAGGCTGGGGCAGGGAGAGCCGTCAGAACCCTTATCCCCCGAGGAAGGAGCGGAGTGGAGAGACGAAGACCTGTTCCAGAATCTCCTCGGTTCTGGGAGTCAGGAAGGGAGGCTCGGCAACGAGGGGGAGCAGCTGCCGCCACGCCCTGCCTTCTGGGGGCGCCGTCTCTGGGCTGGCGCTCGGTCCCCTGACCTCAGAGCCAGGCTCTGTGGAGGGAGCTGCCGGCCAGAGGCGGGAATGGGTGTGTGTGTTGTCCCCACAGGAGTCAGGGCTGGGGTCTCTTGGTCCTGAGGAAGCCTGGGGCTGCCTGTGTCGCAGATTGATAGTGACAGCAGGGAGACTCCCGCCCCTGCGCTGCCCACAGGGAGGGGAGCGGTCCCCCCCAGAGGCTGCTACTGAGGGGAGATTTCGCCCGAGAGACTAAGAAGGCCTGGCCCACGTTGGACGCATGGACACTCCTGGTGGTGACCGGGGCGGGAGCAGCAGCCTCACTGCCGTACGCCTGGCCACCCCTGCAGTTGAGGACCAAGAATATTCAAGATAACATTCAAGAAGGGTCACAGATACGTAGTGCTCTTCTAAAGAAAGTGCTTGTTTTCAGGTTCACCTTCAAATTGACCTTCAGTGGTCAGAGCCGAAAGGTGAGAAAGAACACAGTTACGCTTCATTGTGAAAGACGAGAATACTTCCCGGGGAGCCGACTGTCTCCTCTTGCCCAACAGTGATGGCGTGTGTGTCTCTTGCTCTTGGACCAGCACGCACCTTCCTCTCCTCCCACCTCAGAACACACCGTGCTCTCCCCTGGCGGGTGATACGTCACCTGTCACTCCCAGCAGCAATGAGGGAGGCGCCCAGCCCAGGCTCAGACCTGTGGCCTTCGCTCGGACCCCATGATCTTGGTGCTACAGCTCAGGTGGCCGCCAGCAGACTGCTACCTCCTGTGAGGCCTTTGGAGGTTCACAGGGAACCCCGAGACAACCACGCTCACAGAAGGCTAGTCCACCCAGCCCCGGAGGAGCCAGCATGGAAGTGGGCAGGCGAGGCTGCCACCTGCCTTTTCCCGATGTCAGGAGGATTAGTCTTCAGAACTCAAGCACCCCTTGCCACGGCACACCCCGTTTGAGAGATGGCCCGCCCCCGTGACCAGTTCAAAGGGGCTCTTCCTGTGTTGCTCCCACAGACGCGCTAAGCCCCAGTTTCGCTGCGGGTAATGTCAGTGATGCGCACAGGTGACCGAGGTTCCTTCCGGGTCAGATGTCCCAGGAGTGAGTGTCCGCACCTTCCAGGGGAAAGAGCAGTGGGTCTGACCACCGGTACGAGTACAAGCCTCCGAGGCACATTTTCTTTACGGGGAGGAATTGTCCAGGGCCATCCGGACGAATACAGTTTCTTGACTTTCCACTCTCAGTCCTCAGTGAGGTTTCTCCTCTCCGTGAACCCTGACTGTGCCCCTCAGATGTGCAATTCCTCCGTCCACTCCAGCCACAGCCACTGTTCCTCCACGGCGTTCACTTAACCTTTCAGTGCCATCTGGACCTCCCACGTCACCGATGCCAGATTTCTCGCTTTCTTCCGTTCCTCGCTACGTTCTCCTTTATTCTATGTGGATACCGTGGCTTTTAACTACACTAGGGGGCATTTTATCTCATGTCATTTGGTCTGGCAATTGGTAATTTAAGTAAGCAAACAAATGTTTAAAAATTTTTTAGAAAATAAGTTAAAGTTGAGAGTTCTAAAAAAAAAAGATGCATAAGCCTTTGGACATGCTATTTTAGCTGCCAACATCTAATGGGCATTAATTCACCGATCTTAATCTTTTGAGTTCGGCCCCTGCTTTTCCTTTGAGAACGGGTTGGCTGATTGGAATTCTTGCGTAAGCCTGCGATGAACCGAGTGGACACCAAATGATACTTGAGAAGCGACTTGAGTGCAATTATACTCTTAGGACACATGTAAGCTGGAATAAACAGGTGCTAGAACAGCTGTCAGCCCAGAACAAACAAAACCACCTCTTGTTACATAGAACGGTGGAGAGCAGGCTCAGGGCGTGCCTGCCGGAGGCCCAGTCAATAGTGCTCACCATCTGGGGGGTGGGGGTGGGGGTCCCCTGGTGCTTGGAAGGCCACTGCAGGGCACTTCCTCCTCCAACCCCACCCCCTCGGCCCTCCCAGGCTGCCCCTCTCAGCTGATGGCCTCAGCCCTGTTGTTGGAATGACCCCAGCACGGGACCACACCGGGAGGGATTCAGCGGGGTGCCAGACGTAGATTTAAGAGTAGCGGCCATGGCAGGAGGACAAACGTAGAAAGAATCCTGCATAGACGGCCCCTGTGCAGAGTAGGTGCATCCGACCACGTGGAAGCGGGTGCAGAGGTCCGGAGGGTGAGACTGCAATGGGTCCCTGGAGAAGGGGTGTGGGCTGGGGAGCACCCACCGGAAGGGGGCAGCGTGACCACAGGCAGCGCTCAGCCCCGCCTGCCTCTGCAAGAGCCCAAAGTCGGAGCTGGGACTCTGATCATCGAAATCCCGGCTGAGAAGGCAAACCTCGAAGCGCCTTGGGAAAGTCATGCAACACTATTGGGGTGACGATGATTTCTTTTGTAGATAAGTATCCTTAATCCCAGGAAGATTTGGAATTAAATATAGGATGTTTAAGAGAACTAAGCTATAACACCAATATTTTTTAGATAAGAATCCCTGTGCATAGTGGGCTTATAAGTGAACTTACAATATTTATGCGAAGTTGGTGTGTAAATTTAAAATGCCTAACTGGGTTGAGACTTTTGAATTTAGATTGTAATCTTACTAAATGCATAACAACACCAGAACCTTTGAAAGGGCTCAGGACTCAACATAGTTATAACTTTAATTTATTAGATTTCCAAGGATTACTTAAGTACTTGGAAAGGTTTGTTTGTTAATTAGATAACTTAAGTACTTAAATACGGAAATTGAATTAATCGACATATAAATGTAAATTAAAATTCTTAATGGCGGTTACTTAATCCACTTAAAGTGAAACTAGATATTAATCAAGCTAATTAAAAAGAAGTGCGAAATGCTGGGTTTAGAAATGGAATGAGCACATTGGTAAGCCAACCAGTGTACCTAGAGTAGCCGAATTCATGGAGACAAAGTGGGAGGGGAGAATGGGAGTTGTTTAGGGGACAGAGTTTCAGTTTTGTAAGATAAGATGATACTGAAGATGGATGTTGGTGATGGTAGCACAACCATGTGAATGTGCTTAATGCCACTTAACTGTACAATTAAAAAGGATCACGATAACTTTTATTGTGTGTGTTTTGCCACAATTTTTTTAAAAAGGTCACAGATCACATGTGGTGTCCACTTTGAGGGATTCTGCAGAAGTTCTGTGGTAGATTATTAGACAGAAGAAACCACAGCTCTACTGAATAGGACCCTGGCTCCTTTCAGAGGACCTGCGGTCTCTGCCAGGGGCGGGGCTAGGAGAGCCAGGCGTGCCCCTCCACCGCTGTGCTTGTGCGTGCGAACCGGGAACATCAAAGTGCTGCTGGGACCAAGCAGGTGCCCTTTATAGCCAACCTTTGGCCACGCCAATGCTTCCGTCTCAGCGTCTTACATTGCGATTACATTGCGATTTTATTCAAATCAACAAATATTCATTAAGCAGTTACTGGGTACAGGGAGCACGTCTTACAAACTCTGAGACAAGTTTCTAGGTTGTAACTTATGAAATTGCTAATGTTCCATATTTGACCTGGAAAAAAGGCAATCTCATATGATACAACCCAGAGTGGTTGATAGTCTGATGGGAGAGCAGGCACAGGTAGACACCAGAGAAGTCGGCCAGCAATGACCAGGCAGGTCCTGGTGCCAGAGCAGTGCTGCAGGTCCCAGGGAGGGGCCATGTGACAAGGGAGCTGGGCATGGGGCTGGGCACAGGGCTGGGCGGGCAGAGGAACAGAACTGCTGAAGGAGTGAGCTGATGCAGGAAGCCTGTGCCCATGGCGACAAGAGTTCTGATAAGATGTGGAGGAACTGGCGCGCGAAAGGAAGTCGGAGCGTGTTAGGGATCCAGTGCTCAGCTTTCGTCATCTCTGGTGGACAGGAGGGAGCTGAGGAGCCTTCCTTGCAAGTAACTGATGAGATGGAAGTGGAGGGAAGAGATGGTGGAGGGAAAAAATATTGTGAGGGCAGTGCAGTTAAAAGTCACCCTTTAGTTCTATTGCTGTATATGTTTTGCTCTTTTTGAATATATATATATATATGCACCTAAGTGACCGTCCAACCATCCAACCGGTAGCTATGACATGCAATGACCACCAGGGGCAGACATTCTGACCAGTAGCTATGATGCACACTGGCCACCAGGGGGCAGATGCTCAATGCAGGAGCTGCCAAGCTGCAGGGACTTGGCAGCTGTGGTTCTCGGGTGATGCACCCGGAACCAGAGAGGAGAAAGTCCGATTCTGGGGTGCATCACCTGAGAACCACCCTCTCACAATCCTAGAACCCCTCAAGGGAAATCAGAAAGCCAGTTTTGGCCCGACCCCCGCAGGCCAGGCCGAAGGACCCCACCGAAGCCCGAATCTGTGCACCAGGCCTCTAGTATGTTAATAAGTGAGATTAGCTTGTTATTTTTCTTCCCATTCTGTCTAAATCTTGTTTGGCATTAAACTTCTGCTAATCTCATTTTTAAAGAGTTACTATTTAGGCCCTCGCTGGTATGCTCAGTGGCTAGAGCATTGGCCTGTGCACCAAAGGGTCATGGGTTCAACTCCTGGTCAAGGTCACACACGTGGGCTCTGGGCTCACTCCCTGCCCCCTGTTGGGGCAACTGTGGGAGGCAACCAATCAATGTATCTCTCTCGCATCGACGCCTCTCTCTCTCTCTTTCCTGCCCTCGCTCCCTCTCTAAGAAAGCACTGGAGAAAATATCCTTGGGTGAGGACTAACAACAACAACATGACTCTTTAGTAGAACGAATGCAGTAAGCAAATAGACTAAGTTCCCGGTGGCTGCGAGAGGGAACGATGCATTGGGGATGGCGAAGACCGCACGCAGGATGAAGGTGGTGCAGGGCCGGGGGAGGTGTGGGGTGTGAGAAGGGTAGGAACCCGTGTGGGGGGAGGAGGACGAGGATGGGGTGTGGATGGGAGCAGCACTGGGCTGACTAAAGGCCACAAAGATAGAACTGGACCCAGGATTATGAAAGAAAAAAAAGTGATGCGTGAACCTCATCCAGCCAAGCAAACATTCTCCAAGGGCAACACAAGGGCGCTTTCAGACGTAAAAGGGCTCCGCGTGGGCACTCGTTTCTCTCAGGTGGGTTCACTCGGCGCTATTAAATACCTACCGAGTGCCTGCTATGCTGCACACACTGCTTGGGTTCTGTTTGGGTTATAGCAGTAACAAAACCAGTCCCCCGACCTTTGCAGAACTTAGAAGCCTGGCTGTGTGTGTGTGTGTGCACATGTGTGTGTGTGCACATGTGTGTGTGTGTGCACATGCGTGTGTGTGTCGGGGTGGGGGTACAGGTAGTTGATGATAAGCATAGGAAGTAAATTACCCAGGATGTTGGAAGCTGTGATAGGTGCTGTGGGATCAGCACAGTCAGGGGAGGCTGAACTGAGAAAGTTAAGAACGTTTGATGATCTTGATCAGGATTCTGTTCTGTGGTAACTGACTTCATTTTTGAATTTGGCGGTCATGTTCCTAATAGGCGTTTTTGATGAAAATATTAAACATGCCGAAACCGGTTTGGCTCAGTGGATAGAGCGTCGGCCTGTGGACTGAAGGGTCCCGGGTTCGATTCCGGTCAAGGACATGTACCTGGGTTGTGGGCACATCCCCAGTGGGGGATGTGCAGGAGGCAGCTGATCGATGTTTCTCTCTCATCGATGTTTCTAATTCTCTATCTCTCTCTCCCTTCCTCTCTGTAAAAAATCAATAAAATATATTAAAAAAAAAAAGAAAATATTAACCAAAGATAAAATTATCTTCTAAAACCACCAGAAACCAAGCAAAATCCACAGCAGAAACCTTTCTCCTTACAGAAAGCAATACTGCGTCTGAATGCCACCAGACTCCATGGAGCTCCAGGCTGAAATCGTTTGCATATGGTGTCTCTGTGTCCCGTGGTCCTGAGAGAGGATGTGGTCTGCAGACTCGGATTACTGGGCTTATTTAGAGTGTACTAATATATTTCCCCTTTTCATTAAGATCGTTTAAAAGCTGGAAAAGGCTCTCAGCATCAGTATGCTCGGCAGTTCACCTGATTTAAATGTCACATCACCCTGTGCAAGAAGTGCAGCTCTCACTGTTCCGAGGCCATTTCACTTCAGAACGCGGTGGAGGTCCGAGGCCGGCCAGGGCAGACCTGCAGGTCGACGGCTTCGATGGCCATGAAGGTAGGGCCTCGGCCTCTCTGTTCTCGCCCTCACCCATCAGTGGGAGCTCGAGTACAAGCTCTGGGCCTCTGGTTCCCAACTTTGCTGCATAACTTGGTCCCCACGCTGAAGAGCTGGCCCAATGCCCACCCCTGGGTGGAGGCCACGCCTTGTAGCAGCTGTCGAAGTTCCCTTTCATACCAGCTGGGCTCATCCGCCTCCAGTGACAACTTCCTGCCCAGCAACAGGACCCCGCAAGACGGACACGCCAAGTCCTCCCAGGCAGCTTGTGTGGCTGGTGGCTGCGACAGGCGACATCCAAATGGAGGTTAAGGCAAACGACTGTTTTAAAAATAGATCATTTCAGGCATCCAGTACCGGATATCTCTCTTTGCATGACCCGAAGAAAGGATCTGCTGTAGAAAATGTCAGTCACATGAGAGCATGCACAAGGCGGTGGTGGCAGGGGGTCCCCCCAAAAGTTAAGTAGCCCAGAGCGGCACCCCCAGCGCAGACCCCAAGCGCCCACAAGAGACTCTTCTGGGAGCAGTTAGCAGGCAGGTGTCGGCCCTGCACCTCTGCCAGCTGGAGGGCGAGCTGCGTGGAGGGCATTTGCTCGTGGCTGGAACTACAACGCCCCTGGGTCTGCATGAGCTGCTTCTTTAGGACAGCGGCTCCCTCACAGCTTTACCGCCTGCTGAGCAGAGGGTCTTACGCACTGAGTGCTTGCACCCCCCAAATTCGCATGTGGCAGTCTATTCCCAGTGTGATGGGATGAGTAGGCGGGCTTTGGGAGGTCACTCCAGAAGCCCCACAAATGGGACCAGTGCCCTGAGGAAGGCCGGGGGGCCGGCTGGCTCTCCCCACCAGGTTGGACCATGGAGGGCCCCACCCGAACCAGACTGTGCTGGCGCCCAGACCTCGCATTGCCAGGTGTAAGACGGGGAAAGGTTTTCTGGACGTTAGCGGCCTTATTCAACGTTCACACAATACTTAACACCAGTGCTGCCAGCTCAGGCTGAGAGACGCAAGGGCCTCCCGCCCAGGAGCAGGGAGGGGACCCGCCGCACCCTGAAGATGCTTCTCCAGAACTCACTTTAGGGTGTGACGTGCATCTCGCTCCCCAGGGAAGAACAGGAGGGGTGTGCGTTGTGAGGCCGGGTGACCGAGGGGTCACGCAGGTCGCCTGAGAGTCTCGGAGCAGCACCTCTTTAAACGCGGGAGAGCTGATGGCTGCACGGGGGTGGTTTGGCTCTGAGTCCCAAGGCCAGGAGCAGAGCCTCTGAAGGGACCTGGTCTGGCTGCCCCGCGGGAGCGGGAGGAGGAGGCACCGAGGAGTTCCCACCAAGGAGGAAACAGGTCCAGGAGGCTCCGGGCCACACGGGCGGCCTGGCTGCGTGGACGCCGGTGGGGTAGCACGTAAGGAAGTGCACCGAGTGCTCCCCCAGCGGATCCTCACAGCCGGGGAGGACGCAGAGGGGAGCAGCCCACCTACCTGTGAGCGAGCCGCCGGGGAAGCCAACACCTCTGCCTGAAGCCCCACGGCCGAGGGCAGCCGCCACTCCACGCGGGCTGTGGGCAGAGCGGCCATGTCGGGACGAGGGACGCTGCTCGCGGGACAGCAGCTGCCACCGGGCAAGGAGTGACTTAGTGTATCTCTGACACTGATCACACAGCGACAAATAAAGCCCAACATTGCTGGGTTCTCGTGAGAGAACGCCAAAACCCAACCTGTATTTATTGGCAAGTAATAAATTCTTTCAAACTTTCCTATCCTCTCAGTTCTGAACGTTGGTCTGAAGGAGTTACTGGTACAAAAGTAAATTATAAATCCGCAAGCACATAGAAACCAGACAAATTTGTCCTTTTACCAGGAATGCCTTTTCAGAAATGTGAGTTTCAGTGGGTGCAAAGATTCTAATTTAAGATTTCAGTTTGTGATGCACCTCGGAAGAAGAGATGGACAGCTCAGCGCGCTAGAAACATGGGAGAATGGCACTGCACGAGCGATGTGGGAGGGCTGGGGGTTCAGCACCGACTAGGGGGCTGTCCGTGAAAAATGAGGGTAGTGCATGGAAATGAGCCACCACACGATGAAGAAATGAATGACCTTGAACATCCCCCGCTGTCTGCAGAGGCCAGGGGCCGCAACGCCAGCCCCGCCCAGGGGCTCTCCGGGCGTGCAGGAGGGGACGGCAGTGGTGTCACCTGGGCACAGGCAGTCCACACTCCAAGTCAGGCGGGCCCTTGCCTGACACCTCCTGTCTCCACACCACCGACGCGTCACCTGGCCTCACTGCCCGCTCCATGGCCCACCTGCTGCCAGGCCATCCCGGGCGCTGCGTCCTTCATAGAAGACAACTCTGACCCACCCGGGGGCCGGAGGACTCGCACAGCAGCTTGGGGCAAGACTGAAAATAACTGTCAATCACAACAGTAAGCCTTCAAATTCCTGAAGCCAAAACACGCGTCTGTCCCGTGTCCCGCTCGCTTCTTCCTGAAGAGCTGTGTCCACTCAGCCTGTCCGTATCCTGGCACTTGCTCTCTAGAGCAGCGCTTTGCAACATTCCCCTCTCAGGCCACGTAAACTAGTCACTAAAACTCTGCAGCACGCCAAAAAATAGATCACATATTTTGCTAATCTGACCAAAAAATAGGTGTAATTTTGATTGATTTATGAAAAATAATAATAGTAATTACCCACCTTTTTTGTTCCAAAGTGACTTTTCAAAAAAAATCAAGTGCCTAACTTGTACATAAGGATTTCTGGTGCCAAGAATTAACCAAACAGGTGCGACCTTATTAATGCGATGTGACCGATAAGATGCAATTCTATGACATGACCTATACGTTTATGGTTCCAGCCAGGGCATTCACACTATTGTTGTCATTTTTTAACCTGACAATCTAGGGGAAAGAGGTCAGTCCTCTGACTAAATAGGCAGGCACTGCATGTCTTAAAAATTCCTGCGACACCCCGGTGCCCTCAGCACAGCGGTTGAGAACCGCTGGCCTAGAGGAATTCTAGCGTGAGGACAAAATGTGATGCCAACAGCGAGACCGGGAGGGAGGAGTCGGAGGAGTGGCTCCTTCCTGGAGATAGCAGTGAACCGGCGTGTTGTCTGAGTCCTCATCTGCCTCATTACTCTTCTATACTGTGTGGCCCCAACCAAGGGCACCAGACACCAAACTTCCAATTTATTATCAAATTTCTAATTTATGTCAACGGCAACGAAAAGGCACCACTGACTCTCAAGGGACAGGGATGACAGACCATGTGCAGATGCTCACGGGATGCCTCGTTTCTCCTGGACGCCCGAGGTGGCGGGAAGGGCGCGGACACCTCTGGGTTTGCAGCCCTGCCCACCATGTGCCAGCCACGTCCCTGGTGCAGTGACGTGGTGCCTTCCTTCCCCATCTGTAGAATGGGGGTGACGGCAGCACCCCCCGCCCGAGTGAGCGGAGTAAGCGAGTGCAGGGGGAAGCAGAGGTGGGGGCCCAGCTGATGACTGTGGTCTCTCTGGGAGTTTCAGGAGGTAACGTATTATCTCACTACAGAGAGATGAGGCAGAGAGAAGGAAACCCCGCTGTGACGACCGCGTGCGACTCCTCTCAGACTGCTCCCTTCAGGGCCCAGCAGATTCTGAGGAGCCTCCGGTCGCAGAGTCGGTTCCCCAGACACACACACAGCCTCGTTGTAATACTTTTTTATTACAATATCCAAAAAACTGAGTATGCAAGTTGAGGAGGTCTCAAGACCCCTTCTTTGACTGTAGGAATGTGCCATCTCAAGATAGTATATTTAAACTATAAAGAAGTTCAAATGTAAAGAAAAAAGAAAACAAACATTCTGTGTGTCTTTTCCTACCAATTACATATTCCTTTGTACACCCTGAAAAACCCTGTAAAGCAAATAATATATATATATAAAATATATATATGTATATATTGTGTGTGTGTAAAGTGTTGGTAGCTTCCCTTCCCAAAAGATCAGCTGTTTTCCTTAATCATCTGTTTTAGTGTCAACAAATGGCTACAGATACCTATCACTTTGAGAATTAAAACTGTGAACTTAAGCCAAAGGCAAGAGGAAAGCACTATGTGGATGGCACACCGGGGGATAGGTCACCAAACGTCTCTTTCCGAGCGGCCGTCCCTCCTGCAGACGGACCTTCCGGAAACGCTTTCTTATTGCAAGCACAGCCCCAAAGGCACTGGGCAGCTTCCTCGCTGCGGCCTCCCTGGTGGCTCCGGGATTGCTCCCCGCAGACGGGCCACTCCTGGAGAGCCGGGCGCCAGGGGAGGGCGAAGGGCTGAGCAGGGGCTGCTGGGGACCGGGACCTCCGCCTGCGCTGCCAGATCAGAGCCCGGCGCTCGCGAGGCCCCGGGAGCGCGCTGTGGGTCACTCCATCCCGGGCAGCTTCCCTGCCTCCCGCTGCACCGCGTCGTCTCATCGCGGTGCTGACGGCATGAACAGGTTGAACAGACTGAGGCTGTTTCCAACGGAGCAGAAATAAAGAGAACAAACCCGCCCCCTCCCTTCTCCACACTGGTCAGGAGGGGGGCCTGGGACACGGAGCGAGGGCCTGGGGTGGCCGACAGGAGGCAGGAACGGCCTGGACAGATCGGCCGGGCAGAGGAGCCACGTCTTCTCCTGGGGAAGTGAGGGCGGCACCGGGGCTGGAGGCGGCAGGGCCCGGCAGGCGTCACTGGAGTGCCCGCACGAGGTAGAGCTTCTCGCCGTGCTCGCTGGTGAAGATGGGGGCCTTTTTGTAGTGCTCCACCAGCTCGTCCATGGTGTGGAACCGCCGCTGCCCGATGCAGTAGACGCTGTCCACGAGCTGCACCTTGAAATGTTTGTTCTTCCCTGACGCTTTGAGAGACACGGAGAAGTCGCTGGGCTGGGGAGGAGAGAGACACGCGTTAGCCTGGCCGGGCCGGGAGGGGAGGGCTTCTCTCCCAGAGCCTCAGCTGCTGGGTGTGCCCAACCACCTGGGGATTACCGCCCAAATCTCACGTACCCAAACCCCACCCGCACACAGCGCAGCAGCCAGCTCCCTGCTCTGGCCTCTGACTACAGGAGCGAAAGGAACGGCACCTGCTGTTGGGAGGACCCAGCGGCCGTCCAAGGCTCGGGGGTCTGAAGAGGAGAAAGGTGAAATTTTGCTTCCCACAGTTTCGCTGCTGAATGTATTTCAGTTATTTCAAAACCGGAGCTTTGTTACGGAATGTACGGTGCCAGCTGCGGAGGGGACCCGCCTGACCTTTCATCTCCCAAGCTGCTTTTTATAAACTGGGAATTTTAAAAAGGGGCTTGTACACAGAGAGCAGCTAAAAGATTTTCTTCTCCTGGCTTCTACCACTATTAGACACAACCATCAAACATGTTCTAATCTGCCCCAGCTGGTTGAGGTCCGTGGTTAGAACATCGGCCCTCGCACCAAAGGGTCTTGGGTTCGATTCCCAGTCAAGGGCATGCCCCTGGGTTGCAGTTCAGTCCCTGGCCCCAGTTGGGACGTGTGCAGGAGGTAACCAATCCATGTTTCTCTCTCTGTCTCTCCCCCCTACCTTTCACTATCTCTAAAAATCAATGGGGAAAAAAAATCCTCGGGTGAGGATTAACAAAAACAACAACAAAAAAGCTCTAATTCTAAGCTATTTAAAAAGAAAAACTTTAAGAGCAGTGGAAAATTCTGGTTGCATTTTGAACACGGATCATAAAATCCCAGAGGGGCTGTACAATGGTTCAAGCACAGATTTTATTGAGAGATGTTTAAATTTGTGACATGTCAGCGCCACACTTATAATTGAATATATTTTAGAAAGACATCATTATTTGTATTAAAATTAGTCTTTTATCTCATTTATTGAAAAATATGCTCAAGATATTAAGAATGTTCTTTAGGGAAAAAATTATTGATTAGTTCAATAAAGAACAATTATTTATTGGGTACTAACTACATAGCCGACAGGCCGTGCCCTGGCATTGTGTACACGTGTGTGTACTGTGTGTATGTGCGTGTACTGGCGCTGTGTATGCGTGTGTGCCATGCACAGTATGTGTGCTGACTGTCCAGTAGGGAGACAGATAAATAAAAGTAAAAAGGCCGTAATGTGTCTAGTTGCAAACTGTGATGGGCTCTATGAAGAGGAAGGAGAGAACACCGAGGCAGGCCCGCTAATTTAAACACGAGTGTGGGGTCAGGAAAGGCTCCTGAGGAAACGGGGAGCCGCGCGGTGTGAGGGTGGGGTGCTGGGGGGTGTGGAACTGGGCACTGGGGAAGAGAGGGAGGGAAGGGCCAGCCTCTTCGGCGGCATCATGGACAGCATGGCAGAGGCAGAGGCCGAGGCGGAGGGATGCTGGCCTCCCTCAATGGCCTCAGAAGAAAACCCAGCTGCCCGCCCCTGCCCCCGCCCCCACCCGCATCACCTCGCCCTGCCCACAATGCGATCCAATCAATGAGAGAAAGCATGCGCCATCTCCAGCCCCATTTCCCCTCCTGTTCCTGTAGTTCTTTGAGCCCCTACCCCATCCTTGGTCAACCACTCCCGCAAGGCGCAGCTCCTGCAAGGCTGGGGACGCCTCCTCACTCCCAACAAGACAGGCTCTTCCCGGGCCTGCAGCGAGCGCACCTCAGGCCGTGGCAGGCCCAGCGCCACACCCACGCCCACCCCTTCATCGTGCCCCTCCCTGAATCTCTAGACCAGGTCTCAGCTCCCAGGCCTCACGGGTGCTGAGGGCACAGCCCAGCCCCTGCCTGGCCTCCACCACACGGCAGCGCTGCCAGCACCTGCCATGGTTTGTTAGGCTGAGTTTACAAACGTTTGATCAACAGTGTGAGAATCTTGCAGAGCAAGAGCTAACCCATATGAACAAGCGAATGACAACTCAAGGAAATGGGGTTTCAGAGAGCTCAGCCTGGGCCGGGCGCTGACACCCATCAGCCACGCCCGTTAACACAGGAGAATCAGTGACACTGTATTTACAGCTTGTGGCTCGCTCTGCCTGAGACAGACACAACGGGACAAGCCCTGGGGGTAGGCGGGGGATGGAGCTCAGGAGACAGGAAGGCTGGTCTCTGCTAGGCCGGACCTTATCTGCAGGGTCATGGCCATAGAAGGTGGGGGGCGCGGGGCAGCAGGGAGTGGGAGGAGAACGCAGGCCTTGAAAACTCTATTGCCAGTTCAGACTCTTAGGAATGAGTCATCAGGAACGCTGACGTCACAGATGACCCTGTCGACCAGCCCTTTCGACATAATATTCTAAAGCACAAAGGGGCGTTCTGAGCCATCATGCGAGCACAGTCCCCAAATCCTGATTATTTTCACAGGCTCAAACCACCAGCCGGGGGAAGCGCCTCGCTGTCCTCACACTGCCGTCCGAGCCGCTGTGTGGCTCTCGGAGCAGGACAGACGGCCCTCCCTGCGCCCAGGACAGGGCCCGCCTCACCCGCGTCGCGTCCCCAGCGTTCAGACTGGGAGCAGCGCTCACAGGGCGCGGCAGGCAGCATGTACAGCTGTGACGCTCCCCGGGCTCAGTGTTCCCACAACAATGTGCAGGTTCAAGCTCCTATTATTGTATAATACGCCCACTCTGAGCCAGAAGTTTCTGCCTTCTTAAAGCAAAATGGAGGGCAATCTCACTTCACAGTTTGGCACGAGCAGGCGCTGAGCTAGTTTCATTGATACTTTAATCCATTCACAGCCACGGCGGCACCGTTCCGAGTACGACGTGAGCGAGTCAGAGTGAGAATGTGTAGGCCTGACTGTACTTACCAAATGGTCTAGAGGTGGCTTTCTGGACAGGGAAGTTTGCTTTTAATTTAAGTTCCTTAGTTTTACACCGCGGGCTCTGCGTGCCTCTGCAGTGAAGGACAGAGAGCCGCCAGGTTCATGTCAGGCAAGCGTGCTGAACATGCAGGATTCTCAGTTCAGCCCTAGCAGACTCCCTGTCTCTGCACTCAAATGCCTGGCTCCACGTTTCCACCAAACAGCTCCACGTGGCCTGGCGACGAACACGCCTGGGAGCACTGTCAGCAGCACCTGCCAACTCCCCCCCCTCTCCCCCCGTCCCCCCCGTCCCCAGACCCAGGGAACCAGAGACTCTGGCTGGGCGAGGCCACCTGTGTTTTAACCTCCAGCAACCTCTGTTTTTTCTTTTTTTGTTAATCCTCACCTGAGGGTGTGTTTCCATTGATTTTTAGAGAGAGTGGAAGGGAGGGGGAGAGACAGAGAGAGAAACAACCCTATCACTGAGACAGACACAGTGATAGGGTTGCCTCTGGTACTTGCACGTATGGGGCGGGGATCGAGCCTGCAACCGAGGTACCTGCCCTTGACCAGAGCTGAACCAATGGCCCTTCAGTCCGTGAGGCGATGCTCTATCCACTGAGCCAAGCTGTCTAGGGCTCACCTGGTGTTACTGAGCCCTCCAGGGGCTGCTGACACAGCTGCAGAACAGAAATGAAATTGGGGCCAACCACCCCAGTGTTTCCCACAGTGGGAGCCGGAGGAAAGGTGTGAATGTCACTCATGGGCTCTGTACCCCCGAAGGAGGGCGTTCCATGGCCAACCTCCCTGCGGCTGCAGACGCATTTCTGATTCTCGGCCCTGCAGCACACTGCAGGGGGGGGTGCCTGCAGGGACAGCAAACACCGTGGGGGTGCCTGCGGGGACACCTGGACACTGTGAAGGTGCCTGCGGGGAAAGCAGACACTGCGGGGACAGCCGGACACTGGGGGGTGCCTGTGGGGACAGCAGACACTGCTGGAGAATGTTCCAGTCTCTTCCCTCCAAATTGAGCCGGTCCAGGACCTGACAAGCCACTCTGCTTCCAGGACAGAGCGCAAGGCGGGCCATTCTGAGAGGGCAGCTCCACAGCCTTGCCCGTGGCTGCCGTGGCCCCGCCGGGCCTGGCTTTCTGAAGCAGACTGGGGGCACCGGATGTTCTGGGCCCCGCGCAGTCACCTCCCGAGTGGTGGTGCACTGATATTAAGACGCAGGACTGTAAACTTACGCTTCTCAAAACACGTTCTTGCTTGAGTATCTGCTGAGAAAGGGTGCCAGCTCAGAATTCCTTCGCACAGGCTCTGGTTTCGGGGTGCCACTGATCTGAGGACACGGGCCCTACAGGGCAGCGACCATGGGCTGTCCCCCTGGGCACAGGCAGAAGACTGGCGAGTGCCCTCACCGAGGCCACCGTGCACGTGCTCCTGAGGGGAGCGGCCGGGACGGGGAGCTCCTTGGGCTGCTGGGACAGACGCAGGAGCTGCTGCTTGTCCAAGAGCTACATCCGCCAGAGCGTGGGCCCACGGAGGCGAGTGAAAGAAGAACCCCCACAGAACCTCAAACAGGCAGCACTGACACGCACTGCCCAGGGGCAGGCTCTGGCAGCACAGAAATGGTTACCGTAACATTAAAGGCGGCAGCTCTCAGTCGTGGGCGGTGGTGCCGCCAGGGGGCTGACGTGGGTGTGGCCACAGCTCCCGAGGACCAGGAGGAAACGTCCTGTTCTTGACCCTGACCTGGGCCCCGTCTCTTGACCTTCTTCACCTGCGTTAAACCAGTGCTTCCTAAATTGTTGTCCCCCATCACTGCAGTCTGCCGGAAGGCTACTTCGTTGTTGCTGTTTGTTTCAATGTGTTGTCCAGCTGTCCTGCTGTTTCGGCAGAAGTGTGAGCCCACGTTGCCAGGTGGGGAGTGGTCCCGTGACCCTGGACAGGCCGTGCCCGCCCACCCCCGGGTGTCTATAGCCCCAGGACTGAGAGGCAGCACGCTGGTTGCAACAGGCTCTGCAACAGGCTGCCTGGGCCACAGCCTGGCTCCTTAGTTTAATGCAGTGGTTCTCAACCTGTGGGTTGCGACCCCTTTGGTGGTCGAACAACCTTTTCACAGGGGTCGCCTAAGACCATCCTGCATATCAGATATTTACATGACGATTCATAACAGTAGCAACATTACAGTTATGAAGTAGCAACGAAAATAATTTTATGGTTGGGTCACAACATGAGGAACTGTATTTAAAGGGCCAGAAGGTTGAGAACCACTGGTTTAATGGCCCTGGGACCTGGTGCAAACTTCCCCTCAGTTGCCTGCTCCTGTCTTCACACTGCAGAACAGGTAACGTCTGACACTGGGACAGGCTGGGACGGTTTACAAATGTCAGGAGAACAACATCCTTCGGGAATATTAAGTTCCTTTTACAAGACTATAAAGACAGCAAACAGTATATCATCAACTTTTTAAAAGGTTTCTTTCCATTAAAATTTCTAGAAAACGGGGATTTTCCTAAACTAACTGGACAAGGTCTCCACCCTCTGCAGAAATGCGCCGTTTACCTCATTTGTGATCACGCGTCCTCAGCCCCCGTTTAGACCCGTCTCTCCTATTAGGCTCCAAGCTTCCCGAGGCTCATTCCTACCTCACTTTCATACATTCTTTTAAAAAAATCCTTACCCCAGCATTTTTTCCCATTGGTTTTTATTTTTAAAAGAGGGGGGAGAGGAGGGAAGTGGGAGGGGGGAGAGAGAGTGAGAAACATCGACGCGAGAGGGACACATGGATAACCAGCCAGCGCTCATTTCTGTATATGCTGGAGAAAAGCGGGGCCTGGCACACAGTAGGTGCACGCTAGGTGGTTGCTGAACTAACTGGCAAAGGAATGCCTGGGAGGCTGTCCATACCCGTTCCATGCGACCCTCGTATCTTTGAGGAAATGAACATTAGCAATAGGCTTTCTCTTTAAACAACAAGTGGGAGAGCAGGGTTTCTTGAACTTCAATGTTCACTCCCCTGTGGCCTCTCCTGTCAGAGCCCTGCTTTCTATCTGGGGTTCTGTGCTGTTTGTCTTTTGCTGTGTGACAAATCACCCCCAAACTCAGTGGCTTAAACAGCAGCATTGGTAAGTGCAGTTTCTGTGGCTCGGGACTTTGCCGTAAACCTTGAACTAGGCAGGGGTGGGCAAACTTTTTGACTCAAGGGCCACAATGGGTTCTTAAACTGGACTCAGAAGAAGGAGCTGCGGCCGTGTTTCCCGACGTTGCCATGTTAGCACTGCTGCTGCTGAAGGAGCGGAGGGGAGAGCAAGAGAACCCTCCGCTCTTTCGGCTCCACGGGCCGGATGGAACAGCCGAACGGGCCGGATCCGGCCCGCGGGCCGTAGTTTGCCCACGGCTGAACTAGAGCCTTCCAGCTCCTGATTTAACTCCACATCCCCACAGGGAGCAGCAGTGAAGACACCGGCTGAGGCTGCGGTCATCTGCGGGCTCCACTGGGGACAGAGGATCGGCGTCAGGCGTGGTCACGCCTGGCCCCTCTGTGGGGCTGCTTGCTTCTTGGCACATGGCAGCCCCCCGACCCCCCCAACCCCATACCAAGTGATCCAAGAGTGATGCCGCGCGCCGTTTGTGGCCCGTCCTGAGAGTCACCTGCCAAGACTCCACCGCCTCCAACCACGGCGGTGAGTCAGCAAGTCCAGCCCCTGCTGAAAGAGGCGAGCAGGGCCCCTGCTTTGAAGGACGGGCATCGAAGAAGTTGTGGACATCGTCTGAGCCATCACAGGTGCCACACTTGGCTCAAACTTTCCTTAGCTGGGCTAGAATCTAACTAGACTCAGTCCTGTGCCTTCTTTTCAGATTTGAAACATCCACTTTCTATTCCCCACTTCAATTCTAATCTTTGTGCTTCCTCTCATTGTCCAAGTTGTCCTTCTCCAAACACTACACTTCATCGGTATAACTTCTCTTTGCTGAATACTGTGCTAACTTTTCAAATATTCTAACATCAGATCACTTCCTGTTACTGTCTTCCCGCTGACTATTCCTCCTAGGAATGATTGCTATTCTCACAGGTTTTGAACCAGAGGTTCTGACGGATTATCAGTTGGTAAAGCCATTCATTCCACCCTTCTTCTTAGGAAGTCATTCTCCAAGTGGAATATGAAGACAGTTAATCGATAGAAAAACCAAGATTTTATTTATTATATTGTCATTATTTTTGCTTAGGTTTTAGGTCCTGTGTTTGAGTGTAATCCCTGTAAGTACAAGAGGCTGATTTCACTCCACATCCCCACATGGGAGCAGAGGAGGCGCGAATAAATGCACCTACTATGGACTCACAATTTGGCCATGTTTTCCACTATCCGTTTCTTACAGCTCACAGCTTTGAAGTTTCACCTCACGAGTGAATACTTCTAGAAAAGCAAACCATACTGAGAGCAGCAGGTAATCTCCTTCATTTCTCCTCCACCACCCAGAGAGCATACGTGTTACTACGCCTGTCCTCTAAGCACACGGCTGTGGAGAAGTCACAGGGGAGGCAGTCCTGCTTCTTAAACAACCTTACAACTTTCTATTTATCTTTTCCTTTAGAATCCGTGGGAAGATGAGAGAAATGCCCTTGGTGTGGCGCACCAAGCTGCCCAGGTGAACTCTGGACCCATTTCTGGCCCCGCTGCTCTTCGATCAGCAACTCACACACGTAGCGTTTAACACTCCCCTTGGCCAAGGCAGTGCCATCCTCTCCTTTCAGTTGGTAACCAGCTATTTTCCTGTACCTGTGACTTCTTTCAGGAAGGCACTCTTTTGTCCAGAGAAGTAGTTCAATTTTCGAACCAACGGGTTAGTGGCCAACGGTACTTCCCTGATCATCTTCTCTGCCCTCAGCTCAGAAAAGCCGCTTTGGAATTTCATCCCTGTTAGTCACCCTCTCTAGCTGTCCAATACTCCTTCCCTCATCAAAACAGACTCACAGTTTATACTTATGCCACTAGCTGCCAACTGATACTACTCTCTTTGCTTTCGGTTCAGATGATCTTTTCACCAACAGTTGCTGTTCTCCTGTAACCGCGTCTCTGAAATGTTTACTCCATAGGCTCACACCAACCCACACACAACATGATCAAGTGTGATCGGTCTCATTAGTGTCTGAAGTAAACTTCTTTGCACAAGGGAAGAAAAATCAACCATCGGCCGCAGAACAGCCTCCAAGTCCCACGGACCGTATCCTGAAACAATAGTGTTTACTGTCCATGTTCAAGTCAGCATGTGCGGGTGTTTGCCCCTCCCGACCTCCAAAATGTATTTCTTACATTTAAATACCTCAGAGGGCAGCGTTTTAGAATACTGTCCTTGCCGTTCTTTGTCTCTTCACCACATCATCCCTGCTTGGCTGATCAATAAATGATATTCAATTCCGAATGTGACCATATGCGCAGCGCTGTCCAAAGAGGCTTGACCGATGTCACCTGCCACGCTCAGTGGAGCGTCAGAGTCACCTGAGGGCTCGTGCAGGTGGAGGTTGTGGGTCTGGGTGGGGCCCGATAATCTCTATTTCTAGCAAGTTCTCTGGTGACGTGGCTGCTGCTGGTCTAAGAACCACACTTGGAGAATTAAGGCCACGGAGGCTGAAAACATTTTACATGGTGTTCTCCCCCTCGTTTGCGGAACGACCTTTGCTTGACTCTGCTCATTTCCAATGGCCGTGACAGTGGGACCTTCCAAAGGTGAAACATTGGTGAGAAGGCAGCGAGCAGGCCAGTGTGCACACAATTCCACGCTGTTACTACCCCTGCTTTCTGTGCTACAAGCCCCGTGGGCGGAACGCGAATGCATCACTCTCTGCTGCTCCTGCACGCTCCCGAGGCCAAGCTAAGGGTCACAGAAACACCCCAAACAAGCAAAAGGGGAAGCTGAGATGAAAAAATTACGTGCTGATGCAAATCAAAACCACAGCAACCGCTCCTCACCACACAGCACTCCCTTCTCCCGGCACGGACAGTCACACCCACCCCGGCCCCCCCTTATCCCTAGAAACCACCATCTGTTCCCCATCTTTATAACTTTCTCATTTCTACCATGTTAATAAATTGAAGCACACAGTAAAAATGACCACGTTATACCCTGGTTATTATTATTAGAAACAAAACAAAACTGGAAAGCAAAAACTGTTGGTGTGAATGTGAAGGGACTGGAGCCCTTGTGCACTGCTAGTGGGAATGGAAATGTCAGAGCTGCTGTGGGAAACAGATGAATTAAAAAAACTAAACAATGAATTAGCATCTGATCCAGCACCTCCACCCTGATCTACACCCAAAACCCTGCAGGCAGGGACTGAGCTGGCATTTGTACGCATGTTCAGAGCAGCGTTACACAGCAGAGCCAGAAGGTGGGAGCGACCCATGCCCATGGCAGAGTGCATGGGTACACAAAATGGGGTCTATACATCATGAAGGGATGCCATTCAGCCTCCAAAGGAAGAAACTCTGGCACGTGCTATAGCAGGAATGAACCTTGAGGACATTACACGAAATCAGGCTACACACAAAAGGATAAGTACTGTATGATCCCCCCATGAGGTACTTAGGGTAGTCAAACTCCTAGCGACAGAAAGCAAAAAGCTGCTAGGGGCTAGGGGAGGGAGAAATAGGGAGTTAGTATTTAATGGGTGTTGAGCTTCAATTAGGGAAGATGAAAAAGTTCTAGAGATGAATGGTAGGGATAGTTGTAGAACAATCTGAATGCACTCAATGCCACTAAACCTACACTTAAAAATGGTCAAAATGGTAAATTTTGTTATATATATTTTGCCACAATAAAAAACATTTAAAAAACATCTTTTTATGTGTTAGTCTAAAACAGTGGTTCTCAACCTTCCTATGACGCGACCCTTTAATACAGCTCCTTATGTTGTGGTGACCCCCAATTTCATTGTTACAAATTGAACATAATTAAAGCATAGTGATTCATCACAAAAACAATATGTAATTATATATGTGTTTTCCGATGGTTTTAGGCGACCCCTGTGCAAGGGTCGTTCGACCCCCAAAGGGGTTGTGACTCACAGGTTGAGAACCGCTGGTCTAAAAAGATGTGAAATTCTGGCGGCAACATAGGAATCATGATACAGAAACCCAAAGTATCAGGAGGGCGAAAACACCTGCTCTTCCTACCAAGGTACCACGGATGCTTAACTTCCTGCAAAGCTTCAGGCAGCGCCTCCTAGAGGGCACAGCGATGGCACCAAAGAACTCATGTTTTCCTGGCTCACCTGCCACACCTGAGGACGGGCTAACTGTTTTCCTGGGGGGCATGCGGCAGGTGGAGACAGGCTCAGACCCAGTTCCAGAACCAAAAAAGTTTGCTCCCCTCTGGGCGGGGTTCAGGCAACAATGACCCCTGAAGGTGGCATTCTTCCATGAACCACTAATTTTTTCTCGACCTTCCAAAAAGGCTACGATGGTCCTGCCTGGCTCTGGCTGATGTACCCACTGATTCTCTCAGGATCCTGGAATATTGGTTAGTGAGATACCTTAGAAACCATCTCTGCCAGCCATCTCCAGACCAAAGTGCAACCATTTCCTGCAGAATTCCTTCTACAAGTTACAAAGAAACTGTTTTCAAAGGACGCCTGGTAGAGACCCTGCCAGGGTACAGGTCCTCCATTTAGGAGATGCCTGCGTGCCTTCCAGGCGCCGGCCAACATGCCAGAATGTCTACCACGTGTCGGCCGGGGCTGAGCCTGGATGCTGCTCGGTTCCGGCCCCTCACTCCCCCTCCTCAAACCTAAAGGCTGGAGCTGCAGCCTCCTTCCCCAGCGAGAGACCCCCCACACCACAGCCCCCGGCGCCAGCCTGGGCAGCAGCTTCTCCCTCCCCTCTCTTCTACATGTGTGTGCGCTCGCACAAAACTGAACAGAAAGCGTAGTTCAAAGCAACCCTAACAATTTCTATAGTTTTCTCTCGTTGCCAGCTTGGAGTGATCACACGTTACTGGGAGCTAAGTCTAACTGTCGCCTCTGCTATAAGCCACAGGGAGGGCGGTCTCAACCGAGAAGCACTCAGGCACGTCTGCAGCCACAGTGAGAAAGAAACCAGGCGGAGTAAAATCAAACACAAGCAGCAAAGCAGGACTGGGTCTGCACCGGTGCGGCACCTGTCCACCATGGCGCCCTTCTTATAAGTCAAGGGCTAAAAACCTATTTGACCCAGTTTCTGAAAATTTCCACTACAGCCTTACATATCTGGGGGAAAACATTTCTCACAGGTACTAGCAATTGTACATGAGAGCAATGTAAATACTTAGTAAAGGGTATCTAGTGATCTAAGGAATTCTTATGAAAATATTTCTAGAGATAAATTACTTACTTTGGCATAAATATATATATGTTAGTTTGAAAGGTTGCTCATCAGTTGCCTGTGTTCCCTTCTGCCCACTTCTCTCCCCGTTGTGTTTACCGGCCTGACAGGAAGGGTGTCTGGACCCCCCGTGGCAGCAATAAGCTAGAGCTACCGCATCTGAGCCATGCGAGCTGGTGCACAGCACAGCCAGCAGGAAGCGGGCAGAGGCACCGGAGTCCCGCCCGTGCCACAGCTCAGGTGCTCACACCGAGGGCCACGGCTCGGGTGCTCACACCGAGGACCACGGCTCAGGTGCTCACATCGAGGGCAGGGGATCGGGTGCTCACACTGAGGACCGGGGATCGGGCGCTCACACCAAGGACCACGGATCGGGTGCTCACACCGAGGACCGGGTGCTCACACCAAGGACCGGGGATCGGGTGCTCACACCGAGGGCCGGGGATCGGGTGCTCACACCGAGGACAAGGGATCGGGTGCTCACACCGAGGGCCACGGATCGGGTGCTCACACCGAGGACCACGGATCGGGTGCTCACACCAAGGACCACGGATCGGGTGCTCACACCAAGGACCGGGGATCGGGTGCTCACACCGAGGGCCACGGCTCGGGTGCTCACACCGAGGGCCACGGCTCGGGTGCTCACACTGAGGACCGGGTGCTCACACCGAGGACTGGGGATCGGGTGCTCACACCGAGGGCCACGGCTCGGGTGCTCACACCGAGGGCCACGTCTCGGGTGCTCACCGAGGCTGTACGCATTCTGGATAGTTAATGTGAGAACACTTCTTAAAGTTCCATCAAGGTGCGAGGGACTGGATGGGGCAGCACGATGCGATACGCATTCTCCCTTCCGACGTGGTCTCTCATGGGTCACAGCCACAGTCAGAGGAGATTGCAGATGAGCACAGATGCTGTGTGGCCTGCGGTCAGGGAAGGCTTCCCAGAAGCAAAGGTGACTAGAGAGAGCCCTGAAGGGTGTGTGCGCTTTAGACTGGGGGAAGGCCGGGGAAGGGAGCTGTATTCTAGACTTTTCCAAGGGTCTGGAGGAAGAGGGAGCCGAGTCCAGAACCCGAGGGTAGGAACACAGGCGTGAGGAGGGAGAGGGCGATGACCGCTGAAACCTGGAGAGAGGCACGGTGCCAACAGAGAGGCTGCCAGCTACTGTGGGCGACGCAGTGGGGACCAGCCGGCCACCAGCGACTCCCCCAGCCTCGCCCGGACGCAGCCGCACAGCCGCCCTGCACCTGCCTTGTTGACGCGTCACGATCAGGCGAGTTTTTGGTAAGACTCTCTCTAGTCTGCTTTCCACATTATCTCCCTCCCCTCAAACCCATTCGGCATTGCAGGTATCCCCCACTTTCGGAAGTTCACGCCACCCCACTTCACTTGACGAAAGACCTACATCAGTACCTGTGTTGCTAACCAAAAAGTTCCGAAGAGAACTTTCCCTTTTACGAAGAAAAGCTAAAATAGTGCTCAGACGCTGTCCTGCCAGCGCAGTTACAGAGGCAGCATAAACCCCTGAGCAGCGCGAGGGGCCCCAGCCCTTCCAGCACCCGCAGCTCCTCAGCTCCAGCCCAGAGCTCTGACCCGTCTGCCAGCGCCTGGGCCTCATCTCCACGGGTTTTGTGCATCTTGGCAAGGTGGGTCCTGGGGTGTCAGAAAAGCCTCGGAGAGCTCGTAGGGTGTTTGGTAAGTGCAAAGATCATGATGAGCGAAGTAGACCAGTGTGTCCACTGAACCTGCCCGTGTCCACCAGTTCCCACAGAGAGAACGTGTGAGAGCTGCCAGCGAACCAGGGCCTTGGCCGGTGTATAATGTAGCAGGAAAAACCACCATCCCAGGCCCTTCAGAATAAGTGGTGGTTTTGAGGCTGAAATGCCAAGATGCACAGTGCCTCCCATGTCACTGACAGGCCAGCCGTCTCGCAGGCTGGGACCGACGTCACGGCAGCCTGTGACAGGGAGCTGCGGCCAGCACTGAGCGCTGGGGCCACGCCTCTCATGAAGCCGAGGTCCGCTCAGATATGTTTAATGTTAGAAATACTGTCAAGGTCTAGACACAAAACTTCCATTAGCTACTGAACTACAAGCCTGACAATTAAATAAAACAATTTTTATTTTTGCAACTGGAAAGGTGCTCCTAGGAACCTATACATTTTCTTAACAGTCACCCATTTTCAGGGAACAGCTAGCAATCACTGTGCCAACGAGGGTTTTCGGAAGCGTGTGAGCAAGTCCGGCAGAAAGACATTCCCCCGAGGCCCCCATCTCCTGAGCTACCGGGGCAGCACTCGCCCTCTTCTCCATCCTTCCTCATTCTTGTTGTTGTTGTTGTTAATCCTCACCTGAGGACATTTTTTCCACTGATTTTTGTTTTAGAGAGAGGGGAGGGAGGGAGAGAGAGAAATATTGATGGAAGAGAGACACATCAATTGGTTGTCCCCCTCACAGGCCCCGACAGACCTGGGGATGGAACCTGCAACCCAGGTATGTGCCCTTGGCCGGAAATCGAACCTGCTACCCTTCGGTATGCAGGCCAGTGCTCTAACCACTGAGCAACAGGCCACAGCCTCTTTCTCATTCTTGATCAGAAACACAAAGCAAATACATTTCGTTACCAAACTCTAAATAGCTTAAAAATAAACAGAAATGCTTTATGAGATGAATTTCACTCTCCAAAAGCTGACAGTTCTGCATAAAAGTCAACTCGACAATAGGGTTAATGATTTTCACCTTTAAGCATGTTTATAATCCTTAGAAATGTAGTATTCTGCAGAAATGGAGTTTAAATTACTGCTATTAATGTGTATAAAACCATTACGACTGCGTAATGGATACAAGCAGTTTTCAAAGGGTGGTCCCTAGATCCACAGCAGCTGGATCACCAGGGAATGTGCTGGAAAGGCAAGTTCTGGGCCCAGGTCTCCTGACTCAGGAACTGTGTGGGGGGAGCAGCCATCTCTACGGTGCCAAGTCCCAGGCTCCGGGACTTTACAGATTGAGCATCACGGACGTGGAGAGACAGTGATCAAACTGCCTGAAAACTGAGTTCTGGCTAAAATTAGGATTTCAAGCCCTGGCCGGTGATGGTCAGCGGTTAGAGCATCAGCCGCACACCGAGAGGTCTCAGGCTCAATTCCCAGTCAAGGGCATGTCTCTGGGTTGCAGGTTCGTACCTGGCCCTGGTCTTGGTGCATGCAGGAGGCAACCAATTGGTATTTCCTCTCTCTCTCCTTTCCCTTTATCCCCCTCCCTTTTACTCTATCTAAAAAAAGATCAATGGGAAAAAAAAATCCTGATGTGAGTATTAACCAAAAAAAAAAAAAAGAAATGAGGAATTCTATAAGAAGTGTACAGGGTGGGGGAAAAGTGGGTTTACAGTTGTTTGTATGGAAAACAATACAGTACAAGAATAAACTGTGTTTCGCGTAATCACAAACCTATTTTTACTTCATCCTGTAACTTGAAAGATACAGCAAGGAACTATGCTTTTGTTTTGTTCCTTCCTGATCAAATAATTTTAGTAGACCAAAAAAGAACAAGGGATGAAACAAAACTATTAGTGTGAATACCATGTGCATGAATTATCTTCGGCAAGATAGGCTTTCCCTATCCGAAACAATGTGTCGTATGACAGAAAGTCAGGCTCTGCGTACCACCAGTGGGGACACAAGTTGGGAGCTTCAATTCTTACCGAGGAAACAGCTTCCTACAGGACGGGCTGAGGCCTAAAGCGGGTCACCTGTGCAGACCCCATCCTCGCACCCTCTCACTTCCTGAGTCACCTTTTCAAAAAGGGAAGGTGTAGCAACTGAAAAAATAAAATTCGCAGCTCGCCAGCATTCCAGTTCTGGCTGCTCCTCACTGTAAGTGCCGCCGTGGAATAGGTGCGGACACACAAGCCAGCACTGATGATGGACAGGCAGAGGGCAGGGAGCGTTGCGAGTTTCCTAGATGTAATGGGTACGGATTAGCGGGTAGAAGTACGACTGTCAAATACGGAGAGTGGGAAACGGTATTATTTCACCTTTAGCTGCTCAGGATGCATGACAATTGCAGGTGAGAGAGGAGAGCAAAGGAGGGAGAGAGAGAAGGTGGAAGAAAGAACCTTAGGGACTGAGATTCGGAGAGGAAACGCCGGGGCAGGTCGCCTGGCTGGTTCGCGTGTTCACTGATGAACCGTGTCTCACAGATACCCGCGGAACAGCTGCACGTCACTGACACCGGAGGCCGCGGTGTGGCAATGTTCTTGTTTGTTTTCCCAAAATATGCACTTCTCCCCCCAAAAGCATGTATTTCCTTGGACTCAGAGTTGGGTATATTTTTATCTTTCAAAACTGAAATGTATTACATATTTTTAAATGCAAAATCCCGACAAGCAAGAGTCTAGCTTGCTGACACTGGAACCATCAGGCGGCCTGCAGAAAGGACGCATCTTGAAGATGCGCTCTAAGACAGCTGCTCAGCTTACCCAGGCCGGGCGTCCTGTGTGGTCTAGGAGGAAGGCGCCAGGCCCCAAGGCTGCAGAAAAGAAAAGGCCCGCAGGCGAAGATGCCTCCGAGCCCTGAGAAATGCTGAGGACGAACCCTGTCCGCCCTGCGCGGTGCGAGGTGCGAGGTGCGAGGTGCGAGGTGCGCGCTGGCCTCTGGCCAGGCCCTCAGCTGGCCTGGTGGAGACTGAGGGCAGGCTCCCCCCTGAGACAAGCAAGTGAGCAGGGAAACGGACCGGGGAGAGGACAGAGGATGCGGGACTCCAGCAAGAGGCAGAGGCAGCGGACGGAGGGACAGGAATAAGCAAAGGTTTGTCCACTTGTCCATCCGGGCAGTTCCACAAGCCGCAGGTGACAGGCCGTGAAGGAGAAAAGCAGCCGACTGGCCTGCTGCTGTCGGGACAAAGCAGCACGTGCCTCACAGCCTGGCAGCAGCCCTTCGGCACAGACTGGCGCACGACAGCAACACCCATGGGGCAGGCAGCCTGCACCCAATCGGGCCACACGGCATCTCCAGACCGGGGGGCCGTGGATGCAGAGCGGGGGCTGGCCCCACGAGGGGCTGTCTGCTCCCACAGCCCTAGAACTGGAGGCCCAGGCACACTATTCGCGGTGCAAGTTAGGACGGTGCACACGACCCGAAAGCCCCCCCAGAACGTTAAAATCAAATGTAAACAACGTTTCCATTATGGAGCAGTCAGCCTAGTCTGTGTTAACGTGAGACAAACAAGACATCGCATCGGCCAGTTCTCAGATGGACCCACACAAGGCAAGGGCCACGCAGCATCCACGGAAAGTAGCAGGCCCCCGAAGGCCAGCCACCTGCAGGCCGCTGTTCTCACTCCTCTTCCCGAGGACTCTCTTCCCCAAATCCCGACAGGAGCCACCACGAATGGGGCTGGTGTCCCCACACTGGGGGGCTGCTTCAGCCCGGCTCTAAGAAGTCTCTTCACACCCAGGTGTTCTAAGTCAAGATTACACTTTTTGACACTGAATTATTTACCCCTTAGGGGCTCTGGATCCATCGCTTTATATTGTAATTGCTTTTCCAGGGCTTCCTCTGAACTTCTGCTCAGAAGAGTTAAACGTGCTGCTGTGGGTCATTCTGCCTCAAACAGATCTAAGGGAGCTGAGCACAGAGCTTACGTCACAGGAGAACCACGCAATGTGATGTCCTGCCAGGGATGATGAACTCTGGCAGCTGGATAAGAAAAGCTCAGAGTTCAGACTTCAGATGCAGCTAGCGATCAGGCCGGCCTGCTTGCCCAAACACATCAGGGAGGCCGCTAACTCCACAAGCTGCCGACACCACCACTATGGGTTCTGCTGCCTCAGAAAGGAACACACCAAGGCTGCCTCGCGAGCCTCTGCAGGGGAAAAGCATTTCTGCGGCCTTAATTCCTCACGGATCAAGCACCCGAGTGTTGACTGTGCACTCACGGTGGCATCAACCTTTTCAGAGGACAATTACAGCACGTAGCACACACTTACTAGTTGTACCGTTTGCATTGAGAAAACTAAACAGAAGCCTGCCAGAACCAATGCAATGTAATCACAATGAACTCTAACCATAGAACTCTTATTTTTGTTTTTTGGGGGAACAGTGGTATCTAACTGTATGGAAGGTGTTCCTGCAAAGAGGCCTGCAAAACCAGCTGAGTATTTCCATAACACTCACACACGCGCATGCACACGCATGATCCTGGCCCAGTTCCTCCACAGAGGATCAGACACATCCCCCAAACACAGACCCCAAATTTGTCGACTGCTGGCACTGCCCCTGCTGCAGGCCAGGTGGCCGCAGACCCTGCGTCACACATACTCACTCATCTCGCCCTAGAATTGCCTTTTTTCCTTCCGGCCCTGTTCACAAATGCTTCCAAAGCTGCTCAGAGATGAACTCGGTGGCGATGTCTGTGGCAAAGGTGACCTCAGGATGATACGATGCACGTGGTTTACAAAGAAAACCCAACCAGCAAAGGCTGCGTCAGAAACCAGTGCCCGTCCGGCTGGGAGCAGCTGACATGTCTGGGACCCAGAGTGGAGACAGAGTTAACCACAGGGCAGACGAGGGTCGCTAACAATGGGAAACCAGAGAGAACATGATGCTTAGGTCCTCAGAACAGAAGGGGAAACTTGGTAAAGAGGACAAACAGCCTTCACGAAGCAAAAACTTTCTCACCCTTGTATCTGTGAGTGTGTCTCCCGGGAACAAGTGGCGATCGTGGAGTGAGGCCCTACACTCACCGCGGACTTGGGTGCACGGAGCCGCACCTCACACAGGGACCCTGACCAGTCCTACTCACCTGTCTTAGTAAGAGCCCCGGGATGCTCTTGCTAATTCTGGTCTGTTCACACAATCTACAAAGGAACGGTGCTCGGCTGCCACACTATGCGCTGTATACACATCGACACACATGCACACACACATTTACTGTTTCTCCTGGAACCTCCCGGCGCCGGGCAGACCTCACGCCCCAGGTCACTTACCGAGGACTCGCTGTCCCTGATGAGGAAGTCACCCTCGCGGCCCCGCTCGTTGAGGGCGCACTCGGCCTGGTGGCGGGTCACGTTCCCGTAGTACCACTCTCTGCCAGCGAAGCGCCCGCTGCCCGCGGGCCCCGGGTAGCTGACCTGCGGGACGTGAGACGGGGGCAGGACAGGCCCGTCGCTGAGGACCACCACATAGTTTTTGGGGACGAGGCCGACCTGCCCCCGGGCGTTTTTGCACTTCCACCACTCGGGGTCGTTCTCCGGCTTCTCGATCACCTCCATGGTCTCTCCCTTCTCGAAGTTGAGCTCCTCCTCGGTGACCGAGCTGAAGGGGTATAGCGTCTGGACCACGTGCAGAACCCGCGCTCCCTGGCCATTGCTCACGGGCGCGCCCCGCCGCAGGCTCGGGAAACTGGGGGACTCCGCGGCCGCCTCGTCCACCTCCTCCAGGACATAGTTGGAGGGGAACCAGCCAATCTGCCCGTTGTAGCTGCCACGCCACCAGCCATCGCTGCACTTCTCCATGACGGTGACACGTGACCCCTTCACCAGGGACAGCTCGTCCTCCCTCTCGGCCACGTAGGCGAACTTGACGAAGGCCGGGATGTTGAGGTCGTAGATGCGGTCGGCGCCCCCATTGGCAGGGTACTCTGCGTCCGTGCTGGGTGTTGGGGACGCATCCCTCGCGCTCGTCTTCCTCTTGGTCTTGCCCAGGCCTGTGGAGACACAACAGGGGCTCAGTGGGCACCGACGCCTGCAGCGGGCGCTGCTGGGCATCATGGGCACCCTGCTGCCACCTCCCTGCCCATAACACTCAGGGGGGAAGTCCGCCCCACCGGTGTGCCTCAGTGGCGGAACATGGACCCATGACCAGCTCACTAGTTGGACTCCCGGCCAGGGCACCTGCTCGGGTTGCAGCTGATCCCCAGTAGGGGGCACGCAGGAGACAGCCAATCTATGATTCTCTCTCATCAATGTTTCTCTCTCTCCCTCTCCCTTCCTCCCCGGAATCAATAAAATGTAAAGAAACAAAAACAAAAACAAAAAGGGAGGGGGGAATCCACCCTGGTTACAAACCAGGGTCACTGTCAGGAAAGTCACATGTTGATGGCTGCAATGAGCACTTGCCAAGACTACAAACCGAGAACTGCTAAAACTGACCTCTTTCCTTTACTCTTAAAAAATGCTAGGTAACAGCAGCCCCAAAGACAACAAAATAGTGGAAAGTTAGTTTCCTTTTGAAACAACTAGAGAATTCCTGTGCCACTCAGAAAAAGAAGGCATAAAGGCAGAGACAAGACGTCCTCGCAGCCTTGTGCTGGGCAGGAAGTTGGATGAATGAACTCACAAGACCGGTTCTAGGGAGGGTCAGGTCTCAGCAAGCAGAGCTTGCAACGGCCGAGCTGCTCCGCCGCCTCCCCTCATCCCTGCGCCCTCTCCGCCACTCCCGGCACCCGTGCCCTCCCAGGGCTGCCCCTGGCAGAAACCCGCACCCTTCTCCTTTCTTCTCATCTGGCAATTCTTTTCTTTCAAAACAAGGCTCATGTCCCAGAACAGGTTGTGATGAAGGCAGAATTTTTCTTATTGTGACTAAAATCCCACGAGTGGATCATAAAATCCATTTAGTGGGTTGTGACCAGCCTGTATGTATGTATTGCTTTTTTCTTAGGGGACTAGAATACAAAACCTAACAGTGCATCAAATACAGTATTGTTGCTTCCATTGTACATGTGAGTGAGTGAGGGTTGTAGTGTGAAACTGATTTTTTCCAGAGCAGGAGGAACTATTTGAAAAGCTGTAAGGCAAAAACGCTTCACCGTCCCCCCCCCCTGCTCCGCCCCCCCGCCACTACCCCCCGAGAATGCGTGGGATTCTGAGCCTTCTGGAGCTGGGAGCCTGGGGGAGGGCAGCACGGCCAGGGCTGAGGGCTGAGTGCCCCGGGGCCGGGGCCATGCTCCTCCGTCTTCCAGACAGAGGATGGCACACCCCCTCCACGGGAGTCACGTGCAGATTCTGAGGGTGTGGAAACTGCAGCCATTGCAGATTTTTATTTTGTTTTATTTTTCCAAATGACACTAAAGCACTTCACTGGGTAGCATGTACCGCTCTCTCCTTTTACTCCTTAAACTGGAGGAAAGACAGAAGGATCCCACGCACTGGCCGTGCTTCTGCTCCGGGCTGAGCAGCAGGACCAGGAGGAAGAGAACACCGCAGTGACCACCCACCATGCGGGCAGCTGGGCGCTGTCTTCCAGAGCGGCCCGCCTGGCCTAGGATTCTGCCGCCCGAGACACGTGCCCAGTTTGGCGTCACAGCGGAGCAAGGAGACCGAAAGGCACGCGGACGGCCGGTGAGGTGACGGCACACCGATGTGGAGTGGCTTTCAGGTGAACACATCAGTTCCTGGAGCTAACAGCGCCCACCGGTCCCCGTTGTGCCACGGCGAGCACACACGAGTGCGTGGGAAACGCAAGAGCAAGTAAGCCAGGGCATTACGCCAAGTTAAAAAGTGATTTCTCCTGAGTTAACTCGCTCACATCAAAACGTGAGCGTCCAAATCTTACAACGGGTCCTTTATGTGATTTCCACCTTGGGGGGTTCACCCAGGCCCGAGAGCGTGGTGACCCCCAACTCCCCGACCCCAGGCAGCGGTCCACGGGGAACTTCCCTCAAAGACTCAACCCTACGAACCTCAGAAAGTGCCCCCGACCCTGAAGCCGAAACCACCGGGCAGAGTCCAGTTTCTGGTAACAAACATTTCAAGAAATCACATGTAAACGTAACTTTTTAATGGACCTTTGCAAACTTATAACAAAAGGCACATGAAAAAAATACTATGGAAGATCAAGCGTTAGCATATCCGCCAGGACATAAAGGCGTCACAGTCACAGAGCAGACACAGAGCTCAGCTAACACGCTGCTGAAGACACGTGAGCGATGTGTGATGAACATGCTACCTTGTCTGCTGGCCGCCCTTCGGTTCTGGGAGAGCGAGATAAATGAGGCAGGCCCCCTCTCCGCCCATGTGGAGTTTTATTTTCTCCACCAAGACTGGAACGTTCCACGTAGCAGCCAGACCATGGAAAACAGCCCTGTTTTGCTCTAACGTGATCTAAGGGTCCCTGAGACCACGCTGGGTGGGCCTGGGGGCGGTTACAGCAGTGACCGAGCACACAGCCTGGGGAATCCAAGCTGTGTGCTCTGGGGCAAGGGACTGCATCTGTGTCTTAGTTTCCTGACCCATCAATGTGGGCAATGATGGCACTGGGCCAGCTGCTGCGGCTGCCACAACCAAACCAGACCGGGGCTGGGCAACAGAAACTGACTTCCTCACACCTCTGAGGGCCAGAAGGAGAAGATGAGGGCTGGTTCCCTCTGAGGCCTCACTCCTGGGCTTGAGATGGCTGCCCTCTGTGTCTTCACATGGCCTTCCTTGCATGTGTGCGTGTGCGTGTGCGCATGTGCATGCATATGTGTGTTTTCTGATTTCCTCTTCTTACCAGGTGCGTGCATGTACATGCGTGTGTGTGGTTTCTGATTTCCTCTTCTTCCCAGGTGTGTATGTGTGTGCGTGTGTGTGTTTTCTGATTTCCTCTTCTCACCAGGGCACCAGTCGCATTGGATCAGGACCTACCACAAAAACCTCATTTTAACTTAATTACCTCTTCAGAGCCCTGCCCCAAATAGTCATAGCCGACTTCCTGGGGATGAGGATGCTGACGTGCAGATTTTCGGGGATGTAACAGCCGACATCAGGTACCTGGATTTGGATTATATGCACCAAGCACGGAAGCGCTCTAGGAACGATAAAAAGCGTGCCTCTTATTAACTGAGCTGGGCTTTGCCTTTTTCTCAGAGCTGTATATTACCAGAAGAGGACTGCAGTCCTTTCTGAGTGCCCGTGGCCGTGGCCCACCTGTGCCGAGAGCCACCAAAATAGAACGTGTGCCTGTCAGGGGTTTGGGACCTGGGAACCCTCGTTCCACGGGGCAGTGTCATGTGTAGCTGCTGCTGCAGTGACATTCAAGAGACAGGTGTCGGCACAGGGAGGAAGCCGACCTACTGACACCCACACGACCCAAACCCTCACAACACTCCTGTGCCAAGTGGGCCTCCCCCAATTTCTGCAGATGGAGAAAGGTGCGAAAGGGGGTCTGGGAACTGGTCCAACACACACAGCAGTGGGGGCCCAGACCGGCTCCCAATAGAAACGGCCAAGCACACAGCAGTGGGGGCTCAGACCGGCTCCCAATAGAAACGGCCAAGCACACAGCTCGGTCAGAGGCTGATGTGCAGCAGGCTCTACGGGCAATGAACGCGGGATGGACTCTGAATTGAGGCGCCGAGAGTCCACTCTGACAACGCCCCTGGCCCTCCCAAATAGCAAGACACCCTCCCTCTGATTCTCGGCCGTGAAAATGGCCTGGTGCCTCCAGGTGGAAGTGGGGCTGGGGTTGAGGGAATCACGAGGAACCATGAAGCCATGTGACCATCGCCATGTCTCAATGTGGAACAGGCCACACGCGTGTGAGCAGGGGCAGCAGTGCTGCTGTGTGTCCGAGGAGGAGAGGACACACGTGTGCCCATCAGCCTGAGCCCCAGATGACCCCACCATGTCTGGGCTCCAAGCAGCATCTCTGATTTGAAGGAAAATCTGTTCCCTTTCAGGGCAGCCCGCTGTCCCCACTCCCATGTGTGTATTTCCACTACACATCTTCTCCGTGTCTTTTCCTTTAACGGAAGTCACACCACTTCAAATTTTAAGAAAAATGACTGGAATTCCAATGTGTCTTTTACAAGGACCAGGTGAATATTTTTCTCTTAAACTTTTATGTATTTTCCCAAAAGGAGAGGCAAATCCTCACACAAACTTTGCAGAGCCTCAGGCCCCTTTATCACTGTCAGTGAACAGGAGTAACCAAACGCGGCCGCCCAGAAGCCCTCAATGAGCAGCTTGTGCTCACGCCCTCTGCACAGACTTCGGAAGGACATACTTTCCAGCGCTCCCCCTTGGGGCCTGCCCCCTTGGCCCACCCATGACTTCCTGCGCACCTGGGCCGTGCAGGGAAGAACTCCCAGGAGTGAAGGACTCCCAGGAGTGGGCCCGCATGGCCTGGCCGCACCCTTCCCCCACCCTCTCCGCTCTCTCAGGCCCGGGAGCCCAACCCACGCAGGGCCCAGGCGGCTCCAGCCGAGCACACGCAGTGGCGCACAGACCCGCGCTGGCCTTCCTGAGCATGGGGAGCAGTAGCGGGCTTCAGCAAGACTTGGGGCTTCAAATGACATGCTTTTCTCTTTAGTCCTAGAGTTTATCATAAATCCACCTGCACAGGGAGCTACTGCTGCAGGGGCGTCGGGCAGGTCATTTCATGAGTGAGGACATCTAGAATGCGAGCATCCACAGGCCTTCCTGCCTGCCGCCTGCCGCCCTGGCGACGGCGCCCCGCTCTCTGCAGAGCGATGCTCTCCTCCGCAGCTTCTCAGTATGCATAAACTCACCAGCTTTGCACGAAGAAAGAACAAAGAAGGAATGGAAACCACGTTTAAAAAGAGAAGTAAGACACTGTCTCATGTGGCTGAGCTCAGGAGTGACCAGGATTTTAGCTTCTACACTGGTTAGGCTCTGCAAACATTCCCGTTCCCTCGAATCCACTATCATGAAATTGTGGCATTTAAGATCTAGAAGAAATCTTATACTGCTCAGCTGCTTCAGGCTGCTGCTGTGGGGAGTGGCCTGGGGTCCTGTGTGTGCTGCCCGAGACCGGTGGGCAGAAGACCCCAAACCCCCTTACCCAACATGCCCCCAGCAGCTCCAATGCCAGGCGTGCTGGCCAGGAGGTGCCGGGCAGTGGGCTCCACAGAGGAGTGGGCGAAGGTCTCTGAGAGGCCAGGTCCCAGCCCCCAGGCCAGTCGCAGCCAGGCTGGGCAGCAAGGGCGCGACCTGAGGATGGGCTGCCTGCACTAGGCTTGCGGCCCAGGAGGACATAATAAGCTCTGTGATGGAGCTCCCTCCATCACTGTCACATTAGAGACCAGCCACAATGTGTGCAATGAACTTTATTTGCAAATAATAATAATAATAAAAAATAATGTTTGCACCAACAGGAATGCTACTTCTTACTCTGTGAGCAATAATAATTTTAAATGACTAGTAGCTGAGTTGGATTTAACACTACAGGCATACCTCCTTTTATCCTGCTGTGCTTTACTGCACTTCAGAGAGGTTGCATTTTTTACAAACTGAAGGCAAGACCCTAAAAGACGCAGACTACTCACGTTATTGCATCGCTCGTTTTATTGCAGTGGTCTGGAACCAGCCCGCAACATCTCCGAGGCATGTCTGTGTGGCAGCCAACTACTGAATCTCTGACCCCGAGTTACCTTTTCACTGGCAACAATAAGCAGCTTTAACTCCTCTATAATAGAAGGCTAATATGCAAATTGTCCCCTTGGCTGGGAGTTCGACCAGGGGGTGGGGCCGGCTGGTCAACCACCTGCAGCCCCCTCCCCTTGGCCAGCCCCACCCCCGATTGGCCCCCAACCCTGATCAGCGGCGGGGCCGGCTCGCCAACTGCCCACGGCCTCTCCCCCTGGCCGACCTGATCGGCCCCAATTAGGGCGGGCTGGCTGGACCCCACCCATGCATGAATTCGTGCACCAGGCCTCTAGTTCCTGAATAAAATTACATGCATGAAAGACTGAGTTCTAACAAAAGTTTGACTGTGTTATCCATGTTAATGGTAGTGATGATTTTAAAGTCAAAATCTCTCATGTACTCCTTTTAAGACCAAGGAATGGTAAACAGACGACTTTAAAATATGCTGTCACCTTCCAGCATAGTTCTGCAGGTTTAAGATAAAGTCAGACAAGTTTGATTATTCAGAAATATACTCAAGCCAACTCCCTTAGACATAATGTGCTGTGCGCGAAAAGGGAGCCATGTGTTAACCCTGGCCGGCTCAGAGGAGGCCTGTGTGGCAGCCTGACAGACTCAGAGACCGAAAGTAACACATGGGATGGTGTGAAGTTAAAACTTCCTAACTAAAGGCAGACATGGTGGGTAGTCATGTCTGCCAACCGTAGTCCCCTGACAAAGGTCAGTCTTTACCGTGACTGAGCCTGCTCATTGTCCTTTTGCATCTCAGATAACATTCCTTTGGAATGTCGGTCACCCCTCTGTCCAGACCCCTCAGGACACACCCACAGAGCAGGAGACTACTGAACCCCTATTGCTATTTTGTCCCGAGTACAATCTGTGTGTGAAATAAATGTTAACTATCCTGTACCCACCAATGTACAAGGATGTGTCTCTCTGTTTTACTCTTTATCCAATCCCAGAAGTTTCCCTGCTTTGCTTTCCCCCGCTCCCTTAATCTACCATTGGTTGATTGCATGTAACCCCCTTACACCTCCGTCTTTGACTCTAATCCTATATAATAAAAAGCTAACATGCTAATTAGACCGAACAGCAGAATAACCGTCCGGACGACCTGCCAAATGAAGCCGGGGATGCGAGGGGCAAGCCCCTTGCACGAATTTCGTGCATCGGGCCTCTCGTGTATAAAATAAGCTGCAAAACTGCCTTCTCAGGAGCATTTTCTCAATCCGTTAAGATTTTGCTTTCCAACAATTGCTATCAATTTGGCTCAAATTAACTCATAAAAACTCTCTACCATAGACAGCATCCAAGTTTTAGGAGCTCTAGGCGAAGACATTTTATTTTCGTTGCTAATCAGATCTGTAACATGAACCACCTTTAACCAGAAAGCTTTCTTGTACTTGAAATGCCATTTATACTAAGTAAAGAATAGAGGTTATTGATTTGTGGGGCTTCCACCACGTGAGTTAGGGCCTATTATTAAAGTCAACCAAAAATTACAAAAGGCTTTTGTTATTAAATCCTAAGAAGATCTGACAAGATTTGATTAAGGTACCAAGTAACTGAAATAAGTTTTCATATCAGAGTTAGGATAATGTTTGGCTTCTAATAGCTTTTCATATGATCATATGTGCATATAATTTATATTTAGTAAAAACTAGATATGCTGGTAAGATTCAGAGAACATCCAGTTCTAACATTTATGATAAAAATATTTCAACATATAAGGAGGAAAACCTCAAGTTTACTAAACTTAAGATTTTTTAAAGGATGACCATTTAAGATCAGTGCATTCAGCTTCACTGGCTGTTAGGGAAATGCAAATCACAACTACAATGAGACACTCTCACACCTGTTAGAGTGGCCACTCTCAACAAGACAAGTACTAACTGTCAGAGAGGGAACCCTCACTCACTGCTGGTGGGAATGTAAACTATGGAAGGCAATTCGGCGATTCCTCAAAAAATTAAGAACAGAGTTACCATAGGACCCAGCAATCCCACTCGTGGGTATATACCTGAAAACCTCGAAATCATGTTTTCAAAATTATACATACACCACTATGTTCATTGCAGCACTACTCATGGTGGCCAAGACATGGATACAGAAGATGTGGTATCTACTGGTATACACAATGGAATACTATTTAGCCGTAAGAAAGGATGAAATATTGCCATTTGTGACAACATGGATGGACCTCGAGAACATTATGCTAAGTGAAATAAGTCAGGCAGAAAAAGTCAAGAACCATATGATTTCACTCATATGTGGGATATAAAACTGAAACTTGTGGACACAAACAGCAGTGAGGGGTTGCCAGAGGGAAGGCAGTAGAAGGTGGGGGGTGGAGTAAGCTAGACGTATGGTGACAGAGGATAATTTGACTTTGGATGGTGGGCACACAGTGCAATATACAGATCTTGTAACCTAGAAATCTATACTTGAAACCTAAATGATCCTATTAACCAAGTCACCCTAATACATTTAATTAAAAAAATATCAGCCCAGCGTTCTCTGCTGTTGTTTTATCTGCTCAGCAGCCTTCTCTTCTTCACCAAACTCCTGTCCCGTGGCTTCTGCAGGGCTCCACCCACGCGGCCACGGGGGAGGCTGGGCTCCTCAGGACCAGTGCGCAGTGGGGGGCACCGTCCTGGGTGCCCACAGTGTGGAGCATGAAGGAGAGGGCAGGCATGAGGCCCAGAGAGGAAAAGACAGAACCTAGATGACATGCGTTGAGTCCCTCAGTCCCACCATGCTTCCCAGTGCTGCGAAATAAATCCTCTTTAAATTTTCTCTGCCTCTTCCTTCTTTTTTGTTGTATCTACCTTCTGTCACTTCACTTAAGAGCTCTAGAAAAAAACAAAAAAACACGACTCTCCCCCAACTCTCACTTCGCTCCCATTCCAGCCCTTAAATACGCCAAACTTTATTCCCACTCTTATCTGAGGGGGACATGTTCCAAGATGCCCCTGAGACCACAGAGAGTACTGAACCCTGTCTATATTGCTTGTTTCCTATACATACGTGCCTGTGATTAACTTATCAATTAGGTGCAGTGAGAAATTAACAACAGTAATATGCTAGACCAATTTTAACAACATGCTGGAATGAAAGTTATGTGAATGGCTCTGGGCCCGCACAAAGTAAAATAAAGGGACATGAACACAAGCACTGGGGCACCCAGACGTCGACCTGATAACCGGGCGGCTGGCTACTGAGTGCCACACGGGGGGCGGGGGCGGGTGAGGGGCACGAATACAGGGGGATGGTTCCTATCCCCGGACAGCGTGGGACTTCATCACACTATTTAGAACAGCATGCAATTTAAAACTTATACATTGTTTATTTCTGGAACTTTCCTTTAAATAATTCCAGAAACGCAGTTGACCCCAGATAACTGAAACTGCGGAGACAAAACCGTGGTTAAGCCGGGGAATACTGCATTTGGGTAAGCTGAAAAGAGCGCAGTAACACAGTAACTCCTTGATATAGCGGACTAATTCAGGCGAGGGGGTGTCCGTGAAAGTCAAAAGGCCGTTATGTAATGAAGTAGGTTTTCCGAATGTGTATGTCAAAAAAAATGACTAATCAGTTAGTTTACCTACATTGACTTATGTAGACAGGTCTGTGTGATTAAAATTAAGTATGTAGGAAAGGTTCCATCTCACAGAAAGTTTCCTATATGTATTACAGCAATTTTAAGTTTACACTGAATAGGCCTAGTAAATGCGTGCGTTCACCAGTCACCTCGAATAAACAAATGCACAGGCTGGGCGTGGCCTAGCGCACGGGGAACACGGGCCAGCGTGGTAAAACCGCTGCAGAAGTCACACCCCATGACAACAGCACCCCTTACCACACACGATGCGGTGTGATCACCTGCTAATCATTCCCGAACACTGTCTGTGAGCGGTGGCCCTTGGATTTAAATATATAGACTATAGTTGTAGATATGTAATATTTATTTATGTCAGCAAAATTACTACAGTATTTTTTCCAACATATGGCCTATTCACTGAAATTTGTTAAAAATAACAGTGAGTCAATAACAAAGAAATAACCTGTTAATTTAATTATAAGCAAATCTTGGTTAAAAGCATTTAAAGATTAACAGGGTGTTAATTTTCACATATGACATACAGACCGGGAATGTGGTCTGTTAGACCAGAAGTCCGTTAAACCAAGGCCTGCAAAATCGAGGGTTTCCTGGGCTTGGCGAGCAAGCAGGTTTGGGTGTGGGAGTGAGGTGGGTGCTGGTGGAGGGATAGGATCACCACTTGCCATGACTAACCAGCCGCTGGGCTAGTGCACGCGATTCTTACACCCCCAGAACCTCGGGTTTAACATATGTGCCCCCACAGGACCCATAATGAGAAACCTGTGACACTGGATGGCACGGACATCAGGCCTCAGCAACCAGCACATCTAACCTCAGTTTTCTGATGGCCCAGACGTGACTTGGGAGGGACCCAGAAGGCTTCCCTGTGGCCAGTTTCTTAGGCGCGGTGTCAGAGACACTGCCGGGCAGCTCAGAGACTGGGACAGGCTCATCAGTATAGAATGATCTCAGACAAGGCCGGGTCCAGGTCAAAACAGACTTGAGCCCCAACACCAGCACCCAGCTGCTGCAGTCAGCACCTACTCCTTTCGTCGCACAGGGCTTAGGTTGCTAACTGCTGAGAGGGAGGAAGTGTGTGCAGAAGAGAAGACAGGCTACCCAGGCCATAATCGAGGTGTGAAGGAGGCCTTGGGCCACCCCTGGAGTGGGACATGGGGCTGGAGGGCAGGGCAGCCAGCAGCTAAGACAGGTCCCCTCGCAGCTGGCAAGACTGCGTCAGGCAAAGCAAAGAGCTCATCAGCCCAACTCTCTTCCGAGCGTCGTACCTGACACCATGGACTCACTGCTAGGAACTGGAGATGCTTCAAGAAGAAATATCGAGTTCCTAACCTCTTCCCAGATAAAGGACTAAACACAGCCCAGGACAGCTCTCTGGGTCTTCCATGTCCCTCTCTGGGCACCAAGTTCATTCACAAAAATCCCAGCCCTATGGGTGCCCCAGCCTTATGGGTGCTGCCGTTGGGTGCCCCAGCCTTATGGGTGCTGCTGTTGGGTGCCCCAGCCTTATGGGTGCTGCCGTTGGGTGCCCCAGCCTTATGGGTGCTGCCGTTGGGTGCCCCAGCCTTATGGGTGCTGCTGTTGGGTGCCCCAGCCTTATGGGTGCTGCCGTTGGGTGCCCCAGCCTTATGGGTGCTGCCGTTGGGTGCCCCAGCCTTATGGGTGCTGCCGTTGGGTGCCCCAGCCTTATGGGTACTGACGTTGGGTGCCCCAGCAGCCCCACCCACTCTGTAAGGTCCTGACAACAAGAAGGAAGACAGCCAGGATGTGGTGGGAACGAGGGAAGCTGAGCATGAAGCTGGGCCTGGAAACCTTCCTCTAGCGGCTTAAATATAACTTTTAAAAGTGAAAACCAGTCTTTTCCAGAAGCTGAGTCCATCTGCACGCCCCTGACCGGGTCACAGGCACCTGGCCCGTGGGACACCCCGGCTCATCAGGGGACTCTCAGCCTTCCCCACCCGCAGCCTCCACAGCACCACCCACCTCTGCTCAGCACCCACTCGCTGCACCGTCTTTACCCCCCTGAGAAAGCCCATCTTAGTCCCTCTGTGGCCTCAGGGCCTGGCATTCAATAACTGCTTGCTCAGGAAATACGCTCCACTTCCTGTCTCATCACCATGTCACACACTCCTCCATCCTTCCAGACTGACCTCTCCGGGGGCACCCACCTGTGTTGCCAGGACTGTGGCAAGACTACTTAGGAGCAGACCGATGGACTGATGCTGCACCCAGCACCCCCCAAGTACACACCAAGCCCCCCTACGACTCTTTCTTCCTTCCACCCTTCAACAGAACTGTGAGACCCCACTGTGGGCCGGACACTCGCACCCGTAAGGCCAGGGGCCAGGGTGGAAGGCCCAGCTCTAGCTGGGCTGTGTCTGAGGGGCCCAAGGTACACTGGTTCCTGATGCACCCCCCTCTGCTCGCCCCCAAACTGGAATGAATGGAGGAGGCTGACTCCCATCGTTCCTAGGAATGCACACCTCAGGTGTTGTCCCAAGTACAGGGAGGGAGGGAGGGAGGAAGGCGACTCCTAAGTTGGAAGGAGCTGCTATCCCTGAGGCAAACTCACAATGACTGGGGAGGGCTGCCAGCTGAAGGGGGGACAAAGGAGCTAGTCCCCATCCCTAGCACCCCCTCCAGTGGGCAGATGTTGGAGGATCAGCCCAGAGGGACAGGGTCAGGGTCAAAGGGCCCCCCACACACAGGTCCCGTGTCCAGGCCTCCGGACTGGAGTCTCCACCCTTGCTCTTAAGAAAGCCCGTTCATCTGCAAGCAGACAGCAAATAACATGACAATATTTAACTCTGAACAGCATGGTTCAGAAGTACAGAACTCTCCCTCAAATGTGAAAGTCAAATGGCAACAGATGCCAACGAAAAGAATTTTTTTAATTTTAATTAACAATACATATTTAATACTTCTCAACACATACACTGGATCCATCAGCACAAGCATTTTTTAATATGCAAAAGGGTGTACGAGGCATAGCAGTATATGACATTCTGCAATATTACCTGACGTGTCAGCCCACTGGCAAGTTTAGTGCATGCATCTACCCCAGACCACACCTGCCGGGAGCCGGTCCATGCTTGCTGTTTCAAGGGACCTGGCATATATGGCATACAGTTCTTAATATGTTTGCTCACCTTCTTGGCGCTGTGTTTTAACCAAGGTCACCTCTCCGAGAAAGGTTGAATCCCCAGGTAGGGATTTTCCCCTGAAGTTAGGGAGGGAATAAAACCCCTCAACTAAGTGCCAGGCGGGTAATTAATCACTTTAACTATGAACAATCATGCTTAAGCTACATAATCTTTACTCCCTGGAATGGAGATAAGAAACGCCCTAACCTTTGTAATAGAGATTGATAGGATTGAATCAACTGGTATAAATACAGATGTAACAAGACAGACAGAGACAGAACTTAGAAGAGAGCCAGGAGGACAGAACCTACACAGAACCTGCAGACAGAGGAACTTTGCTGGAGAGAACATGGTGGGGGATCCTGGACTGAACCTGACTGCAGAGGTTGGCAAGAGAGCCTGACTGGAGCCTGGTGACAGAACCTGGCTGGAGAACCTGGACAGAGCCTGGCTGGGGAACCTAGCGAGGGAACATGGCTGCAGAGCCTCGCTGGAGATCCGAAGCAGAACCTCTCTGGAGATCCAGACCAGAACTTGGCTGGAGATCCTGGCTAGGCTGCTGATCAACTGAGCGCTGTCTCCGTGTCCTTCCTTCTTCGCCGACTCTGTCCACACCTTTGGGGACCCCTGGACCTGCAGGGGTTGGACCCCGGCACACACCCAAGTAAAACAAACGTGCCAAATAGACAAAGATGAGAACCGGCAGCATATTCATGCAGGTGGCCAGGGGTGGGCAAAGACAATGGCACCAGGCTCCCGCCCACTTCCTCAGACCACACTCCACGCCCAGCCTCTGTGCCAGCAGCGTCAGACCACGGCCAGTCAACAACGCCTCTACTCCTCGGTTCCAAGGACAGCTGTGACACCGTGGGGCTTAGCCTTGGGGCTGGGACCCAGCCAGAGCCCAAACGGCAGCTGTCATTGTGTTTACTGCCATTATTACATCCAACTGTTTTCCTTCCCCCTGAGGACAAAGGCAGGACCAATGGAGACGAGACAGGTGGGTGCCACTTAGCTCTTCTTTCCCAAAATGTGCCTGGGCAGGTCTCACCCGCTCCTGCTCTTCAGGCTACGGCATGGACAGGCTCGGGGAGGATGCTCCATAACGCAAAGTGGGCCTTCACACAGGGAGTGAGAGAGAGCCCATTTCCGAGGCTGAGCAGGCAGAAGGCTGGGAGGCCACACGCTGCCTTCCACGGGCAACACTGGTCACCAAGACGCGGGGCCTGCGGCGTGGCGGGCTCGCTCCTGCCTGCGCTCCGGGGAGGGCGCGGAGGGAACTGGGCTCCTGCCTGCAGCTCTTGGCCGTACATCCGGCTTTGTGGACGTGCCAGCCGGGACCTGCCTCAGCTGTGAAGAGTCCTTGCAACCCGGGACAAGTCACTCAACCTGCCTGACTTTCCGAGGAAAGCTCTGGGCCAGGCTGTCTCCAGGGCCCTTGCCAGCATCTGAAGCCTACACACAGCCCAGCTCTCAGCTGCGCGTCACCTTCCCACTGAACGGAACATGCGAGGCTATGAAAAACCCACGGAAGAACACACGTGGCCCTTTTGGAGCCTCACAGCCATGTTGCGTCACTACACTGCTTTTCTTAGCTCTTAGATTAAACATTATAGACTGAGTCAACTTAAATTAGTGGCATAAGAACAGCTCGTTTCACTACTAGTTCATGCTCTCCTTCTAAACACCCACCTGCAAAAGTTTCCACTCAGACAATCAACTGCTTTACTCCTTAAAAAACAAAAAATGCAAAAAACACCAAACATGCGAAATCAAATGAGACCCTGCACACAGCCGCCGCAGGTCGGCCTGCCTCCACGAGGAAACGGGCAGCCACAGCCTTAAAATGTTGCAAAGAGCTGCCCGCAGGTGGCTCCGGCTCTGAGACCCGGGGTGTTCCCGACCCTGCGCCCAGGAGCAGAGAGGGCAGTGGTGAGCTATGGCGGGAGAAGGCACTGGCAGCGGAAGGGGCCAGTCACGGGGACTGAATTCTAGACAGAAGAGAACTGGAGGAGACGTAGGCTGATGTGCAGAGCAACACCCGCCCGCCTGGCTAAGCCCACCAAGGAGTGGCCTTCGGTGGTCCGCAGCAGCTGGCAGCTGCCCGCCGTGCAGCGCAGGTGCACGGGCAGTGGCTCAGGGGGAGGAGGCACCAGGAGCAGTGCCGGCCTTGCAGCAAGCAACGCAGCACATGCCAGGACCCCCCCTCCCCATGCTCCCCATGCCTGTCCCCAGGGGACACACAGAACGTGCAATAGAGAAAAGCAACATTCGGGACATATGGACGGTCTGAAAAAGAGAGTGCCAGATGGGGAAACGCAGTCAGCACCTGCACCGGTAGGAGGGTTTTACTCGCGTCTCTGGGCACTTTGAGTCCATGCTTCTGTGTTCTAAAACTGAAGGCTCTCCACGAGTGACTGACCACGGGCCTCTGGACGACAGTGATCCCCGGGAACCAAGGCATCTTCAAACCCGTTCTGATGCCAAAGAAAACCGTGACACTGCCTGCTGCAGTGGTTCTTGCCAAAAAGTTTAAAATAAAAATGAAAACTGAAAAACAAAAAACTGAAGGCTCTGAGTAACTCTCTCATCAGGAAAGGGTGTTTTCTATGATCTTTACGATAATTTTAATGAGAAGCAACCAAGATGCCAGGTGCTGGGAAACACGTGACCTGAGGTCCCTGCCCTTCCCCAGGACACGAGGGGACCACAGGGCCCGGGCAGAGCAGCGTGGTTTCACGAAGCCACATAAGCCTGCACATCGTTCCCCTCACCTTCTGGGGCACAGACCCTCGCCATTTCCCAGCCCTCCTGGCTGTTCTCCCATTAGTATTCTCTTTAACACTCTGTCTCTATTTCCTAATTATCCTCCCACTAATCTGTGGCTAGCTGTTTTACATTTTTGGTTCTAAATACTTGGACGCTTATGATCTACAAAAACAAATCCACGTTCACTTTGGTGGCTGGCACCAGTTACTGTAAAAGTCTCTGTGTTAGGTGGGCAATACATTGGGAGGGCGTTTCTCCTGTGAACAGCTCACAGGACAGAATCCTAAATCATCACCTGATATGCAAGGCACGTCCACACAACGGTGGGTCATACAACAGGGAACGGGAGGTAATGCAACTCTGAGACCGCAGAGTCCCTGTCTTAACGTGGAAGAGATCAGTTGTCGAAGCTGAAAGTTTAAATGAAAACGAGATCAAGTAATGAAGCCCTGCTTTTAAATGTATCAAGCACAGATCTGAAATATGCGCTAGAAATACTGTGACTAGTAGCCACATCCCTTTCTTAGTTCAAAGTAAAACTGTCTTAATTTTTATAAGGAAATCCAGTTTTTTAATTTACAGTTATGACACCCTAATGAGGGTTAGAAATTGCCAAGGTCCTTTTCATATATTTGTTAGGCAAAAATAGACAAAGAAATCACATTGAGATATCTTACTCTTCTTAACACATTACATACAAACTGTCATTGAGGAGTGGTGTGGCCTTCTATTCTCTTTTGACACGAAAAACTGGTTGCTTAGAGAGTGACTCAGTTTACGAGGTTTGCTTAAGCGACTTGCAGGAAGATTAACAGTGGTTTCCTATTCTTGAAGAACATTCATCCCAGGAAAACAAACCTCTTCTAAGACAGATGCACCCTAAAGATTTGTATCTCTTCTTACATGGACTATAAAATGCACAGAACACGTGAGCATCTGGCGAGCCAGGCAGCGTGTGCAAGCGTGCTCACTCCATCTCCTCCCCGGCACGTCGGGCTGGGCACCTGCCGAAAGGCTGGCCTTTTCTGGACCACCTGCCCCGGGGCAGCTGGTACTGATAACAGCAGGGAGGCACCTGCCCATGCAACGCGATTTTGATTATATATGTGTATAAACACTGAGCAGACAGACACAATGACTTATAGACACAGAAGCATTCTGAGTGATGAGATCATAGGTGATTTTTTTAAATCTTCCCCCTTTTTAAAAACAAACAAACAAGTATGCCTGTCTAAAATGCATGACTGTCTAGGATGCAGGCACTTCAGAGATAGCGATGCTGAGAAAGCTGCGTGCAGAAACCTGTCATACAAAGAAACCCTGTGTGAGAAAGATGACTACAGCACTGCGTGCAGCAGCCACAGTGCGTGTTCGCTGTGGACAAAAGCGGCGCCAAAGTAAAAATCAATTTACGAGAAAGGAGATATGCAGGATGTAGCTCCTGCATCATTTAATGAATGGCTCCCACTCACCTGAATCGGAAGGAACCGGACATCATTAGTAAGTGACTCCCTGGGGCAGGGGAGCAGCAATGCTCAGCGGAGGAGCTGGCCCTGGCATTGGAGGGGCCACAGCAAGGGTGGCAACCCAACCGGCTGCGGGTGTGCCGCCAGGCTGACTGGTTCACGGAATCAATGCCCAGCAGCGCCATCCCCACCCCAGGCGAGCGGAGCCCAGACCCCGCAGGACGGGCAGGAGGCTGCAGCCCAGCACGCCGGTCCGTCGGAATCCCACCGCCACTTCCTCCGTGCTCCTGGGCACAGCACTGAACTCTGAGTCTCAACTTTTTTTCACATGAAAAGTGATTATGTTCCTCTTAGGGTTATTGTGAAGATTAAACAAAAATGTATGTGGCACCCAGCACAGTATCTGGCAAAATCAGAGAGAAATCATTACTACTGGTCACGCTGGAAAAATGCATACACAATCAGTTCGGGAGTCTCGATTTGGATTTTTCTGCTGTGTTAGCTTTTATTTGGCTTCAGGGTGTGTGGGCCACACTTCTACAGGGAACGTGGGCTGGGGAGCCTGGGCTCCGGCTGGCTCAGGGCCTCGGGGCTTCCTGCCCGGGAGGCCATGGTGACAGCTCTCCACAGTGGGCGGGGACCCCGGGACAAAACAAAGACTGAACGCCTGGCTGGGCCACCACAGCTGCTCCGAGTGTGGGTCTCCACTGCGGGCCTCAGGAAAATCATTTGTATAGACGCCCAAAAGCCAAGAAGCCACTTAAACATAGCAAGCACATTACGACAAAAATCTAAATGTTGTGTCTCCTGAAGTTGGGATTCTTCACTCAATGGCCTGCCCTCACCTCCAACTCAAGCAGGTCTGTGCTCAGGGCCCGGTGTCTCGTCCTGCTTCCTTCAATCTCAGTCATCCTGCTGGTCCCTCATTCAGGCTTCACTTGCTTAGAGCACCATCCCGATACGCCAAAGCTGTGGGCTCGATGCCCAGTCAAGACACATACAAGAAGCAACCAATGACTGCATAAGCCAGTGGAACAACACCTCCATGTCTCTGTCTCTCTCTCTCCTTCCCTCTCTCAAATCAATCAATAAAAAAAAAAATGTTGAAAAACCCTTGAGTCACACGTGACTAATCCTCCCAGCTGTCCCATCCCTAGTCAACACAGATCCTGGGTTTTTCCTTCAAAATCCCTCTGATCTGTCACCCGCCATTCCCACTGCTGGGCTCAGGACCTACAGGGTCACCCCTCAGTGGCTCTGAGCTCTGTCCCCAGCCTCCTGCTGGCCAACTGGTGCCCTCCAGGCCCCTCCCGACCAGCAGGATCGGAAGCCTGCCATCCACCCTGAAGGTGGGCTCCTCTCCCCATCGGGGGGAAGCCTTTGGGGGGGGGGGTTCTTTTTTCAAATGCCATCAGGCCTCGTGGTCAGGGCCTTCCCCGTATGGTGCACCCCAGTCACTCAGGACTCCCCAACGTCCCCCTGCATGCCAGTCAGCGGGCTCAGTGTCCTTCAGGGTCTCACGTGTGTTCTCCTCCTGCAATTAAAGCCCCACCTCCTCGTCAAGTCTCGACTCAGCCCAGTAGTCTTTACGTGATGACCGCACTCGAGGCTCACCAATCTCAAGGGACAAGTGTCCCTTAACCGCTTCATAGAGGCTCAGCTCTCACAGCTGCCAAAGCCGCTGTCTGGTAACGCCTGGATCTGAACGTGGGTGCCCCCACCGCCGTGCTGAGCAGCTTCCTGGGAGACGGGAGAGGCCTGAACTGCACGCGGGGCAGCCCGTTCCCAGGGGAACAGCAGGGCAGTGCCATTTCGCATGAGTCTGCGTATGGAGCCTGCGTCCCTTTCCCAGACAAGCCTCAGAAAGTCAGGGCTAGACCGCCTGCTTCCTTATGTCCCGCCAGAGGAAGCAGCGCCGGCCAGGCTTCCTGCTCTGACCCAAACACACCGTTACGCCATGCTGACCCCCCCAGAATGTCTGCACCCCTATTTCACAGCCTCTGGTGATTGCTTGCCAAGGCCACTCAGGGGGGAATGACGTGGCTTAGAAGGGGTTTCCAAGGGACAGAGTGAGGAGGCACAACTGAAATTCGGGGGCTGCCACAGGCACAGGCTGCAGCACTGATTACCGCTGAGGACACGCATAATCTCAGCAAAGACCCACGATCCTGCACCCGTCCATCCGGAGGCTGCGAGCCCAGGACGCTGCTCTGACCCCGCTCTCCCTGTCGCCCGGTAACAGATCGCGTAGACTGACCGGCTCCACGCCGTCCGGCTGGTCCCACACAGGGGTTTCCTCGCGGGCGAGCTGGCGACAGGGAGAGACCTGCAGGTGATGGCAGATGTTCTGGGTCCTGCACTGGGAAATCCATTCGAAGGAGAACCAGCTGGACATGTTTATACCGGTGTTATCCTCATGTTTAAGGTCCGATCGCGGCAGATCCTCAGGGCGCCCCTGCGCTCCGAGAGGCTTAGGCCACGTTTAAGGCCCTGCGACACTGTGGCCATGCAGACACGTGCCCCACCAGCCACGCAACACCTGGGCGCGGGCTCCACGCCACCCTGACGCTGCCCGTGGGTTTAATGAACGAAACACTGCGAGAGCAGCACTGCTTTCCCTCAGCCGTGCCAGGAGGTGCCGGTGCGGCATCCCATCACGTGAATACTGTGTGTATTTCCACTGCAAGGACCACAGCACCGCCACCCAAATCAGGAAACTAACGTGGCCTGGCGGTTACCACGGTGTCACTCAGGACCCCATTTAAGTTTTACCGATAAGTGCTTCAGCTCTAAAATAGAAAACTTGTCATCACTAAAATGTCCTCTAACATTCTCAGTGCCCGTCGCTGCCAGAGTCCTCGCCGATGCCCAGCCACTGAACCCTGACGTCCACCGGGGAGTGAAAGCCTCCGTTTCAGCGGAAGCCCCATCTGTCTCCTCCCCGTGACTGGCAGTGCGTCCTGGGGAAGCCACTCAGCCCCGCCAACGTCAATCCTAGCATCCACGGGCCTCGGAGCCGTGTGAATGTCCCCACGGGACCACCCCTCCTCGTCCAAAGGCTTTAGCTCAAGCCAGTGCAGGGCAAGGGCTGTGTGACAGTGTTCAGCGGTGAGGAGCCACAGAGGGGGTCCTAACCCCTGCAGGGTTCTCACTGCCTTAGGTGTGTCACACGGGGACAAGTGCTCCAGCAGCAAACCGGGCGGCTCACTCTCTCCGGCTCCGACGCCTAAGGACGTGGTTAGCACGGGCCGTGCGCCTGGGAGCAGAGGCGACAGGTGGAAGTGTGCCGCTCTGTGTACCGGGGTCAGCACCTGGGCTGAGCCACGGGAAAGAGTTAACCTTTGGGGTTGTGGGTTCCAGCTGTTACCATGAAGTGATACAAAAACTGCTCTCCATTAGCTTGAAGGAATGGCTGTGAAAAGACCTCCGGGCCCCTTTCTCACACCTGAGGACACAGCGCAGCGCCGTGAAACGTCGGGCCGTGACTGCATAAACCAGGCTCCGCACAGGAGCTGAGAGCTGCAGCCGGGCCCTCCGCACACCAGCCACCGTTACCCACGGAGAAGCTCTGTTGGTGACCGAAGGTGGGTACCAGAGGAGACCCAGAGTACGTGAATGCCTTGCCTGTGTGCAAACAAGAGCTCAGATCATTTTATTTGATTAAAAATTATTAAAAGAAAAGGAAGAAAGGTCACCCTTCCCTAACAGATCTTCTTGTCAAAGGTGCTGCTTGCTCAAAGCTGCTCTAACCAGCATGACATGGGATGACGTTAACTTCCTACCAGCTTCCACACACCAGATGGGGACAGGCAGGGAGGCGAGACCTGGACAGAGTTAGTGACCGGCCATTACAGACATAAACCGCAGTTATGGCACCGTGACTGCTGGCCAGTCCGGCGCTATTGTTCCAAGCCAGGCATCTGCCAGGGACTCAGCCTGGATTTCGGAAGCAGGCAGGTTTCCACAGCAGGGCAAACTACCAATGTGACGATGCCACGAGGAGCTACCGGAAGCTCAGCGATGCAGGGTCGTTTCTGACGTCGTCCTCGCCCCTTCTAACACACAGTGGAGATAGTCTCTGATTGCACCATCGATCTGAGCGCACTGCCACTGACAGCACCCGGAGACAGCCAGGGAGCAGGCGCCATGGGCACTTTAGCCCCCATCTCTTCCAGCAAAGAGACCCCTGGGAGGCAGGAGGGGCTGGCCCCTTAGTGCCATGTCCCGTCCGGCTGTGGAGACAAAGGAGGTCTCTCTCTGCCACAGAGATTCTTGTCGGGGTGCCTCCTGCTCCCTGATACTGCTCGAAGGCAGGGAAATGTCGGGGTGCCTCCTGCTCCCTGATACTGCTCGAGGGCAGGGAAATGTCGGGGTGCCTCCTGCTCCCTGATACTGCTCGAGGGCAGGGAAATGCCGGGGTGCCTCCTGCTTTCTCATACTGTTTGAGGGCAGGGAAATGTCGGGGTGCCTCCTGCTCTCTCATACTGCTCAAGGGCAGGGAAATGTCAGGGTGTCTCCTGCTCCCTGATACTGCTCGAGGGCAGGGAAATGTCGGGGTGCCTCCTGCTCTCTCATACTGCTCAAGGGCAGGGAAATGTCAGGGTGTCTCCTGCTCCCTGATACTGCTCGAGGGCAGGGAAATGTCGGGGTGCCTCCTGCTCTCTGATACTACTTAAGGGCAGGGAAAAACTCATGCCGAAGCAACAAGGTCTTTGCCCAACAAAAGCAGGGTTCTGAGAGCATGATGGATCCATCCAAACAGAAAGACATACGACAAGGGGAGCAGTGCTCTGCGGGGTGGAAATAGCAACCTCAGACTCTGAGTGTCACCTGCTGCTAACAGGTACGGATGCTGCAGATACAATGTCACGTGTATTTTCACAATATATTCTGCTGGGCACGAACGCGTCCCAGGCCACGTGTGCCTGTGTGGACAGCCTGCCGAGAGCTGTCCCTCCACAGAAGGGCACCCCCACTCGGCGCAGCTCTCAAGGGCTGATGAGCCACAGGAGAAAGCAAAAAGCAAGCTCTGAATCTATTTAAGGAAGAGCTTTCTAACAATCTGTGTTCTCCAAAAATGGAACTGGATGACTTAGAAGCAGTGTTCCAGCAGAGCTGGGTGGCCATCTGTCGGGGTGGGGCCGCGGGCCCAGGCCCAGCCCCAGCCCCAGCCCCAGCCCCAGCCCCAGGGCTGGCTGGGGTGCCGGCCTCCTCCGCAGTCCACAAGCTCGCTGCACTGGTCACAGCTCTGATCACGGCTCGTGAAAAACTAAACACTGGGCAAAAGCTGTGGTTAATAGTTCCCATTTGAAGCTCTGTCTTCTCCTACAAACTGAAGGAAAAAATAACAAGGATTCAAGGGAATTTCTAGATAAGTCAGAAGGCTTGCTTTGCCTTATTTTACTTCCTGGTATTTCGTTCCATTTCTGGGCATTTCATTCTGCGCTAGAATCTTTTTCTTTCTTTCTTTTTTAAATTTAATATATTTTATTGATTTCAGAGAGGAAGGGAGATGGAGAGATAGAAACATCAGTGATGAGAGATAATCATTGATCGCTGCCTCCTGCACACCCCCCACTGGGGATCAAGCCCACCACCCAGGCATGTGCCCTGATGGGGAATCAAACCGTGAGCTCCTGGTTCATAGGTTGATGCTCAACCACTGAGCCACGCAGGCCTAGCTCTGCACTAGAATCTTGACAACATATTTTTTAAAAATGGGTAAGAAGGAAGACAAAACAGGTCAACAATGTTTAGTAGAACCAAAAAAAATTTTTTTAAAGGCACTTTGGTAGGTGAAAAGCTGAAATTGGAAAAAATAAATAAAATTAAGCTCAGGCACTTTTTAAGTTTTTACCTATTCATGCAGCCTACATTCCTTTTTTTAAAAAAAATATATTTTATTGATTTTTTTACAGAGAGGAAGGGAGAGAGATAGAGAGTTAGAAACATCGATGAGAGAGAAACATCGATCAGCCGCCTCCTGCACACCCCCTACTGGGGATGTGCCCACAACCCAGGTACATGCCCTTGTCCGGAATCGAACCTAGGACCTTTCAGTCCGCAGGCCGACGCTCTATTCACTGAGCCAAACCGGTTTCGGCAACATTTCTTTAATTAAGAGTTATAAGCATAGGACAACAATGTTTCTTTCCAGTGCCTTGCTTGGAGAACAAAGACAAAGAGCTGTCAGTTTAGTGGGAGAGAGTCAGATTGCTCATGAAAAAGGGGGTTTCTCTATCAGACTCCGAATCTCAGACAGCTGGCGAGCTGGCGTGACCCACACAGGCCCGCGTTCCGCTTCTCCAGGCCTGGGCATAACCTAATCCACAGCACAAAACACCGCCCGTTAATGCAGGCTTTATATGGTTTTGAAGAATGAGACTTTTCAAGATTGCATAAAATAAAGACAAATACTTTGCAATACCCAATGCATTCCGTGTATAATGCTCAGTTTTCCCACCGGTCATCCTCTCCCCTAAATGAAAAGAATATGCTCTTGTTAAAGATAAAAAGGAAAAACTCAAGTAAACATAGCACGGGTGGTAATACTGACTTATTTCAATAGCACACGCTCCAGCGATAACCAGCAGCCTCAGACACAGCCACCTGGTATCACGGGAGGAGGCAACAATCACTTTGTTTAACGGCAGGTCAGTTCACTTATTCTCAGAAAGGCCCTCAAAGATACTTTTTCACATAATCTGAAGCGATAACTACTGCAAGCAAGCCTGATGCGCACACAAAATACAAAGGCAAGGCTGGTCCCTTCACTTCAGGTGATTCAAGGTGGTCCCTCCCATCTCCGACCTGGAGAAGAGAAAGGACGTGGGGAGAAAGCTGGCCGCTGGCCGACGCCACCAGAGCTGAGCCCCAGCAGTCCCCACTGGGTGACCCGATGGCCTGGGACATCACAGCGGTGCTCGCCCCATTGCCGACTGAGCTAACCTGCCCAGGACTGTGGTGTGAAAGTCACCCGTGTCCAAGGTGCTCCTCCCCGCTCCTCCCCATGCACAGCGCGGATGGACAGGCTCGTCGGGGAGGAGATCTGTGCGGCAACAGCAGAGTGGGCACTTCCGGGGGAGGGACTGCCCTCCAGGCCCGCCCGCAGGTGGGAGCCCGAGAGGAGCAGGGGGAGCAGTTTACACCTGACTCCACACTCGGAAATCTCACGGAAATGACAAACGTGCTACCTCTCCATCCAGTCTCTTCTTTCTCAGAGGTTAAAAAAGGAAACTAGAATGATGTCAACATTTAAAACAAACTTTTTTCTTTTTAACACAAATGATGAACTCTCTCCTCAGAGAGCACCCACCGGGCTTCCTCGCTCTAACCTGGGTCCCGGCCGCGAGCACTCACCTAGCGTGTCCTTCAGGTTCTTGACCAGGGAGCCCTTCTTCAGGCTGTTCTTCCTCTCCACGTAGTTGGACGGCACGTAGCCCGTCCTGTTGGCGGCGTTGCGCACCCGCCACCACGTCTTGGAGTCGTCCAGCAGCCACAGGCGCTCGTTCTTCTTGATGTCCAGCTCCTGGTCCTGCTGGGCCGTGTAGTCCCACTTGGCGATCACGATGACCTCCTCTGTCATCTTTCATGTGGTCCCCCTGCGGCAGAGCAGCGCGTCAGAGACCAACCAGACACGTCCCCGGCATCAGCCTGCAACAGGGTGCGCCTGACAGCTTTTGTTGCCACTTGGCAGCTGTCCTCCAGGGTCTGGGGCACTCAACCCTGACACGGCCTGCCTTCCATAGCTTCGGGATTCTGTCTGGAACCAGCAGCCTTAAAACCAGACCTTGACTTGGGACCCTGGGACTCCTGCACGCTCTGCCAAAGACAAAAACAGGTCCCCAAAATGTTCTAAGCAACGATTTCATAACTAATGTGTTCATCTGACTAAGCACCAGCTCCTACACCTGATGCTTACATCCCCTGCCTTAGTATACGCTGAATTTTATGAATATAATTAATAAAACACACACACTCAAGCTCTTCCTATAAACTAAAATGAAAATAAACGTGGTACTAATGCACCGTGTTCCTGCACTGGATCCTGAAACAGAAAAAGAAAAGGAGGGAAACCCTGGTGACATTCAGATAAAGTCCAGTTACCAGGGGTGTGCCAATGTCACTTGCTTAGCTCTGCCAGGTGTGCCGTGGCCAGCTGTGCCGTGGCCAGGTGTGCCGTGGGTACAGAAGATGTTAATACCAGGAGAGCTGGGGGAAGGGGACAGGTACACAGGAATGCTTTGCACTACCTTTGCGACTTTTTAATAAACATAAAGTTATTCTTGAAACCTGCACATGGATGTCTACAGCAGCTCTGTTCATAATCGCCAATGTTTGGAAGCAATCAAGGTGTCCTTCAGTAGATGAACCGATAACTAAATGGTGGTCCATCCAGCTAACGCGATAAAAAGAAACGAGCTACCGAGCCCTGGAAACACGTGGAGAAGCCTCGACGGCGTTACGAAGTGAAAGAAGCCACCCGGGAGGCCACACCAGGTCTCCCCCACAGAGGCCCCTTTCACCAAACTCAGCCAGGCCCCTCTGGATCCCCTTCCCCAACCAGCCGCGACTCGTACTTCCAGATGCATCTTTGCGTTGCTCAGTTTTAACAAGAATCAGCCTACGCGGGTTTAGCCAGAATCCGCCCCCTCAGCCAGCTTCAGCCTGACCACCCGGCCGCCTTCAGGAAGAGCCCGGCTGGTCCGTTCGGCCAGATGCCTTCCCTCTCCTCCGGGCTGTGCACGCCCCTCTCCCACCTGCTCCAGGCTGCAGGCTCCCCTTCTCCTTCCTGGGTCGGGAGTTGAGCTCAGTCCCCTCACCCCCACCTGCCAAACTCGCATGCAGTAGCCCCTGCAGAGTACGCCCTGCGGTGCTTTACAAGTGCCATGACTAACTTTTCCTTCAACAATTCCAACTGCAGGCGGGGCGGGGTGGGGACTGGCAGAGCACAGAGACCTGGCTCCGGGAAACAACTCCGCACAGTACTCTAGTCCCGTAAAGTGCGCCACACCGAGGGTGAGCTGTGCACACACGATTCCAAAGTAAAAGGTGAATTAACAGCCACGAATACAAGGTGAAGTCCATCCTGGAAGTAGGAAGAGCAAAGGGACACCTGCATGACTAAGATGAGTGTAAGCATCAACAGCGCCACCCTTCTCAGGTACAATGCGGGCCAGTCGTTTTTCAGCAAGAAAATTCAATATGCAGTCCTTCAACCGACTAGAGGTTCCCTCAAAACTAGAAAGAAAGGAATAGTGGGAAGGCCACTAACTAAAACCCTGTTCCTCTCTGACAAAAAGGGGGTCCCGTTATGTTACAGGGGGGCAACCTGTGCGCTTTGAGGCCTTGGAGGCATGAAGACGATGTTAGATAGCACGACGCTTTCTACCAGATGCTGTAGAAGTTTACAAGGAATGACGGTCTCCTCTGTTATAAATTAAGTTCAAAACTTAGAGATAATAAACCTTTTGGGAAGGAGGCAATCCTATGTAATAAAAGGCTAATATGAAAATCAACTGAACAGTGGAGCGACCAGTAGCTATGATGCGCAATGACCGCCAGGGGGCAGACGCTCAATGCAGGAGCTGCCCCCATAGTCAGTGCGCTCCCACAGGGCAAGTGCTGCTCAGCCAGAAGCAGGGCTCAGCAGCAACTGCAGTGGTGGTGGCCTCTCCCGCCTCCGCGGCAGCGCTAAGGACATCTGACTGAGGGCTTAGGGGCCTAAGCCATCAGCCAGACATCCCCTGAGGACTTCTGGACTACGAGAGGGCGCAGGCTGGGCTGAGGAGCACCACCCCCCCCCCCAGTGCACGAATCTCGTGCACCGGGCCTTAATAAAACGTATGCATAATGTACACGCCAACCGACAGGACGGAGCTCACACCACGCTCATTTCCTTTAGGCAGACAACTCCGAACTGCTTCCGGAGCCCAAGCCCACCGCTGTCTCCATCATGATCCGGCTTCCTGTCGGCTTAGATTTTGAAAGTCATAAGGTAGTTTTGTTTGTTTTTGTCTTTTAATAATAATGAGAGCAATAATAGGAATGGGACTCAGAGAATATCCCATTTAAATCAGGTTTTTTCTTAACTCCACAATTTTCAGAAGAGCTTTTAAGAAGAAAAGCACAGCGCTTAAGACCAATCAAAGCAACATGTTCATCTCCTGCAAGACTCTGGGTGTGGAGCTGGCCGGCGTGGCCATTGCAGTGCACTGGGGACACCACAGGGGAGCTTGAAGAATGCGGGTGCCTGGGCTCCCCCAGAGCAACGAGCAGCACCTCCAGGAGCGAGACCTGTGCTTGGATGTTACAACCTGTAACCCTCATGGCCGGGGCAGGGACCTGAGTCACGGGCTGCACGCCTGGTCGCCAGACCCGGGGCTGGAACGACCCCTCAAATGTCCGGTTTACGAAAGTAAATGTGAGCGTAAGCCGGAACCTGACACACATGAACTCACTCAGTCACTCAGTCAACACAACTCCCCGTTTCGGAGGGTGGGGGTGCCCTTCAGGAGACAGTGTCACAGGGACTGAGTGACTTGTTAAAGGAGAGTCAGGGCTGAGCCCAGGTCCGTCGGCTCCCAAACCTGGGCTCCTGTGCCCACTCTGGGTGGGTGGGTGGGTGAGGGTCTAATGTGTGGTCTGTGATTTGATAGATTTATTTCAACCCAGTAAACCTAGGATTCTAAGTCAGTGAAAGCACAAAGTTCCTAGGCAACGGCTGGTGCTCCTTAGCTATAGCAGTGGGTTTAACCCTATTCTAAGGGACTTGTGACAGCTTCCAGTCAAAGTAAAAAGCTTCAGGGGCCGCCCGATCAACAGCCACCTCACTGCACTGCAGCCGGCCGATCAACAGCCACCTCACTGAACTGCAGCCGGCGGATCAACAGCCACCTCACTCCACTGCAGCCGGCCGATCAACAGCCACCTCACTCCACTGCAGCCGGCCAATCAACAGCCACCTCACTCCACTGCAGCCGGCCGATCAACAGCCACCTCACTCCACTGCAGCCGGCGGATCAACAGCCACCTCACTGAACTGCAGCCGGCGGATCAACAGCCACCTCACTACACTGCAGCCGGCCGATCAACAGCCACCTCACTCCACTGCAGCCGGCCAATCAACAGCCACCTCACTCCACTGCAGCCGGCCAATCAACAGCCACCTCACTCCACTGCAGCCGGCCAATCAACAGCCACCTCACTCCACTGCAGCCGGCCGATCAACAGCCACCTCACTGAACTGCAGCCGGCGGATCAACAGCCACCTCACTACACTGCAGCCGGCCGATCAACAGCCACCTCACTCCACTGCAGCCGGCCGATCAACAGCCACCTCACTCCACTGCAGCCGGCCGATCAACAGCCACCTCACTCCACTGCAGCCGGCGGATCAACAGCCAGCTCACTCCACTGCAGCCGGCCGATCAACAGCCACCTCACTCCACTGCAGCCGGCCGATCAACAGCCACCTCACTCCACTGCAGCCGGCCGATCAACAGCCACCTCACTCCACTGCAGCCGGCCGATCAACAGCCACCTCACTCCACTGCAGCCGGCCGATCAACAGCCACCTCACTCCACTGCAGCCGGCCGATCAACAGCCACCTCACTCCACTGCAGCCGGCCGATCAACAGCCACCTCACTCCACTGCAGCCGGCCGATCAACAGCCACCTCACTCCACTGCAGCCGGCCGATCAACAGCCACCTCACTCCACTGCAGCCGGCCGATCAACAGCCACCTCACTACACTGCAGCCGGCCGATCAAGTGCTTACTCAGCACTGCAGAAGGCTACCATCAACAGCTCTTTCACCCCATCAGGTCCACCAAATACCACTCGCTCCAGCTCTGCTGACTGTCAGCCAATCACAGCACCCCACTGGAGCAATCATAAGTACATGGTTGACGGTCAACCAATCCACACACTTCCGCTTCTGAAACTCAACTTAATACCTGATCCCACACTTCCCCAAACCCTCATTGAAAGAGTTCTGTCAGGAGACTGGAGGCGCGCCCTCCTTGGTCAACCAGGACGCATCACCATTCTCAGGAGCAGAGCTGTGGCCCAGGACAGCTGCCCCAAGGCTCCTGCTGCCAACGCCAGGCTGCTGCCCTCAGGGGCCCGGGCACGTGGGAAAGAAGAGCGCCCGGTGGGAAGGGGGCAAATAAATGCAGGGGCCACAAAGCAGGGGCTGCTGAAGGGCTGCCCAGGCGTAGGCAGGAACTAGGTGGGATCACTAAGCAGAATGGATACAAGACTCCTGTGGGTAACTTAAAGAGTAAACAGGATGTATTTCTGGATGTTTCCTCATTAAAGCCATTTCAATGTGCAGTAAAGCACCCCCACCTCGCCCCACACCAGCACTGCATTCCGGCCAACGCCGAGTCCTTCTCGTTGCCAACAGGGCTGGGCAGGCCGGTGGAGGTTGGGCAAGCGTGCAGGTTTCCCCGAGAGCTGGGGAACTGTTTCTAGGCCCGATTTTCATCCTAAACATGATCCTGCGAACTGCATCCCGCTGGGTTACCTGCTCCTCATGACAGCCTGTGCTCCTGCAACATCCAGAAACAGTCACAGACATTTCCACAGAGGTCTCGGGGTCAAGCTGAACCACTCGGCCATAATGGCAAAGAGAGGACCTGAGTCAAGAATCTGAACGCTCAGCTGAACCCTGTGTGTCCACCCCGGACTCCAGCTTCTTCTGGGAAGCGGAATACCAGTCCCTGCCCAGCCTCCCAGGTGCTCAGGAGACGCGATAATGCAGTATCTCAGAGGGTGGGGCTCAGTGTCACCCGACCCACGGGACCCGCCAGTCCTGCATTCGGCCTTGGCCCGGCTGCCTCCTCCATAACAGAGGCAGTGACAGCCCTCACGCAGGAGCCAGGAGGAAGCTGTGCACACAGCAGCACAGAGGGCACAGGGTGGGAACCACGGTCGTTACTGACACCCGCGCTGCAGCACACTGCCATGCCGGTGGGCTGTGTCCCAGGGTCATTACCGACACCCGCGCTGCAGCACACTGTGCCATGCAGGTGGGCAGTGTCCCAGGGTCATTACCGACACCCGCACTGCAGCACACTGTGCCATGCAGGTGGGCTGTGTCCCAGGGTCATTACCGACACCCGCGCTGCAGCACACTGTGCCATGCAGGTGGGCTGTGTCCCAGGGTGGTTACCGACACCCGCGCTGCAGCACACTGTGCCATGCAGGTGGGCTGTGTCCCAGGGTGGTTACCGACACCCTCGCGCTGCAGCACACTGTGCCATGCAGGTGGGCTGTGTCCCAGGAACCCTTCCTCATCAGTCAGGATTCACTAGGCTCCTCCCCACACTGCACAGTCCTCTGGGCAGCAGGTTCCTGGTGACCCGACGGGCCAGGTGTGTGCTCACTGTGACGCAAGCCGGAGGCGAAGGCGCAGCTCCTCGGAGACCCTGAGTTTGTGGCAAGTTGCTGCGGCGGCCACAGGAAACCAATGAGTGAGGGATGGTGCCATGGCCAGCACAGAAAAGGAATACTTCTAGGAGCGCTTCCTCATTCATTGCAAGGCTCCCCCTCTTGTTGTTTATTTGCAAATATTTAAAAATAGTGCATTTGCATTAGGAGGCCTCAACGAAGCAGCCTCAGAAGCAACTAAAATACCATATAAACTCTTTATTAAAGTTTCAAGCTGTGTTGTAGATAAAAGACGTGCCAGACGTCCAGGAGGTGACAGGCGTTGGCAGGAACCTGTGGCATCCTGTGGCTTTTCCCAGGCATGCCACCACTCGCACCACGTCAGCGGGACACGCGCTGGAGCCCCGCGGCTTTCCAGCTCCGAGGAAGCTCATTAAGCTGTCTTCCCACTTCCCTACGCACCCAGGTTCACCTGTGCAGCCCTGAGCGCTGGCTCAGCACCCATCTTCTCCAGAGGGTGGGCCAGCCACGCTGCCGCCCGAGTGCCCGGGGTGCAGGATGCGGGCGGGAGACCAGCATCCCCAGCACCCGAGAGATGGCTGTCGTCATGTTCGCTCACCAGCGATTCACAGCAAACCTTCGAAATAGAATCTACCCACAGATACACTGAACAAAGAGGAGCCTGGGCAAGGAGAAATGAAATCACTGGTCCAACCCACAAAGCGAGAAAGGGCCTGAGCTAGGATCCAAACTCCAGAACCGGCTCCTCACGAAGCTGGTCCTCACCTGCTCCCTCCACCGCCGGCAGCGTCCGCAGGAGCAGGATGTGCGGCGTGGCTAACAGAAGGCATCCCAGGGCGAGGCCGATGCTGACAAACAAGACCTGAGCTCCAATTCCATTGTGATAAACTGGTCAGGGGCTCCTGTTCTCCAGGGATGAGAGGGAAGGGCCTTGCTGGGGTTTAAATATTTCATTAGTGGAGGGGGAAAGCAAGGCTAGACTCACTGAAAGGTGAGTGTCCTGATTCCAAAACCCAGGCTGCTGGGGAGCAGGCCCCCATCCTGCCACGGGTGGATCCACCTTCCTGCCGCCACTCCTGCGCGGGCACTTCATGGCACAGGGGGTTGTGTGGCACGGGGGGCTGCGTGGTTAGGGGGGGCTGCGTGGCACGGGGGCTGCGTGGCACACGGAGGCTGCATGGCACAGGGGGGCTGCGTGGCACGGGGGGCTGCGTGGCACAGAGCGGATTGGCTAAGCCGCCGACGTCACTCCGTGGGTTACTCTGGAGAGGGTCTTTTTATGATTTGTTTTCTAACTTCACTGGGTAACAGGGAAAACTGTGCCTGTAAAGCCTCTACGTCTGAGTTTGTGGAGGTTCCCTGTGTGCCCACCATGTGACCTGGTTCTGTAAATGCTCCCCTCCCGCCAGGGAGAGGGCCGGAGCCAGCTCGGCGCAGGGGGGCGGGGCCGGGGGCGGGCACGGCGGGGCGCTGTCTGGCTGCTCTGCCCACACTGCTGTGTTTGTACACGGTTCCGGCTCCCGTGAGCATGGAACATGACACAGGACAGGTCGCGTCCCGACACCTGGTCTCACTGGACTGCACCGGGGCTTCAGGGATTCAGGAGCTCCGCCTCCCGCTGCTCTGTCCGGAGGCTAGTGACGCTGCTGCCCAGCCTGGGGGACGCTCTTGTCCACAGCACTCACTGGCTAATCCTCACCCGAGGATTCCCACTGCTTTTCAGAGAGTGGAGGGGCGGGAGGGAGAGGGAGGGGGAGGAAACATCAATGTGAGAGACGCCGACTAGCCACCTGCACGCACCCTGGCCCGAGGCGGGGGCACACTGCAACCCAGGTACGTGCCCTTGACCGGCAATCCAACACACGGCCCTTTCGCCCACGGGCCGATGCCCTAACCACTGCGCACACTGTCCGGAGCTGGAATATATTTTAAAGACAAGGTATAGGCAAGTTATTTTCAAAACAGAAATTTATAGCACCTGCTGATGTTTATTCCAGAGAACCAGCAAGTGAAAAAAGACACTTATGTAGCCACTGGCTTTTCATCCTCTTCCTCTGCTGCTGGCTGCGCCCACTGCTGGCTGCGCCCACTGCTGGCTGCTCCCACTGCTGGCTGCGCCCCACTGCTGGCTGTGCCCACTGCTGGCTGCGCCCCACTGCAGGCTGTGCCCCACTGCAGGCTGCGCCCACTTCAGGCTGCGCCCCACTGCTGGCTGCTCCTGCTGCTGGCTGCTCCCGCTGCTGGCTGCGCCCCACTGCTGGCTGCTCCCACTGCTGGCTGCGCCCACTGCTGGCTGCTCCCACTGCTGGGTGCGCCCCACTGCTGGCTGGGCCCACTGCTGGCTGCTTCCACTGCTGGCTGCGCCCACTGCTGGCTGCTTCCACTGCTGGCTGCGCCCCTCCTGGCTGCGCCCACTGCCGGCTGCGCCCCACTGCTGGCTGCGCCCACTGCTGGCTGCGCCCACTGCTGGCT